>NC_090059.1:2586943-2890620 GCF_038355195.1 Osmerus mordax | reverse complement strand
TTTGCAGAAATGCAAAATGAACGAAAAAGCATTCTGAGCGGCGCAGCGGAGTGACGTCAGTAGCCGCTCTTCTTCAGCTCCCTGCTGACCGAGCTACCCATCTTGTTCGGTAGGGGGCGGTGTGCACATCTGCATTGCATTACATTGCAAATGTGCCGGGAAATTGATTGAATTACATTTACATTACATATTGCCGGGTCTTTAGAGGACGCATCACAGACTGAGCAACTTGATGTCAAACAATGACTAAAACAGTGGCAGAGCTACTATTAATGTTTAAATCTGTGACGGCAGAGTATGCAGCCAAGCTCTCTATGACTTGTTCTACTCGGTCACGGGCATCAGACTCGGATATATTATTAGATTCTACCTGCTCAGCTAATTCTAACAGTGTTTGCACAATTTGAGGGAGCGCCATGATCTGTGATGCGTCCTCTAAAGCAGCGGTCCCCAACCTTTTTTGCGCCACGGACCGCTTTCATGTAAGACATATTTTCACGGACCGGCTGGGACGGACTGGGAGGAGGCCCTGGACAGCTGCGGTGCTAATGCATGCACATTCTGGGTTTGATGTGATCCTAGTTAGTGACTTCCACACCTAATGCGAGTGTGCGGAGCGCACGAGAAAAATAGTTTAGCTGATTTGAGCGAAAAATCGTTTTTGGAGTTTTATGTCAAATAAACAGCCGTTTTTTCAATTGACAAAACCATGTCTAGTGAATGTGATGTATTTTTGTCTCTTAATTTTTCAGCCCCGTCTTTAAATTTCTTAGCCTGGTTTTCCATCGTTATATCGATGGAAAATGTGTCAGTCCCACTGTTGTGTGTGACTGTAAGCTACGACAGTGACACCCGAAGTGCGTTCCTTATATCCAGTTTAGGCCTATTCCATAATTTTGCACACTTCTAAGTTTCATAAGACATAACTTTAATAAGCACAATACATAACTTTAAGACATGCATCCTTCATAAAGTCGTACGAACATTGTTCCTGTTGTTATATTCACTCGTGCACAGTGCCCGTGATGCATTCAGTGATTAAAATGCCACACATATTAATAACTGGGATTATAGATAGTGCCGTGCCCGATATGCAGCTGGTGATTACAGTTCTAGAATATGTGTTGTAATGTATTATACATTCTTTAGTAACTATCACTTGTCATGTGTCAAGAGGAAGAGACGCGCATGATACCGCACAATAAAGCCCACAAACTTGCTAAAAAATGAGTAAGCACACGTCTTTGCAGAGCTTTTTTGCTCAGGGGAAAAGGCCCGCGGAGAAGGAGAGAATCAGGTCATTTTTCAGAATAAAACGTCTTCCAGACTCTGATAATCAATTAAAAGGAAATAATGTTATTAATTCTTTTTTGTGCGGCCCGGTACGAAATGACACGCGGAGCGGTACCGGTCCGCAGACCGGTGGGCACCGGTTGGGGAAGGCTGCTCTAAATACCCGGCAATTCAATCAATTTCCCGGCACATTTGCAATGTAATGCAATGCAGATGTGCACACCGCCCCCTACCGAACAAGATGGGTAGCTCGGTCAGCAGGGAGCTGAAGAAGAGCGGCTACTGACGTCACTCTGCTGCGCCGCTCAGAATGCTTTTTCGTTCATTTTGCATTTCTGCAAATGCATTTGAATTTGAATTGTGGTCACGATTTTGCAGCCACGTTCTTAAAATGAAAATGCATTTCTGGAAATGCATTTGAATTTGAATTGTGGTCACGATGTTGCAGCCACGTTCTTAAAATGAAAATGCATTTCTGGAAATGCATATTAATTTTCAAATTTTACATTTCAAATTGAATTTTGGTATCTATTTGCTGGGACATGTTTTGAAAATTAAATCTCAAATGTCTATTTCTTTTTCATTTTAATTAAGTGAAAGATTGAGCACTCTTGAAGAAGAAAATTAAAATGCAAATAGGATGATTGATTACTAATTTCATTTATGAGTCAAATAATGCAGCCACATTCTTAAAATGCAAATGCATTTCTGGAAATGCATTTGCATTAGAATTTTGGTAACGATTTGCTTCCATATTGTAAGGCCAGAGATACCGCATTACGGCAAGCTCTGGTCAATTCCTTTTTTCTCTCGAGGCATCGACAACACAGCTGACAGGTTAGGCTCACCCTGTCAATACACATGCTAGAAAATGTTTTGGCTTGCTAATGTTGTTGCTAATGTTGCTAATGCTCTGAGATTCTGATTCCACTTCGGATGCCATCAAGCGGGATCTCTGGTCGTAGTCGGTCCTTCACTAACCAATCAGCATTCATTAGCAGAATGCTAGCGTTATGGGCAACAACGACTCACCCTGTATGAAATCGAAAGGACATAAGTCGTTTATTCAAATTTTGACCTATAATCCATGTTAAAAATTCAAAAACTACAATCAAATCTGAGATTTCTCAACAACAATCAAATCAGGTGAAAGAGACACATTTAGCCGTTTTAGCTCCATAGACTCCCATTCATTTTGCACTCAACCGCGATCACTCCCAGTGTAACTGGTGGAACTGCAACACAATTCGGTACAATGGGGTTTTATAGGGAGTGGGCAGGCTCTCCTTAAACAGGCTCTGATACCACCTAGAAAGACATAGTGGTGGCAGTGATTGTTAGCTTTGCAGACGAGTTACACGTCACACAAGCTAAAGCAATGTTTACAAAAGTAAGCTAACTTCAGCGCTACGTCGCAGCTGTCAAAGACAAAGTCCCCACACGTACTAGGTCGCCGCCATCACTCCCATTGGGAACCAATGATAAAAAGGCAGAGACGACACGGACATTGTGGGCAAAGCTTGTCTACATTGTATACTTTTCGGCCGTGTGATGGCACTTGTCACCCCCCATACAGGTAGAGCTATCCCCTTAGCACAGGTCAGGTGCTGGACACCCGGTGTTATCGCCCTGGTTTCCGTAAGCATGTGAGCTGTGTGTTCACCTAACAGCAGCAGCTGCCGTTGGCCTCTATCACCAGATTCGTCACAAATTCACACAACATTCAACATTATTTGGGTTTTTCAAGTCGCATCTCATATTTGCTGCTGTAGACTAAGAAAATAAAACAGTTGCAAGCTGGTATGAAGTGGGATTCGATTGCACTCGAGCAAAAACACATATGATTGTTGGTCTGTTGGTCTATACAATGCAAGCTATTCAGGCTCATGGCAAAAAGGAGCTTTCAGTCACGAATGTATTGGCATTCAGGCAACATTTTGTATGGGTTCATCGAAAACAACTGGTTACTGTGGGCACACCAGAAAATAACCGAATGTGTAGGCTAATCATGTATTTGGGGTTGTCTTGAGGCAATAGCCACATTTCCCACAATACCACAGCCCAGGGCCAGGGTGGGTAATCGGGAGATTCGGGAGAGTTCCCGGTGGGCCGCTTCACTTTTGGGCCGGTCAAGGATTCTTTTGTTGTTGACATTTGTCACGTTAGTCTATCTTCTCTTAAAGTAGGCTACACACGTTCTGCATTCTGACACCTCAGCCTCTGCATGGGTTGTACCATGTGAGGGAGTTCTCCCCTTCCAAATAGAGTTGGTTGGGTCCATAGCCCGTCTTTTCCAAAACGTTTTCTCAGATCGGATACCGATAGCTGGGACGGGCGGCGCTAACGTAACGTTACGCGTCAGGGAGGATGGATGGGAGCAGGGCCGGAGTGATGGCATCACTAGACAAGGTTTTACCAATTGAAAAACGTCTGTTTATTTTACATAAAGCTCAAAAACTATTTTGCGCCCAAATAATGGCCAAAAATGCTCGCATTAAGTGTAGAAGTCCCTATCTTGCATCACATCAAACCCATAAGTCCTAGGTTGGGGCAAAGCTCCGAATGTTTACAACATCTGGCTCCGTGCCTGATAAACACTCGGATCGTTAAGCAGTCTCAAAAATGGTATCAATATAAAAAATTATACGATCCCTTTCTGTAATCATGATACCCCCCAGAAAGGTTCACTGCACCCCCAGTCAAAGCAGGCTGCATCCGGCCCTGTTTGGTATACAAAAAAAAGGGCCGGTCTAGGACCTGAAACTCACGGGCTGAAAAGTGGCCCCACTCCGGCCCTGCCACAGCCCCTTATGAAACTACATCTTACAAATGAATACTTAGATCGTCACTGTGAACCCAGACAATAGGCTACGATCAAAATACGCTTAACCCTTAACCCTAAAGGAAGATTCTTTTTAGCCCCATGGTGGCTTTCTACACTTGCCGTCTTGCACACGGACAAGGTGCTCAATAAGTCTCAAACTATTTCAGACTTTGTGGTCAATGTCTACGTTCTGTAGAGCACTTATCTGCCCAAGTACCTCTACAAAAGCTACAATGTGTGCCAAAATGATATCCACTGACAAGCCATGCTGATCAATTTGATCTAGTAAGGCCAGCATTCCAATCTCTAACACTACTTATGACTTCCATAATCTCTCGAATCTAGGTGTCCCTGTCTGCCTTAGATCTTGTGCAGCTGCTTTGGTCTGAAGATAACCACGCCCCAGGCGTTTGCATGTTGGATTGGAAATAAATACAGCACAGAAATAAATGTGGTGCTAGGAAATATATGTGGCGTTAGGAAATAAAAGTCAAAAAATAAATAAATGTGGCATTAGGAAATAAAAGTCCCATTAAATAAATAAATGTCGTCTTTACAAAAACGTCATTTTGAAATAAGTAAATGTATTTATTTATTGATGTAGGTAAATGGATTCAGCTATATCATTATATGATGCTATATTTATATATTTATTGACATCTTTTTTTAATTTCAGGGTTTATTTCATAGCATAGTTATTTATCTATTTATTTACCTATTTATTTATTTAAATTTGACTAACACGGCATTCCATACAAATGGCGCGGCTCGCAAGTAAACGTAACAATTCTCCCAGAAAAAGATATTGTAGGTTAGGCTACACCTCCCTGGATTTATTTTTTCTACGTTGTGATCATGTGGGCTCTTATGTAGCTATCATTTAGTATTTGGGACAGTCCATTTGTGTTGGGAGATCAACTTGTGCGGGTTAATCCATAACAATCACATTTAAATCTTTATTTAAATGTGAGTATGATATTGTATACAAGCTTAATTTTTTAAGAAACCAGTAGCTTACAAAATACAGTCACTGACAATTAATATAATTTCTTAACCGTGATTCAAACAAGATGGGGAATTGTTTTCTCTTTTGCAATGATTGTTATCTGGTTTCCCCTCAACGAAGTGGTAGCACTGAATTTTTTACGTCTTAAGTTCAGAACGGCCGTGTTAAGACAGCAATTGCTGTCGTCTTAAGTCGGCCAAATGTGTTGTCTTCACACAAATGCAAAATATCAAGTTTTGGCCTTCCAAATTAACTCTGCAAGATAAGACGAGACAACACTGGCTGTCAAAATAAACAAACTTTCACCATGCCACACCATTGCAGCACTTTGGAAATGAATAAGTTCCTCTGGGTGGGAGTTTGAGGTTGTTGGTGGGGGGAGGGAGGGAGGGAGGGAGGGAGGGGGGGGTTACACACAGGTCAGTAGATTGACCCAGATGAACCAGAGTGGTAGGGCGGCTGGGGAACCTGTAGAGAGAAGACCTTAAATGAAGCCTTCTTTCTGCTTAGTAAACCTCCAGCAATGGGTCCCGGAGTGCTTTCCCTCCGCAAGAAACACACAGCTGTTTCACAACCCCCTTCACACAAACACATACACACACTTCTGTCACCACGGCCACTTATCAACCTGTCATCCTTGTCGCGCCATGCTTTGCCTCCTTTTTCGTTGACAGTAGTGTGTGTGCGTGGTGTGGCATGTCTTATAAGAGTTCCCAGTGGCAAGGATAATGGTCACATCATGCCTGGTGTGGCTACATGCTGTTAAGCAGTGACAGCAGGAGACAGCCCCAGTGTGCTACTGTCCAGCAACAGCACTAAGGCCTGACTCTGAGAGAGGGGCTGTTGTTGCAGATATACAGCTGTGGTCATGTGTGTGTGTGTGTGTGTGTGTGTGTGTGTGTGTGTGTGTGTGTGTGTGTGTGTGTGTGGGAGTTGATGTTTACAACTGTTTGAGGATACAATGGAGTTACAAGATTGTGTCACAAGCTCTTAAATTCTTCTTATTGGGTAAACATTTGTAAAACCCACAGACATGGAAAGAGTGACCAAAAGCATTTGTAAAAGAAACGAAAACTTTTTGTATTGTGTGTGTATTATAAGTTTGCTTCACGTTACAGATCCGCACACGCAATTGCCTTTTTGGCTTTCAGCTCTTGTTCATTTACACCCCTCTCATTGGCTGTTCTCCCCTCTCCCTCTAGCGATTTATAACTACGATGCCCGCGGTGAGGAGGAGCTGTCCTTACAGATTGGAGACACTGTACACATCCTGGAGACTTATGAAGGTGAGAATGATGACACACGGTGTCCATGACGACAGGCTTGACGTGCCTCCTTGTCCCCCCTCACCACCACCTGGAGGGACAAGTAGGGTTTTGTCTGTGTTCATGACACGCCTCCAATAACTGGATATGATTCTATATGATTTTAGGGATGCACCAAATCCAGATTTTTGGGGTTCAGCCGAATGCCGAATCTACTGGTTTAGATTCTGCCGAATCCGAAACCCAATACCGAATCCTACTCCCATCATCAGTCCATTAACACAGTAAACACATTAATGAAGACAGGGCTCGACAATAACGATGGCCCGGGGCCAGTAAAAAGTTACTTCAGGACAGTTAAACTAGCAAGTCACTGTCCCGATCGGGCACTGAAAAGCATTGATTGAAAAAAAATCGCATTGTAAAACTTAACATCCTGCTTGTTTTGCTATCTGCTAAATGCATAAATAACTTTGCAAATCGTGGGGCGCACCATTGGCCAATCAAGAGTTGAGTGACGAGTGGTTGTCAAATTGTAATTCTCTAATCTCAATACATTTTTGGGAGCCAAGATGGCGTTGTCGCAGGTAGACATGTAAACCCAAGCTTGTTGAGAAAGTTCAAGTGAAGTGGTAAAACAACTAATAATTTAATCATCATTTTGAGAAAACACACTTTATGTTTTTTTTTAATTAAAGACACCGAGTTGAGTGTATGGGCAGAAGATTGAAGCGAAAAGGGAAAAGAAAGCAGAAGACTATGATGCTGCAGGATCCTAGAGATGTGGCAATGGCAGCTAGTGCTAGCATCAGTGCTATGCATTCTCCTGTGGACTCAGGTGAAGAAGATGCTAAACTTTGGTTTGATTCGAGTCCACCACTTGACGATAACGTAACTGTAGTTACCGAGCCAGTCACCCCTAAAAAACCCATGAGTAAGAAAACTAAATATGATGACGCGAGAAAGCATGATATGGCTAGTAATGGTGAAAGTATTTTGGACATTATGGTTGCTATCCGCGAACTCTCTGTCAAGCACGATGCAACCTTCCAAAAGATCTCCACGATTGAGAAGACGACTCAGGCTACCTCCAGAGAACTCGAAAATCTCTCTTAAGGTGAAACAACTTGTGGTTGATGTGGGTGAAAACAAGAAGGAACTGCACCGAATGCAAAGCAAGATTCAAGATTTGAAAATGGAAAATAGCACTTTAACCCTAGTGCTGCCTTCGGGTCACATGACCCAAAGGTTCATAACGAACCATCGTTGTGTTTACCCAATTTTACCCAATACAAAAACAAATACAAATCATTTTCTTTTAACCTTCGCAATGTGGGGGGTCTGAGACAGCCCAACGGTTAAAATAAATTGCTTTACTTTGTTTTTGTATGCGATAAAGTTGTCGCAATACGACGGTGGTTCACAATGACTGATGGGTCAGAATGACCCGAAGATAACACAAGGGTTAAAAACATCCTTGAATGAATCCCGCCGCTTTAGCTGGAAATGGTTTTTAAAACTTCATGATCTGGAAGAAACTGACTGGGAGAACGTGAGAACGAGAGTCATATCATTCTACAACAAGTGGCACCTGATTTCTCTGACAGTCTACATGCAGGAGTTGACATCGTTCAACGTCTTGGATCTAAACAAGAAAGGAAGAACAGATCTATCATCATCCTCTTTGCAGTACGGCGAGTTCGAGACACAGTATGGTATGCCGTCAGGAAGTCCAAGTATCTTCAATCTAAATCTGATTATGAAACAGGGAATTATTTCACTCATCCCTAAGCCGTGTAAAGATGCACAATGTATTGACAACTGGCGTCCAATATCATTGTTAACGATTGACTATAAAATATTAGCCTTAGTCTATGCAATTCGACTCAAAACTGGCCTTGGTGATATCATATCAGAAACACAGTCTGGCTTTATGAAAAATAGTCATATAACAAACAATGTAAGACTCGTGCTTGATCTGGTAGACTATGCTGATGCAGTGCAGTCACAGGCTCTTTTGTGTGAAAATAAGCATGTTCGCCAGATCTTTAAATTCAGAAAATAGATAACGCCTAGAGGGAAGTTCTACTGGGAATCTTTGGTTCAGGACATTAACTGGCAAAAAGCTTGGCTGTTACCGAGTAAATACTGTATTACAAATAAGGTAAAGGAGGGTCACTTCAAAATCTTACATAAAATATTCCCAGTGAATGTCAATATAGCAAAGTAGACTGACATGAGCTCTGCTTGTTCCTTTTGTGACAACACAGATGAAACATTGTTGCATATTTTTTTTGAGTGTGAGAAGACGAAAATGTTTATTGCTGACTTAAATTATTATCTTTTTGTGTTATCGTATTCCCTTACTGCAAATGATTTTCTCTTTTACTATAAGAACCCTGTAAATAACTCTTTGGAATTTGTTGTGAACATTTTTATTCAGCAAGCCAAACTTTTCCTTCACAAACAAAAATGGCTACAAGGACGGCCATCCTTCCGTGTCTTTCAGCTAGAAATGGTCTCTCTTCTTAATTCTCTCCGTTTGGTCAAAAAAAAAAGATTATATGGACTTGTATGCCTTTTTCACACAGTTATTAAAGGATAATGAATTCCTTCCTCTTTGTTCCGTGTTTATAAAAAAATAGAAATAATAATGTATGCTGTTATTTGTATTTCTGTATTGTCACTAAGCATTAAAAAAAAAATAGAAAAAAATCTCAATACATTTTTTAACAATTGGCGCGAGACAATGAAGTGAAGGAGAGCTACGAGCTCAAACGGAAGCGACTTTTTTTTATGTAACTAAGATGCACTGTGTCGTCTGTCGTATGTTCCCGTCTAAAGCAGACAAAAGTGGATCTTTTTACACAGGCACTGACAATTTTTGAAAACAATCCCTGACCAGCCATGCTAATAGCAGACAGCACCAGTTTTGCGTGACAGCTAAGCCGGCTGGTTGACAATCTATCTTCCAGGCCGTTGACCATGCTGGTTAGGAATTTAAATGCAGATGCCCATCGTGTAATTGCACGACTTATAACAACGGCATATCACGTAATTAAGATGGACCAGTCGTTCGTCCGTTCCCCCGGGCTATTGAACTGCAGCAGAAGAATGGTGTCGACTTGGGACTCATACTGATGAAATGCTATGGAATCTTTTATATATTAGCATTGAGGTTTCATAGTTTCAGCCAGACAGAATTGTGCCGAGATGGCTGTCAGCAGGGGAGAGAGCACGTCATGTTTGAGGTTCAAAGTCAATAGTTTTGCTGACTATTACCTTTTTATTTTTTATCACTAGAAATGTGATCTAATTTTTGTTCTTTTTATATCCAGGATGTGTTTAATAAATGGTTAAACATTTTAACAGAATAACATAACTTATAAGTCTTTGGTATTGTTGTAACAATGATAAATTACAACTTTTGGAGGGGGGGCCAGTAAAAATGGTCTTGGGGCCAGTAAGTTTCAAACCCACTGGGGCCAGTGGCAATAAATGTAAACGTTGAGTAGGGTTGCAAAGGGGCGGAAAGTTTCCGGCAAATTTCCGGAAAGTTTCCGGAAAGTTTCCACGGGAATTTTGGCTTGGGAATTTGGGGAATTTTGAAGAAAAAAAAAACGTGCCAAAGTTTTTTGGCAAAAGCATATAACCGGGAACTTCAATGTAGTTGAGAACAAGACTATGCACGCCTAGCTCAGCTGGACCCTGAATGCAGCTGGTTGGGAACATTGTCTGCCAGAAACATAAACCTAAACGTAAAACGTTCTGTTGTTTTTGAACGTCTTTGTCATCAGTGTTGAGTCTGAACATTTCAGCCCTATGCATGGCAAGTGTGAGAGCGCCGAATTGCGTAGAGGCCAAGAGCGGTATTGCAGACAGATTTCAATTATAGCTTGCAAAATATAGAGAAATTTTTTGAGCTGTAAACTTAGTTAAAAAAAATTGTAGTAGTAGACTAACTTTTTACAGCAGTGAGAGTAGGATGTATGTATGTCCACACAGCAGTTGTATTATAAATGTTTGCATGCATGCCTGCTTATGACACGGTAAATACAGTTAAATTACCCCCAAATTTCCAGTTTATTCCTGTTAATTCCCGTGGAAAGTTTCCAACTTTGAATATTCCCGGAATTTTGCAACCCTAACGTTGAGCCCTGGAAGTAAACAACGTCCACAGCAGTGTATCTTTCTTTTTATTTTATTTTAACTGTAAAAAAGTAGGCTACCCCCAAGTACAAACCAAAACCTTTCAATAAAAGTGCAACAATGCAAAGAAAAGTTTTATTTTTTCAAAATATGTTTGGGGATTTAACCAATATCCAAAATATTAGCTTTTTAGATTTATAATCCCAAAAAGTAGGCTACCCCCAAGTACAAACCAAAACCTTTCAATAAAAGTGCAACAATGCAAAGAAGTGTTTTTATCAGAATATGTTTGGTGACTTAACTGAAATTAATGTTATTGAACATTTACTCAATAAACATGGATAGTAGGATTTTGTTTCGTTCAGAAACAATGTTTAAACTACGTAAAAAAATTGTAGGCCTAAACACACACTTGTCCTGCATCATAATTAACCTATAACCTCAAACCTTTCACATGAATTGAGAATTTCCTTTCAGGAAAACAAAACGCTCTGCATTAAGAGGTGACAGCTGGTTGCGAGTGTGGGAACGAATGTCCCCAGCAGTACTGAAAAGTCTTTCACTGGGCACAGAGGTTGGTGGCGCACAGAGGTAGATCTTTGCTGTTTTTGCCAGCAGTGGAAATCGCTGCTGGTTTGTCTTCCGCCACTGAAGAGGATCCTCTCTAAGAGGAATCAGAGGCTCGCTGAAAAAAGCGCTTATCTCCACGTCAGCACCCGATGTGACTGCCTCAGTATTGCTGTGGTACAGATCGTCCCAGCCGCTCCAGATTCCTGAACAGTGTTGTTTAGTGCGAACTGTCAGGCCTTGTTTCTCCTCAGGCTGTTCAGTTGCTGTAGTAGTAGGCCTAGCAGATGCGTCTTGATTAGAGCCCGACCGATATATCGGCGGGCCAATATTATCGGCCGATATTGGGCATTTTCCAAACTATCGGTAACGGCATTTATAATGGCCGATAAATGAATATTCATGTTTTTGTTGTTTTTTTTACATTTTATTTATCAGAAACTGCATTAACATATTATTTTAGTGAGGAAATAATAACAGGAGTCAGATGGCTGAACAGTTAAGGAATCGGGCTGTTAATCAGAAGGTTGCTGGTTCGATTCCCGGCCATGTCAAATGACGTTGTGTCCTTGGGAAGGCACTTAACCCTACTTGCCTCGGGGAATGTCCCTGTATTTAGTCGCTCTGGATAAGAACTTCTGCTAAAAGTGACTAAATGTAAACTACAAATAACTACTGTTAGGGAAATCAGTTTTTTTGTTACGCGTTTCTGGATTTTTTAAATATTTTTTTATATCGGCCGATATCGGAATATTGGATTTTTAAATCACCAAATATTTGTATCGGTATCGGCCTTAAAAATCCTTTATCGGTCGGGCTCTAGTCTTGATCTGACTCAGATAAACGGGATACAGCGTCCTGCACAAGCAACTTTGATCGGCACTGTTCTGTGTCACTCGCCCAAAATGTTGCCTTGTATCTGGGATCCAGACTTGTTGCCACAACTAAATGGCTATTCTGCTCGCTTCCCTCAAACCTATCCTGCAGAGATTTCAGCATGCGGGTTTTCATCTGCTTGATTCCATAACCGTCTGTTTCGTTGTGGATATAGCGCTTCAACATCATCACAGCTGGCAGGACAGTGGATATACACACATTTTCTGCGCTTATTTCTCTAGTCAACTCCTCAAAGGGTCTGAGCACCTTGAGAACATCCTCCATCAGAGTCCACCTCTGTGCATGAATATGTTGCATACCATCTGTCTCGGACACGTAGATGTTTATGGCATGTTTTTGTTCTGTTAAACGATCGAACATCAGATATGTCGAATTCCATCATGTTGACACATCCTGGATTAAATGGTGATTTGGCAGCCCCAACTCCTGCTGTAGAGCAGAAAGCCTTGATTTAGCACTTGAAGAGTGCCTCAAGTGACCAACAGTTTTCCTGGCCAGTGCGATCATGTCAGAGAGACTTTGTTGTGATAAAAGACTGTCGTGGATGCACAACAAAGCATGTGTGCGCTTAAAATCATCATCAATCCAATGTGAGGTCACACTGATGTAAGACTGTGTAGTAGGGCTGAACGATTAATTGCATTTGCGATTATATCGCAATGTGACAAAACGAGATTTTGTAATCGCAAAGGCTGCGATTTTACTTTGGTGCACGTTACACTTTACCTTGACCTGTACGATGGCCTCAGGCTCGACAGAACCTGACACTACAGACACTTTGCCAATTTTGCCTTTAAAAAAGATGCTTCGCAGTGTCAAGTATGGTGCAAAACCTGCCTGGCTAACGTTGCTAGCTCACGGGGAAACAACACAAACCTAATTTGGCCCTAAAAAAACTCCACAAAGCCATGTACGATGCATAGCTAAAATGCTGAACACCAGTGTGTCAAATAAGCTAAATAACACCCGACTTGATCACTGATCGAAATGTTTCAAAGCCTAACTCCATATTCATGTACGAAATTACTCAAGCAGTAACAGCGTTCATCACGA
Organism: Osmerus mordax; assembly: GCF_038355195.1. Taxonomy (NCBI): domain Eukaryota; kingdom Metazoa; phylum Chordata; class Actinopteri; order Osmeriformes; family Osmeridae; genus Osmerus; species Osmerus mordax. The sequence continues at coordinate 2,877,566 of NC_090059.1, read as the reverse complement.
AATATATGATGCCCCTCGGTGATACACATACAGTAGGATAACTATGGCTGTCAGTGCCATTATGTTTCTGTTAGGCTACTGACTGGATCAGAAATGTTCAGACAGTGTTTCTTTTTCTTTTAAGATTTAACCTTTAGATACGTGAGTTCTAAATATTTCCGACAGCCCCCAAAGTTTTTTTTTCTCCAAAACGGTAGCTAGCTTTAGTTAAGAAAGTGCAACGCACATGTTATTAGCCTACGTTTAGCTTTCATTCACCAAATGTTTTCCTTCATTTTTCTGAACTTTGTGTGTTATGTTGCTGACTGGAGATCAGTAGTATCTATAACTGTATAGGTCATACTATACAGTTATTCGCCCGTCTCTGTTGAATATTACAGAACATAAAAATCTAAAACAAAGAATCGCAAATGCAATATTGGTAAAAAAAATAATCACAATTATCCTTTTTTCCAAAATCGTTCAGCCCTACGGTGTAAAGTACACAAGTCCATAAGTTGCATGTAAATGCAAAAGGCTGTGCTTCGGCAACGGGTGTTTGTATGCGGGAAGTGATGGACTCATGCATTTCAGGGATGATTTTGTCAGCAAAAAAGCGCCTGGAGGGGATTTTGTAACGTGGCTCAAGCAGATGGAGTAGCTTGTTGAATCAAGTGGAAACAACACAAAGTGTTGGGAGTGGCAGGGAGTCCGGTGGCTGAGCGGTGAGGGAATCGGGCTAGTAATCCGAAGGTTGCCAGTTCGATTCCCGGTCATGCCAACTGACTTTGTGTCCTTGGGCAAGGCACTTCACCCTACTTGCCTTGGGGGAATGTCCCTGTACTTACTGTAAGTCGCTCTGGATAAGAGCGTCTGCTAAATGACTAAATGTAAATGTAAGTGTCTTCCACTATGCTATAGGGCTTCAATGGCTATCATTTTCCCAATTGCTGCATGAATGGCTTTGACTCGTGGGTGATCTGAGGCCAACTGTTGGTCTGAAGTTTCTGGATTTGGAGACTGAGTAGGTCTACTGCATTTTCGTGTTCTTACATTTACATTTTACATTTTGTCATTTAGCAGACGCTCTTATCCAGAGCGACTTACAGTAAGTACAGGGACATTCCCCCGAGGCAAGTAGGGTGAAGTACCTTGCCCAAGGACACAACGTCATCTTGCACGGCCGGGAATCAAACTGGCAACCTTCTGATTACAAGCCCGCTTCCCTAACCGCTCAGCCACCTGACTCCCCTTCTTGAATTTTTTTAGGATGTTTTATTCGCAAATGTTTCAACAGCGGCAATGTTGGATATTTTTTGGGGTCCTTGCTACCACGAGCCAAATCGGCATTACAAATTGAACATATAGCTCGACTTGAATCACCTTCTTTTGATTGAAAGTATTGCCAAACAACGCTCTTTCTGCTCACGAGTTCCATTTGCACTTTCTCACAGCCTGTCTCACAGGGCTGTCATGATAACTACTTTTTCTTGTGTGATATATTGCACCAAAATTAATTGCTATAAACGATATTATTGCACACACGTCAATTGTAATTTTCAGTCCATTTTATGCCACTTATTACAAGGCGAGTTTTCACGGCTGTTCGCACGTCTATGTCGCTTCGCTCCATCATCCCTTATTGTTTACAACGTTAACAGGGCTACTTGGTTGGCGTTGCCTTTTCACCTTTTGATATACAACGTGTGGCGTGAGAGCGTGTGAAATGGTTGAAATGCGTGTCTCACTGCCAATGCGTGAAAGTTGGCAGCCCTGTGTTTGTCAAAAGTTTGCAGCATATTTGTAAATGCTGTTTTTTTTGACCGTGTTTAATGGCTGCATCTCTTTGGCTATATAGCGAATTATGCTATCCGTGAGTGTGCGCCATTTCGCGCTGTCACATTTATATTTGCACTGTCGTGAAAAGGCATCTGTAACAGAACTGTATGGAAGACCCTTTTCCAGCTCCAGCTGCAGTTGTTGTTCACAGGTTGAAAAACTGGATGGGATAGTTATGTATTGCTAGGTGAGATGTTAAGTTAGTTGCCTCTTTTCGTTTCCACAGTTTTTAAACAAAGTCGACATACCGGCTCGTTCACGTTAATTGGCTCTCATCTCATTCGGCTTAGACAAAATGTTTCCACACCGGAGCTGAAGATTGCGGCTTTGAAACCAAGTCAATTTTTACTTGTTCTTCCTAACTAGCTGTAGATGTCACGAAACAGAACACTTTATAACACAGTGAGTTCACGCCTTCTCTTCACCTGTCGGTGTCCGCTCTGTTTGTGTGTGTGTGTGTGTGTGTGTGTGTGTGTGTGTGGGGAGACGCTAGTCCCGCATACGCTTTCGACACAGAAAGCAGACAAGATGACTGAGGCAGCGGGATCGACTAAAATGTTGGTGACATTCGTTTTTATGTAAAAAATAATAATTATTAGTTACAATATATCGCGGCACCAAAAATTATTGCGCTCATTTCCATATACCGTGCAATAAGTCAATATATTGACTATCGCGACAGGCCTACCACCTGTAAACACCTTCCCGTAGCCTAAGCAATGGCGACGTCATTACATCGACCAGCTCAGCGTGCGTAGTGCAAGCGTAGGGTTTCGGTTCGGTGCAAAAAAAATCAAAGGTTCGGCCGAAACCGAACCCCGTCAAAAAGCCCAATATTCAGCCAAAACCGAATCCTGGATTCGGTTCATCGCTAGATTGGATGTTATTGTAAGCATGTGTTTGATAATGTCATGCTAGACCACCTGACCCCCCCCCCCCCCCACCCTCTGATGCACTTTAGCCCAACAAAATGATTCACCATAGAATGGTGAAAATAAGGACGAGGCAAGAAGATGCCTCGTCCTTATTTTCTACAACAGCAATACAAAAGCTTTTTTGGAAATGCTGCCTGAACGTTTGATGTCATCTGTCTTTATCCTTCCTTGTCCTCTAGGCTGGTACCGAGGCCACAGATTGAGAAGAAAGTCCAAGAAAGTGAGTTGGTGCCTGCAGAACATGGCTAAATGTTATTTGTTATTTTCTAAAACGCATTTGTACCTAATTTGTATCCGTAGTTATGACGTAAGCATGACCTATCGGAACACAGAAGTGGAATGTCGAGACGTGCGACGTGTATGTTCTGCTAATTGGTGCTCAAGTGATGAAGTTTTAATATGTTGTCAGATCATTAACAACAGTGCTAGCGAGATTTCTTTGCATGGTCATGCTAACATGTTCCCATTCATCCCATTAATCTTGTGTTGAGTTTGGGTTCCTGTTCCTATAACCCACCAGTTCCCAGCTGATAGACACAATCTCACCAGGACTGTCAGCTTGTTTCATTTTATGTGTTCGCTCTCTCCCCTGCAGGGCATCTTTCCTGCCTGCTTCATTCACCTAAAGGAGGCCACAGTTGAGGGCAATGGGTCAGTACATCTGTTCCAATGAATAACTCGACTCTTTATGGATTCTAAAGGTTTTTATATTGTAGTCGTTTATGACACATTGAGTTTGTCACCTACTCCGGGGTATCTAAGGTTGGATTTTTGGTGTTTTTGAGTGTGTATGTTTTGACGTGTGTGTGACCGGTCCCTGGCAGGCAAAAGGAGACTGTCCTCCCCACTGAGCTGCCCCTGGTCCAGGAGGTCACCACCACCCTGCGAGAGTGGGCCTCCATATGGAGGGACCTCTACGTTGTGAGTCCACACACGCACCTGCTGCACACACCTACACTCACCCACACACTCACACACCTGTACTCGTACACACACTATTGAATACACACTCTATGCACCTCACATAAATATCTAAAATATACTAGTTGACACACACACACACACACACATATGCTAGTTAACCCAGTTGGTCAACAGTTGGCTAACAGTTGTGGCTGGTGCCACTGTTCCAAAGCATGTGAATAAGGTTTTCATTATTTGGTGTGCTGAGCTCCATTTGAGGAAGACTGAATATGTGACAATGGGGAATAGTAAATACAATGACTGTGAAAAAAGAGTAGAAAGAAAATGTTTGGTCACTTGACTTTGATCTCGATCATCTGTGTGCGTGCCCTGGTTCCGCAGGGGGACAAGAGAGAGATGTTCAACTCCGTCCGTGACATGATCTACGACCTCATCGAGTGGCGATCGCAAATCCTGTCGGGCACCCTCCCCCAGGACGAGCTTACCGAGCTGAAGCAGAGAGTCACCTCCAAGATTGACTATGGAAACAAGTGAGGGACAAACTCCCCGTCCTCCTCCAGATGGCTCGGCTTAGAAAGCGAGACTTGGCTCGGCCAATAAACACACTGAAACACATTTAGTCATTTAGCAGACACTCTTATCCAGAGTGACTTACAGTAAGTACAGTGCACGGCCAGGAATCGAACCGGCAACCTTATGATTAATAGCCCGATTCCCTAACCCCTCAGCCATCTGACCCCCTAGATAGATAAAAGTAGATAATAGTATAGTAATAGTATAGAGCTTACTCAGCCTTCCCTTTGCACCACCAAAGGAGCCCATGCTGGGTTTGTGGTAGCCCAGGAAAAGAGAGCCCCCCCCCCCCCCCCCCCCCCCCCCCCCCCTCACCATTGTGGCGGGGAGCACAGGGTGATGAAGGTGTCGGAGCGGGCCCCTAGGAGGATCACACCTTGCTGTGATTTCCTCCTCTGAAAAATTGTGGATTGGGAAGAGAATCTTAGAGTGTGAGAGGGAGAGAGGATCACCAAGGGCTGTAGTGAGAATGGAGAAGAGAGAGAAGCCCTAGGGCTCTAGGGAGAGAGAGACAAAGAGAGAGGAGGATGTTGGAAGAAAGAGAGAGACTCAGCTATAGCTCTAGAGAGAGAGAGAGCTCAGATGGTGTTCTAGTAAAGACAGGTTCTCAGCTGCCGCCAGAGGTAGTTACGGCACTTGTATTTCCGTGATATCAGTCATATATATCCACTCACTAGCGGAAATATACAGATACTGGATATACGTACGACCATTTTCACAAACCAGATATATTCAACACACAGGCAGTTTGTCAGTCTGTCCTTTGAAGAAGTGGAAATGTGTCTGTCAGCGTGACTGTATAAGATTGACAAACAACATTAGTTTGTGGTGCGACAAATATGAACAAGTAAGTTTAAACGCCTCCATAAAGCGTTCAGTTAAATACCATCAAATGACTACCATTTAATCACTCAGACTGTAGGGTAAAAAAGTGAAAGACAAAGTAACACCTAATGTCTGTCTCTGACACGTCTCTCTCCCTCGCTCTCTTATTGCCACCATCCTTCTCTCTCTCTGCCTCACTCATTATCTCTGTCAAAGGTGGATCATCTGAGCACATGCACCATCAGAATAATTGCATTGACTCTTCTGTGTAACAGGTACCTGGACCTGGACCTGGTGGTGCGAGACAAGGACGGCAACATCCTGGACCCTGAGCTGACAAGCACTATCAGCCTTTTCAGGGCCCACGAAGCAGCCTCGAGGCAGATAGAGGAGAGGATCCAGGAGGAGAAGGTAGCCAGAAACCACAGCTGGCCACAGATGGGAGAGGGATCAGAATCAGAATGGATTTTATTTGCCATGAAAGTTTGCACAGACAAGGAATTTGCTTGGCAGGAAGGTGCAAACATTAAACATATAGGAATATACAATTTAAATATGAGGACTAACTATACTAAGGGTACATAACTAACAAACTAAGGGTACATAACTAGCAATGGAATTAGATTAAAATAAACTATACAATAACATATAAAATAAAATATAAGTTGCAGTAATTTACAATAGAAAAATACAAATATTACAAAAAATACAAATGGTACAGGATTGTATTGTCCAGTGCAAAAAGCAGTGTTGTTTTAAGGGCATTTATTCATGAAGTCAGTGTGAACCCTTGGCCTTGTTGAAGAGGCCAACAGCGGAAGGGAAGATACTGGGGGGTGGGGGATGAGTAAGAGAAGGAGCGAGAAAAGGTAGAGGGGGAGAGTGGGGAAGAGGGGGTTGGGTGAGTAAGGCAGGGAGAGAGAAAGGTAGAGGAGGAGGGAGACAGAGATTGGTTGGGTGGTTGGGTGAGTAAGGGAGGGAGAGAGAAAGTAGAGATGGCGAAAGCAAGGATGAGAGAGAGATGGAGGTATAAAGAGAGAGGGAGAGAGTGGTAGGTAGGGTGGGTGGGAGGGAGGGGAAGAGAGATAGAGAAAGGGAGAGAGGGAGAGTAGAGAGAGTCTGAGGGCCTCTTGTACTAACGCTTTTGCGCCCACTTCAGGCGTACTTGTTTCGCAATTTGCACGTAAAAGCATGGCGAGGTATGTACAAACATGCCGCACTGAGGTAAAAGCGCAGACTGTCTGTCGCAGGAACTGTAAATGGCAAATTGCGCTTTTCCGTGTCATGCATATGCATTCACGGGAGGGTCATGGGGAAAGTGGGAGTTTCCTATAAAGAGATGGGAGGGGATGCGTAAAGTGCGCCTAATTATGTATTCCGCTGTATGTACAAAAAATGCCTGTGAAAGTGCACCTCTATTTTGAGGTGAAAATTCTCCGCCTGTTTAAAGCAGGCGTAAACCAGGATGTGCATATGCCTCCTGGTGAAATGGCAGCCGTAACCCGAGCAAGACGAAGACATACGCCAAAGGATTTTTGCCACAAGGATCACACTTTTTGAGTTGAGTGAACACAAAATCCTTACGCGTTAGAGATTAAGCAGCCATGCAATATTACAGTTAATCAAAGATTACATTGAATCTCCGACTCAGCGTTCACATTCCATTCCAGCAGTTGTTAAACTCCTCGATACATTACAAGTATTGGCATCAGGATCATTTCAAGCAGTCATCGCTGTTTTGACTTTGGTGGCTGATCCAAGATAGAAAAAGAGAAGGAGGCCCATTCAATTGCGTGTTTAAATCCTCGCAATGTACGGTATACTGGGCGGAGAAAGGCGCTGATTACCTGATGACTTGCAGGTTTCGTATATACAACGTAAACTGAAGTATCACAGTGTGCGCAATCTGCGGGTTGGCCATGGCGCTAATAACGCTACGTTTGCGAATGTACGAACATGAGGCCCTGAGTGTGTTCATACCAGGAAGTGTAAAATACAGGCGACTATCATGCATCACATCGGCGCAATGATGTGCATTCAGCAGGGTGAGGGCTCTCTGACAGCTGAGACAGAGAGGGAGTTGAGCCCAGGCCTCGTCTGCCTGTAGACACACACACACACACACTTGAACTCTCAGAGGAAAAAGGGCATACCTGGGCAACAGAGAAAAGGGATAACATTCAAGTGCCTTCATCTTAACCTCCCTAGGTCCTTGACCCACAATCCTGAATTTCATCTGTGCAGGTAGCATGGTTCTGGAACACAGCTCCCCGTTCTGCTACACACTCTCATTACGTGACCTTTTCATCTTCCCCTCTTTGCATATGGACGGGCATTTTGAAATTTTCTCAGGTCACCCGCTAGGAATATTAATTTGGGTTTTCGGCTGCCAGTTACCCAGGACCAAAACATACTCTCTCACACACATAAATACACACGCGCACAGTTTATAGACTGTTCAGAAGATCAGACCAATAAAAAAAACACACCTTGCAACGATTGCGTGTGGCGCCAAGGAAGACCTCCTGTCAGGTCCTTTTGTGTAAAGGTGCGTCATTTTGTATGTTAACACGCTTAATACATTTAATATACCCCCCATCTCACACCACCACTATCACCCTTCCCCCCACCCTCTTCCCTCGAACTGGGAAACAGATTGATTTATAAAGCCTGATAAATTCTTCTCCCGAATTTATAAGCACATCAAACTGTCAAAGACCCCACCCTTACTCCTCATCCTGACGGACGATAAATAACCCCTGTGCTCGTCACCTTGTCCTCTGCATCAGTACACGGAGAGCGTTTCTATTTGCCTACCCGGTCCCCTTCCTCCTCGGTGTTGTCCCCAGGGCCGGCCACCTCCTACGCAACCTTCCCGGGCCGGGGCTGTGAAGGGTGGTCTACTGAAGAGTGCTGGCCCCCTTAATTGAAGGCAGCGTCTCTCTCTCTCTCTCTCTCTCTCTCTCTCTCTCTCTCTCTCTCTCTCTCTCTCTCTCTCTCTCGCTCGCTCGCTCTCTCTCCCGCAGTCCCAGAAGCAGAATATCGACCTGAGTCGCCAAGCCAAGTTCGCCTCCACGCCCTCCTTCGCCCTCTTTGTGACTCTGAAGAACGTGGTGTGCAAGATAGGGGAGGACGCCGAGGTGCTCATGTCTCTCTATGACCCTGTGGAGTCCAAGTTCATCAGGTACGTGTTCAACAGGAACCGCATGAACACAGTGCCACTGGTCTGAAGACAGCGAGTCTAGCGCTCTGACCAGGGCGTCTGGCTTTGTTCCAGGATTACTACAACGGCCAAACACTAGTCAGGTGAATTGTTTCCAAACAGAGTGTGTGTAGTGTTGGCTCAGCGTATAGTATTGAACGTCTAATTGCAATGTCTTGATTTCAGTTAACCTTTTCTCACCCTTAGTGAAAACTATCTGGTGCGATGGTCAAGTTCAGGGCTGGTAAAAGACATAGACCAACTTCACAACCTTCGATCAGTATTCACGGTGAGTGTGTGTGCGAGTGATAAGGTTTGTGTGGGTGACTTCAAGCTCGAATACTTGTGTGTGTGCTGGCTGTGTACCGGTTAACCATACATGTCGCTAGAGTTGAGGTTGAGGCAATGTTTACCCAGCTTGTTTATGAAAAGGCTAGCTGTATTTACCGGGGAGGGCTATGGAAGGGGTCACCTCACCAATGGCCATACAAGGGCACAGGCCCCACCCCCACCCCCTCCTGCACACAGGGGTTTAGAGCAGGAAATGAGGACACAATCAAAGTTGTGTCAAGGCAATTTTCGCCAAACCGTGCCTCCTTCACAGTCCCTGAAAAGGTTCGATCAATTCATCAATGCTTGGATGGACCTGGCAAATGTCATTGCCTAATAAGCAGCCACAGTCCCCACAGTCAACTCCAACGTAAACATTCTGAGACGCCCACGTTCTCTCAGCAGGGGCAGTCCATGACGACCCATTTATCTCTCTCTTGTTGCCTTGTCTCGTCTCCCCCAGGACCTGGGAAGCGAGGATCTGAAGAGAGAGAAGATCAGCTTTGTGTGTCAGATCGTCAGGGTGGGCCGCATGGAGCTGCGCGACAACAACACCAAGAAGCTGACATCAGGGTTGAGGAGACCCTTCGGAGTGGCAGGTAACCTTGCCTGAGTTGTCCAGTAACACTAGTCCCAGTCCTGTAGGTCCAGGTACGCACACTTGTCCGGTGAGCCCCTCTGTGTTTTTATGTGTGAGAGGTCTATCAAGCCCGCCAAAACAAGCAAACGAAGACATCTGTCAGAAATGTCAAGATTTTTGGGGTGAAGTTAATAAGTAGGGTCTGGATCCTCTCTGTGGACAAGCTGCTCCGTAGGAAACTAATTTGATGGCATTGTGCTGTCGCTTCTCCTCTCAGATAACAGAGATACAACAAGGAAGAGTGAGAGGAACTGATAGAGTGACAGAGAGTATGGTGTCCTGATATACAAGACAATGGTTTATTAGGGAAGTCATCATCTCCAGTGCTGTGCAACTGGGGAGGGAGGTAAATAGAGAGGGAGTGAGGTGGAGGGAGGGAAGTAGAGAGAGGTAGAGAGGGGGTGGAGGGAGGGAGGTAGATAGAGAGGTAGTGAGTTTGAGGGGGAAAGGTAGAGAAAGGGAGGGAGGTTAGAGTGAGGTAAGTGGACAGAGAAACGGAGGGAGGGTGAAAGAGAGGGAGGTAGTGAGAGAGGGAGGGAAGATGAAAGAGAAGGAGGTAGTGAGAGAGAGGGAGGTAGGGTGAGAGTGGGAGGGAGAGAAAGAGGGAGGGAGTTGGGGAGGGAGGGAGAGAGAAGAAGGGTGGGAGATAAAGAGGGGAGGGAGTGAGGGAGATGTGAAGACGTCAGTTTTTGACATCAAATGCGTTTTTTGAAGTCAGACGGGGAAATGCTTTCTGCAGTGTTTCTCCCCACTACAAAGCTGCCTATGTGGGTCAGGCCTGGGGAATCAAAGGCTGCCTGGTGTCACTTGTAATGTGGGGGAGCGCTGGAGAATTTCATCACAGGCCCAGGAGTGCTCTGTCGGCTGGCTGATGAAAGTGGTGTGGTGGGCGGGGGCACATGGCTAACCACACAGACCTAATGGTTGAAGTTGAGTAGGGGGGTCTTCTTTACCATTCTTCTTCTTAGAGGTCTGACCATTTTGTGACACTCGCCCTCCAAATCGAATTTCATTTTATTCATATACATTTAGTCATTTAGCAGACGCTGTTATCCAGAGCGACTTACAGTAATAGCCCTTTTTACAAGTAACGTCACAGAAGGCTTCACATGCGCCCATAGAACTGCGACTAAACTACCCCTAAACCCCCTCCGCTTCCCCAAACCCACATTCTTGGTTTCTCCCTTATTTCAGTAATGGACGTCACTGACATCATTAATGGCAAGACGGACGACGAGGACAAGCAGCACTTCATCCCATTCCAGCCGTGAGTATGACTACCACGGTCCTCACACACCACGGCCTTCACACACTCTGGTCCTCATTCAAACTCACACACTCTGGTCCTCATTCTAACTCACACACTCTGGTCCTCATTCTAACTCACACACTCTGGTCCTCATTCAAACTCACACACTCCGGTCCTCATTCGCACTTACATAACATTCAATGGAACAGGGCTAAGGAATGTCAACATTAGGGATGCACCAAAATTACGAAAAATACGAAAATATAAACAAAAAATATATGCTGCCCAAAAGTGCTCAGGTTTCACTTGTTCGATCCTGCCATGATCACGGGACCAAATTAAAGTTTCAGGTTGGATATTCAAAATATATTCCCTGTTAGTTATCTTAGGTCCGCCAAGAGCAGTTAGGGACTGTCAATAAGTTACAAGTTGTTTTATTGAAATGGCATTAGCTCTTTATCCATAGCTCCTGAAAAGAAATTCATCTCACAATTTTTTTAATAAATGATTTAAACATTTCAATTTCAATAGCACATTGGTCATGTGACCTACTAACCTAAAACTATTTTCAGACTATCTGTGAATTATCCTTATTTAATGCACACCCATTAGGTTGTCCAGTGTAATTTCAGTTGATTTTCCGTTAATATTAAGGACATCAAATTTGCAATCTGCAGTGTTGGTTCAGCAGAAATTTGGTACGGGGCCGATTAAGTAATCTTATATGTTTGTGTAAACTTACATGGCAATACAAACTAATTCTGATTCTGATACAGTTACACCATTGGTTTAGAACCAGAATTTTCATTTCGGTGCATCCCTAGTCAACAAAGGTCAGTATCAACAGATGCTTCTCCTCTGCCTTGTGCTTAAACAGTGTGTGTGTGTGTGTTTGTGTGGAAAGGGGATAAGGGGGTGTGCTTGATGCACGCCAAGACGCGGCACTGTTTTTTTTACAGAAGTGTGGTATCCTTGACACTTGATTAGTGTGAGCTTTAGACGGTAGAGCTCCCTCTATTCCCTGCTGACTTCATTAAGGCAATCTCATTAACTGTTCCTGTCTTTGGAGGAACCAGCAGAGCCAGCGTAACCTTTTTCCTTAACACGATTTCCTGTCTTAATTGGAAATGCTAGCGGATACAGGCAGTTTAGCTGGCAGATCAACTCCGGCTAACATTTTTATCGGTGCGCATAAATCATGGGCATAATTACAACATCCTCCAGTAGGACAACACGATTACAAGTGGTTCAGCACAAATAGCAGCGTCTTTTCAACCAAGCCGGTGTAGCCGGAGTATTGGTGGCCGGTCGTCTTGACTCCATCTGCTCTCGAGACAAGGACCGAGGAACAGGAAACTGTCACTGCACTCTGGACAGGACCCCGTCTTTGGAAATGAGCCATATAGATCAACCGGGTGTCAGACCATAATGCAGTTTGTTGTTGTTTTCACAGTGGCTCTACCCCAGTAAGACCGGGACTATGATCACCTTCACTCACCCCATCATAAAGAGTAAAAAGCCAGGAAAACTGGTCTTCTCTTTTCACTGCGACTGCCTTGTAATGGAAGGAGGCTTTTGTTTGTTTCATTACATCCTGCTAAATGTTATGAATATTCCAACAATGGGCATTTTATCCCCCCGGCGTATTTCCCTGAAATAATGTCAAAACATGTTCAGAATGCCCACCCCCGGGTGTTCTGACACACAGGGCAAGCGGGGGTGTTGCTGAGAGACAAACGTGACGTTGTGTAACGTTGTTATGGAGGGGTAATACCTCTGTTGTTGACGTTGGTTGTGTTTCATGTGCCTATTTGTAGCAGCGCTGGTTGAAGAGGGGGGAGTCCCTGAAGGGGCCTGTCAATGCTAGCAGCTCTCTGTTCCTTTCCTTGTCCCAACTCTTCTCCTCCTCCGCACTCTCTATCTCCCTCTCCCTCTCCCTCTCTCTCTCTCTCTCTCTCTCTCTCCTTCCTTCTCTCCGTCTCTCTCTCCCTCTCTCTCCCTCCCTCTGTCCGTCTTTTACCGCTGCTCGGCAACGGGGGGGGGGGGGGGGGGGGGGAGGAGGAGGAGGAGGAGGAGAGGGGGACTCCCACCACCCCCCCCCCCCCCCCCCCCCCCCCCCCGGTCACAGCTGCTTCCTGCTGCTATTCAGCCACTGCTTCACTCAGTTACTTTGGCTCTCACTACCTACTCACTAGATCTCTACACTGTCACACAAGACACACCAGGGTTTCTAGTAGGTTCAAAGGCTTAGCGGCTGGGTATGTTGGGAAGTCTCTGTGTGACTGGACTGATGCTCAAAGCTTCACTCCATCCAGTCAAACAGAGGTCGGAGCGCTTTGAAAGGAACCTTGATTCCCACTTTTGCCGGTCTTCAAGGGGGGCAGATATGGGTGCCTTCTTCTAAACTGATGATTTCTCTGTGTTTCTGTCATTTACCCATCTTGCCCAACTGTTGGCTAACAAATGGCTTTTGTCTCTGTCACTGTACTTTGCATCACTGTTTGGTGTTTTTTTCCTCTTTCCCATCCTCTTTCCCCCATCCCTTCTTTCACGCCCGTCACCCCCCGTCCCGTCTCTCTGCCCTCTCCTCCTGCTCCTTCCCTTCCTCTCTTCCCTGTCCCGTCTGTCTGCCCTCTCCTCCTGCTCTTTCCTCTCTTCCCTGTGGTGTTTGCCTGTCGTGTGCATACTCCAGGCTAGCGTTGGATGACGCCATCCGCCACAAGCAGCTGAACATCTCCCGTTTTTCACCCAGGGTGGCGGGGGAGAACGACTTCCTCCAGACCGTCATCAACAAAGTCATCGCCGCCAAAGAGGTCAATCACAAGGGCCAAGGTACTGTGACCGGGGGTAAACAAGGTTTCTCAATAGCATTTTACTGAGATGTGTTATTTCTCCTACGTACGGGTACGGTCACACATAACAGTACCGTAACACATATATGTTAATAACATGTAAGCAACAGAATGTCTCCAAATGACACAACTATTGTACAGTAAATACTATATATACAGTATATGTTCTATAACTATATAAGGATATTCTATTATGTATATAATATACAATCCTAAAAGTATTTTAGGTCATATTGTAAAATGTTCTGCACATTTCTGGTACATCATGTATCATTATTATAAAGACAACATAGTAGTAACGCTACAGCCCAATTAAATTGCACTGCTGCAGGGACTGTTGGAATGTTCTGGAAGAAATGGTATATGACCTCTGCTATTCAGTTGACTCTATCAGCTGATGCTCACTGCAGACTGTTGGTCTAAAAATCCTGTTTCACACTTCACTTCTATTGAGAGCTGTTTAATTATTGAGAGTTGTCTCTTGTATCTAGGTCAATCTGTATTTTTGGTACTGAGGGGGAAAAGTTTGCACAAAATGATTAGACAGTTCAACGCCTGCCAACGATTTTGACTTATGCCTCTCTATATAGCAATCCTTAGTAGCCACTGGGTTTTATCCTGTGAACCATGTCAGAAGGTCTGATCTCAAGTGTTTCAGTTTCTATTTGAAACCTGTTTCTCATCATCTGGACGTTCCCTGGTGGAACATGAGCTGCCACCCAAGATGAGGTCTGTAGGAACACCATGCCCCTCCGGGCGGTAGCGTCATGCTCCACCAGGAGGGTCAGGGTTAGCTGAGGAGGTACCTGGATGAATGTCAGGTGCACTAAGCCTCTGACTAGGCCGGCAAGGGGGGGGCTGGTGAGGGGGTGTGGGGAAGTTCCCGGGAGCAGCATGAAGTGTGAGTAAGGCCTCTGAATATCAAAAGACTTTTCGAGCTGCGGTGCTAGCAAGGAATCTGTCAGTTCTGACAACACCGAGCATTTGTCGGAAAAGCACTTCCTCTCTATCATGCAGCATGCAGCGAACAGCTTTAATGGGATGACCTGCGCTGTGGGGGATACATCTTAGCCTTCTCTGTGTGTTTGTGTGTGTGTACTGAAGGAGCGTGGATCTGCTATAACGGGTCCAGTTAGGCGCCTGACGGTCCACCAGGCAGTGTTTCTGCTCTCATTAAAGCAGAGCGCAACCAGGAGAAAACCATTCCGTTCAGCTGTGTCATTTCTTAGAACCCCCCTCAAAAAACAGATCCATTAAATTCCCTCGCAGGTCCAGTTGTTTCAAAATGAGAGCCCTTTGTTGGAAAATGAGTCCGACTCAGAGAGCGACCGCCATCTCCGAGTGTGGGTCTCCTGCCCAATTATTTAACTTACCCAACCTCCAATTAGCGCCCTGTTTGAACTATTTTAAAGTTATACCGGAAGCAGGCCTGCATTTCTTAAAAGGAAGCTGGCTTTGATGAAGAACTCCATGGTGCTTTGAGGTCTTCTTGCAGGTCACTGTATGTTAGACTGGAGATTTTGAGTGAATTCTGAACTTTGGTAGAAGGGAGCTGGTTTTCAGGAATGTTTCCATCTTCTGATGCAGGCGTTCTGCTGTTAGCTGTGTGATGTCACATCTCTGTGGTCTCTGCCAGGTCTGTGGGTGACGCTGAAGCGACTTCCTGGAGACATCCACCAGATCAGGAAGGACTTCCCTCACCTGGTCGACCGATCCACCGCCGTGGCACGCAAGATGGGCTTCCCTGAGATCATCATGCCAGGTAAGGAGGTCCGCCTCGGGAACCCCCCCGCTGTCCTCAGGGACACGTTCGGCTGGTGACCCCCCCCACACACACACCTGTTTTGAATGCACATATTTCAGTCTTCCTTTGAAAGCTTTTTCCGCATCTCTTCCAAGGTGATGTGCGCAATGACATATATGTGACCCTGGTCCAGGGCGAGTTTGACAAGGGCAGCAAGACCACCCCCAAGAATGTGGAGGTCACCATGTCCGTGTATGATGAAGATGGCAAGAAACTGGAGGTAGGAGTTTTGTTGATTATTTAAAAAATAGTCGTGTCATGTCCCCCCCCCACACACACACACACACAAACACACACACAAACAACCCCCCACAAAAAAAACACCACTAGTCAAACTACATGCTCAACGCTCCTGTCTTCAAAGTGTGGAAAATCACCTTTCTGTTGGAAAGCCGGTGATTTGCGGCACTAGCTGCAGTCTTGTTAAGTCAGCACTGCACTTAGGCCATCAAACTGACACAAACAGAGTCAGAAAAGATGAGACAGGCTGTTTGGCACTTCAGCCTGTCATAGCCAAGAGGCTGAACATCCAGTGCCTGTTGTTTGATTGACCAGACCAATGTTAGGTCTTTCATTGTCTTGGGAAAAATGAACTCTTTTGGTCCCAGAAGTTGATGGTCTAGGAAGAAGTTGATGGTCTGGGAAGAAGTTGCTGGACCTGTAAAAAAAAAGAAAGAAAAATAACTTATTTTGTAACAGTGTTGGTTTGAATCAGTGTCTCTCTCTCTTCATCTCTCTCTCTTTTTCTCTCTTTCTCCATCTATCTTTCTCTTCATATGTCTCTCTCTCTCTGTCATCCCTACATGTTCTCTCAGTTCAGTTCCCCATCCTAACGGGGACCTTCCCCCCGTGTGAGGTGCAGATTACCTCATCAGTCTCAGCTGCCTCAATTATGCAGTTAGTTCCAGATTGGAAAAGCAGCGCTAGTAAATGAGTCCCAGCCACCCCTCCTCCCCAGGGGCGAGTGGAAATGCCGGAGCGAGTCCCTTCTTTATGAGAGGAGCCGTACAGCAGGCCCCTGGTGATGAGCTCTACTACTGGCTCCCTCTCCAAGCTAAACGGGCCACTTACCGCTATGACAGACTTCATGCTGTAGAGATGAGTAGATAAACCACACTTTAATTGTTATTTTTTTTTGCCCCCACTCTGGA
The DNA here is from genome assembly GCF_038355195.1 of Osmerus mordax. Lineage (NCBI taxonomy): Eukaryota > Metazoa > Chordata > Actinopteri > Osmeriformes > Osmeridae > Osmerus > Osmerus mordax. Next base: position 2,861,263 of record NC_090059.1, on the reverse strand, counting down.
AAAACAAAGCTCCTTGGAGGCTTTGCTAATCCATGCGCCTCGTCCCCCCCGCCGCCCCCCCCCCCCCCTTCTGTGTTTCATATTGAGTGCTGCTGCCTTCAGGCAGTGGTGATGGGAGTCTCTGACGTTGCTCTACACGGATTAACAAACATTAATCAGCCTCGCTGGTGTCTCGCCTGCGCTGTCCTGGAGGGAGCACGCGTTTTCATAGACACTTCTGCTCCAAGTTGCCAACTCCCCAGGGACATGACAGAATCCGCTGTGGGTGAATGCAGTCCCTGAGCGAGTGGTTATTGGCTACCAGAGAACTGCATCTGAGATGAGGGCCATGTCGTTTCTGTGATTATGGTTGAGGAGGCAGGATCGGAGTCTGACTTTTGTTACCTGTGACAATCATACCAACTGTCTCTAGATGCGTTTTTTTCTTTTGACAAGGAGCAATCAAACACAAGCACTTACTGGCACCTTTGCCCTCAGACAGAGATGGACATGCAAGACCAGACAAGATCTAGCCCCCCCCTTTCCTGTGTCATCTGGTCCCAGGATTCATGGTGCTCAGGCGTTTAGTGGGGGCGCAGCAGTGACCACCTGCCCCCCAGCTCTGCTCTCCGTGGCAGGTGAAGGCTCAGCCTGTTATCCTCATAATCGCTGAAAGTTAACACGCCATTAGCCCCGAATGTGTCATCGGCGTGCGCCGTCCACAACTGTTGGAGGAGAGGAAGATGGAGAGGGAGAGCGGCAGAAAGAGAGGGATGTGGAAAAGAGAGAGAGAGAGAACCAGAGAAAGAGAGAGAACCAGAGAAAGAGAGAGAACCAGAGAGAGAGGTGAGATGTGTGTGTGTTTCTCCCTGTCTGAATGATAATAATACATGCAGGCCACATGCGATGAGTGAGTGCAGTCAGCACTGCAGCAGGAGACCCCTCCTTCTTCAGTATTGAGATTCTCATGTATGTTTTCCTTTGGAGCCGGCTGTCAGGGGCTGTTAGTTATCTAGCTACACCCTGTAGGACGGTGGACAGTCTGCCCTTCGTGTGTAACGCCACGGCCACACGCGTTTTTTAGTGTTAACGTTTTTTTTGTTTTTGTTAAACACTGAAGCTTTCCCTTTCCAGGAAGGAATAAGTGGCATGCTATTTGCTACTTGCTGTGAAAGCGTCCAGTGTTTGGACAGAGCGGTGGCTCTGAGCTGTTATGTCTCAAAACACACTTCACATCCCGTAGCCGTAGATGACACACCACACACACCTCCAACACTCAGCAGAGCTTTCCACCGTTCATAAAAGGTTCATGTAAAGAACTCAGGTGACGCATGGCTCTCTCGTCTCCCCACCTGTAGAACGTGATCTTCCCTGGTGCTGGGGACGATGGGATCCTGGAGTACAAGTCTGTCATCTACTACCAGGTGAAGCAGCCACGCTGGTTTGAAACCATCAAGGTGAGCCTCTCCAGGATCGCCTACCTCTGGTCTGCACACGCTCAAGGAAACCGTTTCCACACACATTTACCATACATGGAATGAAAGCCAAATCCTTTAAGTTAAAGTTCATTATTTATAGGTTTACTGGGCGAAGATGGATAGAATTTATATGCAAATAAAATCATTGAGTTCAGAAAATGTCCAAGGATGAATATTTCTCGGTAAAGGACATATTGCAGATTAGAAGTGTAATGAGAAGCAAAAAATGTGGATATTTCCAATTCATACGAGTGAAGGTCAGAAGGAGCGCGTCCCATTTCTCATGTCAGGACAGGAATTTTTGTCCTGGTTTTCAGGGCCCTGTTCCATCATGGTGTATGTATGTGGGTGATCAGGTGTGTGTTACCAAGCTATATGGTTTCATTGATGTGCCTCTCACCCCCTCCTGCACAAGGTTGCCATCCCTATAGAAGATGTGAACCGAAGTCACCTGCGATTCACCTTCCGACACCGGTCATCTCAGGACTGTGAGTACTGACTGAATAAATTAATTAACAAATTCAGCGTTCAAATCACCTTTTTAAATAATTTATACAGCGTCTCCAACAATGGTTGGGACAACAATTTATTTTTCTTCTTGATTTTCCTCTCAACAGCTTTAGATTAGTCATTCACCATTGGTTAAAGTGCACATTCTCAAGTTTTATAAGTGCTTTTTCATACATTTTGTTTTCAACATTTAGACTTACATCACCTTTTATACAAAGTCCTCCCATTTCAGGTTAAGGACTGCACAGCACAGTTTTTCCACAGCTAAATAATGCATGTTCTCGCAGTGAACCAGACAAGTTTTGTTTCAATAATTAGTCTCTCACACCGAGTGACCTCCCGTGTCCTTTAATTAAACTCCTCCACCCAGACTATGCGGCATCTTGTCTTCTGGTCTTGGGATGTCAGACAAGTCCACAATAATTCATTTGTTTATGTTGCGGCAGGCGTGAAGGCATCTTGAGGAGTTAAACTTTGTCTCTCAGTTTTAGTTGTGGTTTTAAATGTTTAAAAGCTCCCAGGCGCTGGAAGTCAACGTATTCAAAAAACCTCTCCACCTCGCCTCGAGCACAAACAAAACTGCACCTCCAGCCAAACTCCTCCTCCCTCCAAACTCCTCCTCCCTCTGTAGAGCCATAGCCCTCTTCTCTGCCTGGTGATGGCAGGACCATGGAGCCCTGAACTACGTCTTAATCCCCGTGGAGTGGCTCCTACATTTAGTCATTTACATTTAGTCATTTAGCAGACGCTCTTATCCAGAGCGACTTACAGTAAGTACAGGGACATACCCCCCGAGGCAAGTAGGGTGAAGTGCCTTGCCCAAGGACACAACGTCATTTGGCACGGCCGGGAATCGAACTGGCAACCTTCTGATTACTAGCCCGCTTCCCTAACCGCTCAGCCACCTGACTCCTCTGTCACGGTTCACCTTGCTCTGCCAGCTCTCCTCCTTATATCACTGGCTTCATCCTCAAGCCCATAACCAAGCTCCTATCACAGCCTAATGGCCCTCCAACATCCCTCTCCCTCCACATCACTCCCGGGGAGCCCTGAACAGGTCCCACTAGGAACAGTGTGCGATGACAGTCACACGTCAACTTATCTGACGGTTGTGGAAAACATCCTGAGGTGAACCGGGGATCCAGGTTGGCCACCCCGGCTACTAGACAGGCATCATTCATATTTTATTTCTTTCTCCAACTAGAAAGTTCCGTGCTGACTCTGCTCTTAAAACATGCTGGGTGTGCTTCGCTAGGGCTGAGAAGATGACGTCTAGACAGCATTGCCCTGGTTTTTACCAGGGAAATACTTAACCTTCAGATGTATGAGTGTGTTTCAGACAGGTGGCCCTGTCTGTGACTCAGGCTCTCTCCTCTTGCTTCCGCGTCATCCTCTCCCTCTTCCCCTGCTTCTCTTTCCACACCTCCCCCTCTACCTCAGCCTCTAGCTCTCGCTCTCCTCCTCCCCTTCTACCCCAACCTCTAGCTCTCTCTCTCCTCCTCCCCCTCTACCCCAGCCTCTCTTTCTCCCCTCCCAGGGTTCTTGCAGGTTTCAGTAAGTCAAATATAAGACCTTTTATAAAGCAATCACATTAGTAACCAAATTGAATATTTTTTGGGCAAAGTTTGCAGCGAGCCTCGTACCTGGAGCTGGGTACCGCTTGTAGCCAACAGCGGAAATCGCTGTGATCTAGCCATGCCTCGTTGAAAGTACACTTTACCATTTTTCACACGTAGCCGAACTTTAACAAACTCTGAGGAAGCGCAGACGTATTTCGCGGGCAGGTATTGCATTTATCACAGGATTTGTAGTTTTCACCGCGTACATACCAACACCAATATCCCCCAGAAAGAACTACAACACACCGAACCAACGTTCTGAGGGCAGCGTTCTGCTGGTTTCGTTTGTAGCAAAGACTCGCTTTGTAGGCTATGACTCAATACTTTTTGAGTATTGAGTCTGCGGCCAGCGTTTCTGGAAATGAACGAGGGTAAAACCTTTTTTAGACCTGACTAAATGAAATTTAAGACCTCGGATGAAAATATGTCAGTTTTTAAGATGTTTTAAGGCCTTAAATTTAAAGTTCTGAATTTGAGACTTTTTAAGACCCTGCGGGAACCCTGCCCTCCTCCCCCCTACCCTAGCCTCCTTCTCTCCCCCTCAGCTTGCCCTACCTCCGTTTACTGTGCTCCCAGCCACTGCTGAACTTTGCAGCGATGGGCGAGACAGTGACGACAGTGAAGACTTGGGCCCTGACAGGCTCCTGAAACCCAGCGTCCTGCTCTGGTCCTCAACCAGCAGACAGCTCTACAGCAGCTGACTCTGACTGCTACTGTCAGCCTCCATCACACTCATGCCTGTTTATTGCCAGAGAGACTGTCCCAGTCATGCTGGAGATGGTACATGTCCTGTCATGTTAGAGAGTGTGTGTGGGTGTAGGCGGGTGGGAGGTTGACATGCGCTGTAGTCTCGGAGAGCAACAACAAACATGAAAACGACAATCTTCGCCAGAGTTCAAAGTTCACACCAGGTCAGTGAGCATCTGTGTTGGGCAGGACAAAATGAATGCATTCCAATTCCCAAGGCTGTTCCTGTCTTCTCCAGTAGCTCTGGATTGTTGTTTACCTGCCCTGCACCCATACACACTCACACACACACTTACACACACACACGTTCACCCCCCCCCCCCATCATTCAGTGCCAGAACTGCGGGCAGGAAACCAATGAGAGGATTTATGCAGATCAAACGCGCCACTCGCTCCGATGAATCACATCCTGCTGCACCTAAATCCGAGCTTGTTTGATCCGCCGCCGTGATGAATGCGTTGTCTCGTCGCCCCACCGCATATGAACGTAACTCTCAGGACCTGTTTTCCTGCCCCCCCGCCCCCCGCAGTCTACCCCTGCTGCCCTCCAGAGCAGAGACTTCAAGAACACGTCCGGTGAGAGGCCGACTGGTGTTCTGTCGGTTTTTCTTACCTTGTATGATTGTTCTACCGGAGCAAAGAAGTGTAGCTATATCTATCAATCCATTCAACCACGTTGAAAAATCCTGGTAGGATGATTTTACAGTGCAAATACCTCCATAACATTGTCCTTCCAGTCTAATATAAAAGAGTGAACACGGTGAACTCCCACGGATCCATGCTCTCTCTCCCAGGGATTATGGGGCTGTTGTTTGGCTGTTTGTTACTGAGTAATCCTGGTTTAGTATGGTGAGGGTTAGGGTTAGGCTTGTCTGTCTGTAGACAGAACACACATTTTTCCCAGGACTTTTTATCCATTCTCATGCAAGAATACAAATCCACACATGTGAGCGAGGACATAGTAATGACCAGTGATGGCCGCCTTCTCCTCCTGACTCCCCCTCTCCTCCTCCCTCTCTACTTCCCACAGCAAAAGACAAATCAGAGAAAATATTTGCCTTGTCGTTTGTCAAGCTGATGAGGTACGACGGCACGACACTGAGAGACGGCGAGCACGATCTCATCGTGTACAAGGTACTCCCCCTGGGGCCCTGCACCCGCCTCCACACACACACACACATGAACGCACGCGCACGCATGAGCGCATACACAGGAACACACACATGCACACGCACACAAAGACACGCACACGCATAAACACACAGTATGAGCCGTTATACGTGCCAGCACAACTGCACACAGTTATTAGTGCTGCACATAGCTGACATGCCAGCGCAGCACAGCAACTCCTGCAAACACCTGCACGCCTAGACGCATGGCTTCTATAGGCTACATCAAGGATCGCTGGTCCGAAATTGGTTTTGTGCCATTAACGTATTTTTCGGACTATAAATCGCTCCGGAGTATAAGTCACATCAGTCAAAAAATGCGTCATGAAGAGGAAAAAACATGTATAAATTGCACTGGACTATAAGTCGCATTTATTTAGACATTTATTTCACAAAATCCAAGACCCAGAACAGACATTTAATCTGGAAAGGCAAGTTATTCAACTACACAATGGCACACAGAACAACAGGTTGAATAGGTGTCCGGTATGTTGACGTAACACATTAACAGTTATTTAGCTACACAATAGCAGAAAGAACATCCAGAACAACAAACGAGAACAACCAACGACTTCAACAGATTCAGTGATGTGGAATGAGATCGGGAGCTTGGTGAACTAGCTATTCAGCCTACCTGGGAGGCTGAATAGGCTAAATTAACATAACAAGCTAGTGAGTTCAACAAGCAAGTTACCGGTAAGCTAGTTCACCAAGCTCCCAATCTCATTCCACATCACTGAATGGAACTCGTTGGTTCATGTCAGTCAGTATGAATTAACATTTAAAACATTTAAATTATATATATTTCTATATAAAAGTCGCACCTGATTATAAGTCGCAGGACCAGCCAAACTATGTAAAAAAAAGTGTGACTTATAGTCCGGATAATACGGTACATGTTTCCAATTGCTAAAATGAACAGCCTTAAAGATCCCATGACATGATGTTTTTGGATGCTTTTATATAGGCCTTAGTGGTCGCCCAATACTGTATCTGAAGTTTCTTTCCCGAAATTCAGCCTTGGTGCAGAATTAGCCACTACGAGCAGTCCCACAATGAGCTTTCCTCAGGATGTGCTGTTTCTGTGTCTGTAGCTTTAAATGCTATGAGGAAGAAAGAGGCGGGGCTAACTCAAACCCCCACCCCTTGGCTTGTGGCAACGGCCCCGGTGGATGTAAGTGGTATTGGTTTCAGGTTAGGTACCCTGCTCATCCGGATGTTTTTATTTTATTAACTCCAGTCAATATATCCAAAACTATCTCCCTCAATATTTTAGTTCGCTTCTCAAACCTGGCTCATACTACTATCTTTTTCATAGAATAATTTGTGCTTATTTTGAAACCAATCCAAAATTGGTAAACGAGCACCCCATTTATTTGCCTACGTCAAGAAAAGTTGCCCGCAAATGTGCTGGCGGATACGAACAGGGCACGTGCACAAAAGGGAACATTATTGGCCGATCACTGATTTACCTGAGCTGAATGAGCACAAGGAGAAGGGGCTTGAGAATGTGCAATCTAAAGGCTGGCTACAGCCTTTGCTGTAGCCAGTTTTACAAATGGTTGTACACATACATGTTGTTTGTAGTTTATTTACGTTATTTTAAAGCAGATTTAACGATTTTGTAATGAATGGTATTATGTTCATGGCATGACAAACGTAATTATAGCCGAATATAATAAGTGATATTGTGGCATGTTAAGGCGTCATTATAGATTGTTGACATGTTCTTCTGAACCTTCATGTCTGATAACCACAATATTGTTATGGTTATGCAACGTTGTCAGTTAACCACACACAATGATGGCATTAACAATAACTGTAAGCTAGTAATAGTAAAGCAACATTCATCATCATTATAATAGTAACATATTTGTAGGCTTATTTAATTTAGCTAGCTTTGCCGAACGAGCTACAACAACGACTTAGCCAGATATTCAAGTTTACAGTTTCTTTAATCCGACACAATAATTAGTCGTATGTGGAATGTATGTCCATCTAGAATAGGCCTATATTTTTTAAAACGAAGTGAAAGGAATACTATACAGTACTAATAACTAGTGCTGTCAAACGATTAAAATATTTAATCGCGATTAATCGCATTAATGTCATAGTTAACTCGCGATTAATCGCAATTAATCGCACATTTTAACTATTCTAAATGTCGCTTGATTTCTTTTTCTGTTCTGTTCTGATCATTTTTTCTCATTTTAATGCTCTTATCAACATGGAAAAGTGGATCGGATTGCTTAGTCTTAGTGCAAATGTTTTTATATTTTTATTGAAAACATTGCAATCGCCTGGCTTTGACGAGGGGGCGGAGAATTCGCATCAGCTGTGTGCTTGGCCATCAAGTGTATATCAGACTGGACGTGCTGAGATGATAGCTCAGTTCACAACGACAAAACGCACAGATCACTTTGGTCCTGTCAATGGAACCATTTGGCAACTTTTTAAAAGTAAACTTTCCATTCAGAATCCATTGGCATCCATTTCAGCGTCTCGCGCTCGCCATCCAATCAGAACGTAACTTTAGCCTACTACTCTTTAGCCGGCTCGCAAGCCCAAACAAGTGTGTGCGGCGTGGCTGTTGTTTTGTTTCCGGTCTATCTAGATCTGGTGTGGTGTTGTAGTTTTTCTAACGTCAGTAGTTGTTGCAACAGCATGTGAAAAAAACGGCCAAATATAACGTTAATCTTACGATCCCTGCCGTTTTGATTAAATCTTCCAATTTGGAGTAACCTTCGAGCAAGCTCTTGCTCTGTTTGGCTCTGTTGCGGAAAACACGGGGCGCTCTTTTTGGCCATGGTGAGCAGCCATAGACTTATGTGAGCAGCCAATAGCAGTGTTGCTGATCAAGGTTTCTGCTATCGATACATACCCCCTTTTAGACCAACGCATAACTCAATCCAACTATACTAATCATAAACAACAAGGGTTTTGGAAGAACCGAATTAGCCAGATCATGATTAGCACGATGATGTCATCTTGGATGTGTCATTTGATCTTGGATGTAATAAGCAACGTACGGAGAACGGGCCCTAGGTGCGAAGGTGTGTGCCGGTGTTGCTCTGCTACACCTACACATTAGCCTGGGTGCCAGCCGAACTTAGCCCTGCCCACAAAACATTTTGGTCGGGAAGTTGGGTATGGGGTCACTCGGTTGGGGAAAAACTATGTCCGAACAAGAGCTGTTCGGACCAATCAAATTGTCAGGGCGGGCTTTATACGATGATGGACAGATGATCAACAGTAACATAATCAACCACGTCACCAAAGAGCGCTTGGGTTGAATTTGTTTTCAACCAACAACATACTACGTTGCTCTGATTGGTTGTAGGTCTATCCAATTGAGCGAAGAGGCATTTTTTCCGGGTTTTGGTTGAAACACGCCCCATACTCACAGCCCAACGGAGCGGTATCAGACTCATATTCTGACTAGAATTATGAGTATGACAACGTCAGGCTACCTACACATAGTATGCGAAGCACAAATAACACCTGCCTGTACGCATGCCTAGATATCTATCAAACGGTTAGACATAGTGCTCATGTGGTGTAGGTGTCGCACGAACACGCTGTACATGCGTCTTCTAAACATGTGTGCACATTGCCAGCGCCTGTGTGTCCATTGTAAGTGTATGTAAACTTCTCGTGTGCGTTCCGAGGTTTTATATCATCACGCAGGCGTATGCAGGCTGTAGTGGGGTTTGCTCGTTTAAAGATAGAAATACTTAATTTGTCATAAAGTCTCGGGGCACCACCCTAATATTGGTTTAGGACATTAGGGAATCCTATATTTAATATGTAATAATCAGTCTCATCTTTACGAATGAATTCGTTCTAAGTGTAGAGCCAATCGTAACATCAGTGAACACGCACGTCAAAATATCTTTACAATGAATTTATTCAAATAAGGTAAACAGATGTTATGAACAACTTAGATTATGGGTTTGATCTGAGAGATTGGTTTCAATGAACAGAATGAAATGGTCTAATTTAAAAAAAGACAGAAATTTTACAGTCAATGATTACATCCTTACAAATCATAAACAGAGCTCACGCCAATGCCATGTCGAGGAGGAAAGAGCGTTAGCCATAGTTACGTTTGATCAGGGGTTGATCAATGAGTTTGAGGACGGTTTGCGCCAAAGGTCCATTGGAAGAATCTGAAGTCGCAGCGTGGCTGCGCTGGGTCATGTGTCTGAGTCTGCGGGATCTCAGTGAAGTCGCAATTAGAATTGGGTTGTTGGTTCTTCTGTTGAAACGTCCAGATAGTGTCGCGATCACTATAAAGTTGAATCTCAGGAGAAGCTTGGCGACGTCCTTGGTACGCCAATCCTGATGGCGTTCATGCCATGGTCGCTTTCGCTGAAGTCTGAGATTGATGGTCATCTTAGGGCTTTATACAGTTCAGAGTTCGAGGGAGGACCTGTCTGGGGTCAGATGTTGATTGGGGGGAGCTGGGTTCTCAACTCCCCCCTCCTTCCTTCACACCTACTAAAGGTGTGATCTGATCTCTGGCTGGTTCATAAGATTGTTCAAATATCGTTCTGGACATCTTGGTACAGTTACAAAATATAGTTGAATGATGTTTTATTATGATAGCTTTGTGTAGATACCAAGAATGACTTGGTGATCTTTCAGGAAGGAGTTGTTACTAGAATAAAGATTTCAGTGAACACAACATTAAAACAAAGTAACAAACATGACACAAATATCCCTCTCATAATTCTCCACCTTGTACTCTTGTGGTAATGGTGAAGTCTCAAGAACTTTCCTCGAAAGTTCTGATCAAGGTATGTTCTTTGTTCAAATCGCCGCCGAAACGGATAGCAAATGGTTGCTGGAGACGTGTTGTCTCAAGCAGGCCCTTTGAAGCTTGCAAGCTAGCAGGAGGGCTGATTAGGTAGATTGGGGACATCCTCCCCCAGTTCTATGGTTCCTTTGCATTGGCGTTTTGTGGGTAATCAGCATACTGAGGGTGTCACGAGGGCTGATTAGGTTTGTCTGATGTGATTGAATCACTTTTCAGGTGTGGCAAGATGTTGGTTCCGTGTGGTCTTGCTGACCTCACTACAAGGCGCTAGTTAACCCTTCGCATATTAACACGTGGCATGGAACACTCCCCATGACACACATACACACACAAATACACACATATATACACACACCCACACACATATACACACACAAACCCCTTGTTGACCTGCTACTGACTGGAACAGTACCACACTCTTCTGAGGTAACCACAGTGGAAATGAGATGCCCCGTCCCCCAGGGTTATTAAGAGTCATCCCTCCTCCTATATACCCCCTGTGTCAGCCCCATCCCTCCTCCTATATACCCCCTATGTAAGCCCCATCCCTCCTCCTATATACCCCCTGTGTCAGCCCCATCCCTCCTCCTATATACCCCCTATGTAAGCCCCATCCCTCCTCCTATATACCCCCTATGTAAGCCCCATCCCTCCTCCTATATACCCCCTATGTAAGCCCCATCCCTCCTCCTATATACCCCCTATGTAAGCCCCATCCCTCCTCCTATATACCCCCTGTGTCAGCCCCATCCCTCCTCCTATATACCCCCTGTGTCAGCCCCATCCCTCCTCCTATATACCCCCTATGTAAGCCCCATCCCTCCTCCTATATACCCCCTGTGTCAGCCCCATCCCTCCTCCTATATACCCCCTATGTAAGCCCCATCTCTCCTCCTATATACCCCCTGTGTCAGCCCCATCCCTCCTCCTATATACCCCCTGTGTCAGCCCCATCCCTCCTCCAATATACCCCCTATGTAAGCCCCATCCCTCTTCCTTTATACCCCCTGTGTCAGCCGCATCCCTCCTCCTATATACCCCCTATGTAAGCCCCATCCCTCCTCCTATATACCCCCTATGTAAGCCCCATTCCTCCTCCTATATACCGCCTGTGTCAGCCCCATCCCTCCTCCTATATACCCCTGGCTACCCCTGTTATCCCTGGCTCAACCCCCACGTCGAAATCTAATTACTTTCCAATTAAGGCTCCCATATAACGACTCGTCCCCCGTCACCGCTCCTATTGATGTTAATTAAAAAAGTTGATGTGAGAAAACTTCCAATTATCAGTTTAGCTCTCACTGTCTCCATCCTGGTCTCTCTCACTCTCCTTCCCCCGGTCTTTCTCACTCCGTCTCCCGGTCTCTCTCACTCTCTCTCCCCTGGTCCTTCTCACTCGCTCTCCCAATCTCTCTCACCTGGTCCTTCTCACTCGCTCTCCCAATCTCTCTCCTCTGGTCTTTCTCACTCTCTCTCTCCCAGGTCTCTCTCACTCTCTCCCTGTCTCTCAATCTATCTCCCCTGTCTCTCTATCTCTCTCTCTCTCTCTCTCTCTCTCTCTCTCTCTCTCTCTCTCTCTCTCTCTCTCTCACTCTGTCTGGCGTTATCAGTCAGGGGGGTAGTTAAGGATTAGGAGACTGCCCCTATATCATGACGGAGGGCAGCCAATGAATAGTAGCCTCCCACGGCTAGACACCATGTTGACTCGACTGTGTGTGTCCCGACATCACCAGGCCGAGGCGAAAAAGCTGGAGGACTCGTCCCTGTACCTCAGCCTGCCGGCCACCAAGCTGGAGCTGGAGGAGAAGGGCCACCTGGCCACTGGCAAGAACACACAGGTGCTGGGGAACTGCACCATCAGCAAGGACTCTTTCCAGATCTCCACACTGGTCTGTTCCACCAAGCTCACCCAGAACGGTAGATATCAACCTAATCGCCTTCACATCCTTGCACTCTCTCTCCTTTTTTTCTTTCTGTTTTCTGTTGATCTGTTTCTTTCTCTCTCTCTCCCAATCTCCCATCCCCCTCCTCCCCAACCCTCCCCAATAGTTATTGTTTTACTCCCCCACTATCGACCCCCCCCTCCCCATCCTTAAGGACATGTTGTGAATGTGTAGTGGATTGTTTCTATTCAAAGTGCCGCAAAGATTATTTGAAACAGTCGAGTGAATACAGAGAAGAACAAGAAAGCCCGCTTGGGGTGTCGGCCATTGTAGTGAATCGATATTGTGTAAGTACAGCACATTATAGTCTGGTCACATACAGAGCTGTATGCAGCACTAGAACTCTCTGAATTCAAGCAAAGACAAAGCTGTCTTCCCTTAAACACACACACACAACCACACCACCTCAAGACTTATCACAGAAGTTTCTCTTGACTTCTTACCTCTTTACTTTGTTCTGGCCAGGTGCAGAAAGCTTTCCAAATGACCAACCACAAAGGCATTTTTTTGTTTTTACTTTCAATCTGCTGTTACGTTATGAAGCTTCAAGCTTTTTTGTTTCCCTACAACCTCCCTCCACCCCTGCCCCCCCCCACCCGCACCACCTCCAGCCGTAAATAACCCAGGTGATACTGCAGAGCGCTGAAGGCCTGTGGTATATTAAATCAGCTCTTCCCATGCGCACTGTCCTCTTATTAGAAAAGGCAGAGGGTTCACATTTCACCCCCGCGCCACAGTGTCCATCTGCACCCCATCGATTATACATCCCAAGCAGGCGCACACAAGCACGCTCACTCACACACACGCTCACACACACACACACACTCACTCACATATCCAGTCATTTGCACATGCACATGCACACACACACACACTCATCACTATAGGTGCGTGATGTAAGATATGGCAACAGCCTCTCCCTAAGGAGGGAGCGTAGAGCCTGAGGAGGAAGGGAAATGCCAGCTTCCTACATAACTCCCAATTGATTTATAGGCCCTTAACTGCCAGTGATTGGGCTAATATGACGGTTTTATAGCCCTACGGTACACAGCAACAATTTAGTCAGGCCTTTAATGTAGACTGTGAGACTCTGATTGTCTCTGTGAAAAAAGGAGTTTGCTTGCGTGTTTGTTATTCCACCTCTCGTCTCAATAAGGGACACATAGAGGTGTTTTCAAAAGGCCCGGTAACGAGGTCGCTCAGGATTCCAGATCTGGGGTTGTTAGATATCTCCGCCGGAGGAGGAGGTTTGTATTCTGACAAGGCTATTCTGAATAAGCCCAGGTGGGGGTTATTCACACGCCTTGGGGTACACACACAGCTAGGGGTAAACATACACACCTAGCAGTGCATACACCTAGAGATACACACACACCTAATGGTACACACCCCTAACATTACACATACACACCCAAGGGGTATACACACACACACCCAAGGGGTATACACACACACCTAATGGTACACACACCTAGGGGTATACACACACATTATGGTTCTTCCCTTTGGCACTTTTTTTTTTTTTTCACAATGTATGCTTCATGTTTTGGCTGCTCGCAATGTTGGGGCTATCTCGTTGTTATGATCAGTGACCTATGCACTTTTGTAAAGCTCTCTCGTGGAAGTCGCTTTGGATAAAAGCATCTGCTAAATGCATAAATGTAAATGTAATGATACACACACCTAGGAGTACACACACACACCTAACACACTGGTACCGTACCACGGTACTGGCATTTTAGGAAAGGTACAATACTGGCTTTAAGAAAAAAATGCCTACTGCGTAATACTTTTAATGCGTTTAAACAAGCAGTTGAACCTCAGCGATAAAAGCTGAAGGCTACTGTGTCTTCAAGAAAAGTGCACATGCGTGTGACATCACACGGACCTGCGTGTGACATCACACGGACCTGCGTGTGACATCACACGGACCTGCGTGTGACATCACACGGACCTGCGTGTGACATCACACGGACCTGCGTGTGACATCACACGGACCTGCGTGTGACATCACACGGACCTGCGTGTGACATCACACGGACCTGCGTGTGACATCACACGGACCTGCGTGTGACATCACACGGACCTGCGTGTGACATCACACGGACCTGCGTGTGATGTCACGCCCGTACCCTGCTACATGCGGCCAGTGTTGGGAGAATTCAGATCCCCTGTTCCCCCTTCCGCGCCAGTGTGTGAAACCATGAGGTATTCTCCTGAAAAGGAGAAATACATCTAGGTTGAGATGTATATGATTTGTCACGCAACACCGTGTATTTCTCACATTTCTCACGCTAAAAAGTAGCCTACTGTAATTTACAGTAATGTATCCTGACAACCGACAATGCCTAGTTCTTCAGGAGCATTCTCTTGTTTGGACGGTCGTTTATATTTTAGTTTATTGTCATTAATCTTATCGTTTTTAACAACCTCACGTTCTGTTTCAGGCACAAATAAACTATGGCCTACTGCACTGCAAGTAGCCGGCTAGTCTGTTATTATTTTAGGCTACTCATCTCAGTTACGCACTAGGATTTACTCCTGAGAAGTGCACCTCGAAAAATAGTTCATTATTTTACAGTTACAAATGTAATCTTTACAGCAGTCTCTAACATAAAGCACAGGAGGAACAGGGGTTCAGGGGTCTACCACCCGGGGAACCATTTTATTTATGCCTACATTTTTCTATACACATTGTAAAAGATTAAAATGTAAAATAAAAGACTAAACCATTGACAAATTATTTTTTCTATTAAATCATGCCTCCTGTGCGTCATGGATGAGCCAGAGTCATGCTCACAGAGACAATTGCATTTTCCCATGCCAATCTTAGTTGCACACCTATATTTCATCTGTGGTAAATAATCTGTGCTGCGTGCAATATTAACCATATACAGAGGGTGACATTCATTTCCGGAGTGGTTTTTTCATTCGTTTGACACCCTCAAGTTTAACAGAAGTTATTAAGTGGTGGTGGATTAAACAGTTAATAGCATTTCCCATTTGGGTGTTGGCATTTGGATGTGATTCATCCACATCTATGATAAAACTTTTATTAGCGGAGGCAATTATGTTTTTTGAATAGTCAACGTCATAGACGTATGACAGTAACTTTAGTGAAAATTTTATTTTGTAATGTTTGGTGAGTTTCGGCACTTTTCATTTAGAATTCGCCACGTTAGAGAACCAGACAGACTTTGCGGACGGCCCGCACATTCTCACGTCAAGTTCATTTTTATACATCACACCGTGAGCGTGAAAACCAGCGTACGCAAGCTTTTCGTCCGTACTCAACGTTTATACATGAGGCCCCTGATCTTTACCTGCTGCTTCAGGCAGCTCTTCTTTGAGGCGCCAGTGGTCTGTCCAAGGATCAGGCAGTCTTGTCACTGCTGAGTCTGATTAAACAGGAGAAGGCAGATGTCTCCCCTCCCCCCCTTCAGATCACAGGGAGATACTTGGATTTATTTTAATAAAGGCCAGCCCCTCCTCCCCCTGCCCTCCTGCCTCCCCCCTCGTCTCCCACAGCACCCGAGTCAGGATCTGGCTTCATTAAAACCTGGCGACAGACTCTTTAACACGTCTGCCCAGAATTACCTCTCTCTCTCTCCTCCCCTCTCTCTCCCTCTCTTTCGCTCTCTCTCTTTCGCTCGCTCTCTCTCTCTCTCTCTCTCTCTCTCTGTCTCTCTCGCTCACACACACACACAGATGATTTGGCTTGTTTATTTGCATGAACACACATTGAACTCATCCCACCTCCACCTGGCGTATTTACTTCCCCTCCAGTGGGTCCTTCACACCTGTTTTCCTCAGCACAAGGAAACTAGGATGACACTTACATGCTGTTTCCCATGGGCATCCAGGTTCACACACACACACACAAGACAGAGTCCCCAAATTCTCCACTCAGAGACAAAACACTATATTAAATCAGATTAAATTGAGCAGTTTGGACTGTCACTGAGGGCCGGTGGGCTGAAGGTGTGGTGCCCATCTTAGTCAGAGTGTTTTCGGTGTGATGCCTAGTCAATTGTACCATAGTCTATTATAGCATAGCCAGCATCGCCTAGCCTTGCCTAGTGAAGCCTAGCTCTTTAAGTTTAACTACACCACGAGGCTTGTGCTGTAGTAGTCCATTAAATGGTGTTCAGTTCAGAACTTTTTTTATGCAAAAGGGACTTCTTATTTTTATCTTATTAAAAAGGGTTGTTGAAATCAATTTTTGTGTCAATTCCAAAGTGTCCAAATCTTGTCTTTATCCACCTTCTCCCACATCCCTGTATCAGCCTCTTTCTGCTCCAAAGGCTCCTCCCTCCGTCTCAGACCAGTGTTTCCGCAGCCGCAAGCCGTTAGTCCCAAGCACCCTACTGTACCACACCACCACAATGGAACAGACATGAGTCATATATCCCTCTCTCCCTCTCTCTTTCTCTCTCTTTCTCTGCATTTCTGCATCCCTGCCCCCCCAGTGATACCCCGGTGCCGCCTAATGATTCATCCTCTTTATGTTTCATCTGTCTCCCCTCGTCCCCGAGCCACAGGTGTCAGAGCCCCCCCCCCCCCCCCCCCCCCTCTGATAAGGCCCGCAACGGATTCTGATAGGCCGGGGACCCTAGAGGATACTCCATCACGCCGTGGCCCTGTTTGATGGGCTCTGTGCTCTCATATGGGGGGCCGGAGGACCCTGAGCTGGGCATGGTGGGAGGTGCTCAGGGGGCTCGGTGGGTGGGGGCGGGGGGTTGAGAGGGGGTGACCGTGGGGGTTGGGGGTGGTGGTGAGAGGGGGGGTTTCGTGGCGGCAGAATGTATTTTCCACAGAGCTGAACTCGCCCTCCCATCTTAGTTTGAATTTTAAATAATTCTGCATGTTGGCTTTCCCCCCTGTCTCCAGACACGTTTGTGAAACAGACTTCTAGTTGACCCCAATGATGTGCACACATGTGCTGAAGGTGTTTTAATAAACTGATAATAATCTGAGATGTCACTCAGATTGGAGCTCTGCAGTCTGACCGTCTCTCAAACACGCCCGACTTTACTGCCCAACTCCCAAACAGGAATTACACTGTCCTTCTCCTCCTTATACCTGAATCATTTTCCTTGATTAAATTAAGAGTATCGGTAACACTTTATAATAAGTCAACGTTTTTTGGCATTTACAAAGTGTTAACTAATAGTTAGTTAATCCTTTATAAAACATTTTGAAACATTAACAATACATTATTAAATAGTTAATAAGCTTATTATTAAACGCTATGTTGATCATTAATAAACACTGTTAAAAAATTATGTATTTTATTCATAATACAATTCATAAGGTGTTTGATAACTGCATTATCATACTTTATAGACAGCTTGTTAATATAGTTGCAAACCAGTAGTTTAAAAGGTGTTAATGGTACATGAGCTGGTATAGAAAGCATTAGCAAATGGTGAACAAAACATTTACATTACCTTTATAAAGCATGAGTAAATAACTAACAACATATTTACTTATGTCTAAATTATGTATGCCAAGTCGAATACAGGATGTACACTATGCTTTGCAGATATCTTAACAACTATTTTATAAAGACTTACTAATGATGCAACTTGTGATTAGTAATGCAAGTTATAAAGCATTTACTAACTGTTAGTTAAGGCTGTTGCGTGACCTAATCTAAAGTGTGAACTATTTATGCCTTATTAAGCATTTATAGAAAGACTATAGGCCTATTAGTTGTGTTTTGTTTTTTTTTTAGAAGAAGAAATAGCTGTTAATTTATTTACCTGGGTAATAAAATAGTATTTTATTTCCATTAAGAAGCGATACAGTAGAATTGGTATAAAAGTTGGTTACCCAAAGCTGTATTTTATTTTCAAAAAATGTTTGTAATAAACTGCAAATGTTTAGCTACTCCTCGACAGGTCTGCAAACGCCTTTGAAAGCAGAGATTTGTTAAAACGTTTGTTAACCGAGACCGTAGGTCGAGGGTTACAAACAAACAAATCGTTTTAACAAATTGAGGCGACAAAGCGTTTGCTGACCTGTCGAAGAGTAAACATTTGGTTTCTTATATACTACAACAATACGTGGGAAGATCCCAAATCAAACACGGCGAATCTGGAGCAGACGCCATCTTGTCAGAGCAATCAGTGGCACTTGTACTGGTGACGTCACTACATCTCCAAGGCAACATATCAACAACTCTTTTGAGAACGTCTTCTGAACCAATAAGAACAGCATATTGGTTCAATTGCAACAACAGTACGAGCGTTCTGATTGGCTAATGGGTAGTCATGCCAGCCGCGTATTACGTCTTTATATTCTATGCGCGTTTTGACCTGCGGTCTGATACGTATTCTTATTGCCCTCCGCTGATGTCATCTTCAAAATGAGCGAGGTCGAGGAGTTTTACTATCCAGATGACAATGAAGACATCAACAGCGACGAGGAAATTCTTAACTTTCTAAAAGAGCAGAAAAGTGTGAACACAGAGAGATAAACGACAAGCGCTAGGCAGATTGCTAGGTTTGGTTGCTCAGATTTCAGATTGGTTGCTAGGTACTGTAGGTGCTAACACCTGAAACACACCGTGTGAAGACTTGAGTAGAGCTGAACAAAACGACATGTTTTAAATGAAAAGAGCTAAAAATGCCATATAATAAACAACTTACTAACCTCGACCGTTCGGTCATGCCGGGAAATATCAAACTGAGGTTATAAGTATCGACCGCTGTCACTCTCGGCTAGTAGAGCTAAGTACTGTAGTTAGTAAGACACATGCCTGTCATTACTTCAATAAAATAGTAATTTTGTGTATCACATTGTGTTGTGTCTGTTTCCTTTTGAGAAACGTATGTTCAGCCTTTGTGAATGTGAGGTTCGAGAATGGACAAGAATACCTTAATAAATAACTTATAAATGTTTAATAAGGCATAGATAGTTCACACTTTAGATTAGGTCACGCAAAAGCCTTAACTAACAGTTAGTAAATGCTTTATAACTTGCATTACTAATCACAAGTTGCATCATTAGTAAGTGTTTATAAAATAGTTGTTATACCTTTGTGAATGTGAGGTTTGAGAATGGACAAGAACACCTTAATAAATAACACAAAAGCCTTAACTAACAGTTAGTAAATGCTTTGTAACTTGCATTACTAATCACAAGTTGCATCATTAGTAAGTGTTTATAAAATAGTTGTTAAGACATCTGCTAAGTATTAGTGTACATCATGTATTCGACTTGGCGTACATTAATTAAAGACATAATTAAATATGTTGTTAGTTATTTACTCATGCTTTGTAAAGGTAATGTAAATGGTTTGTTCACCATTTGCTAATGCTTTCTATACCAGCGCATGTACCATTAACAGATTATAAACTACTGGTTTGCAACTATATTAACAAGCTGTCTATAAAGTATGGTAATGCAGTTATCAAACACCTTATGAATTGTATTATGAATCAAATCCATAATGTTTAACAGTGTTTATTAATGATTAACATAACATTTAATAATAAGCTTATTAACTATTTAATAATGTATTGTTAATGTTTCAAAATGTTTTATAAAGGATTAACTAACTATTAGTTAACACTTTGTAAATGCCAAAAAGCGTTGACTTATTATAAAGTGTTACCAGAGTATCTAATAAAACACTTTTATGCACATTGATTTGACGTGGAGTACTATTTTGGTAAATCTGGAAGCTGATTTATATGTTAAACCGTATGTGATGCGAATGATGATCTTAAAAGCTATTCATGCTGGACTGTTGTTAATGGAACATTCTCTTCTCCTCTCATCTTCTCAGGAAAGGGTTAGGATCAGTGAATTGAGTTGAGTGAATTGTGCTGGAGGGAACTGGCATGTCATTGTTAAGTATATTCACGATCTCTCATCCATTCTGCCCCCTCCCCTTCTCTCTCTCCTACCTCCTTCCTTCACCCTTTCTGCCCCCTCCCCTTCTCTCTCTCCTCCCTCCTTCCTTCACCCTTTCTGCACCCCTCCTCTCTCCTCCCTTCTCTCATCCTCCCCTCCTCCCCCTCCTCTGTAGTGGACCTGCTGGGCTTGCTGAAGTGGCGCTCCAACACCAGCCTGCTGCAGCAGAACCTGTGTCAGCTGATGAAGGTGGAGGGGGGCGAGGTTGTCAAGGTGAGCCCGCAGTGTACACCTTCCAGCTCAGAGCAGTACCTCTCTGGGTAGGGGGATGGAGGGGCTAGGGGGTGGAGGCGCTGTAATCTGGGTTATTATTTTCCCGTCTGTCTGCGTTAGCGTTTTTGCAACGTAGCGCCCAGCCAGAGAGGCCCAGCTAATGACGGCTTTGCTAACAGCCGCTAGCAGCTGCTTCCACAGACATCCTAATCAGCGACCCTCCACGTTCATCCCGACGCCAGACAACTCCTTCCTTTTTGGCAGCGGCTCCCGAAATTCATTTAATTCCCCGCTCATCGTCGCAGGAACGGGGGCTTGTTCCACGGCTGGCGTCAACAGCCCGGAAATGGAAATGGGGCGGGCTGTGTGCAATGTCGCAATGCGAGCCCCCGTCTCCAAATTATAGGCCTGCCTGTTAAGTGGCCAGCGGGAGGTAGTTAAATAAATCACAGTCTGGAGACGGGTTGGAAAAATACTGAAGACTCTCTCTCTCTCTCTTTCTTATCTCCCTTTCTCCCTCTCTCCTCTCTCTTTCCCGCTCTCTCGCTCCATCTCACTCACTTCTCTCTCTCACTCTCCTCCCACCCCCTCTCTCCCTATCTCTCTCTCTCTCCCTCTCTGACCTTCGATCGCCCAGATGGACTCATCCACAGCTGGGCTCTCTTCATTAAACCATAGGGGGATGATTACCGCTAACAGCAGGGCAGCTCAGGCTGTTAGTCCCCAAAGACAGTACGCAGACGTACAGAGGTCTGCTCTCAGGTGCTGCGCTCACCACCACTGTGGCATTTCGGGATCATAATAAGTGTTGACTGGTGAGTGTGCACGGTGACAGGATCATAATAAACAGATGTGTTCTCACTCGCCCCTCAGAAATGTCTCTGACTCTTTTTGTTGGAATGTTTTTCCTCGAAGGCGCGGCGGGTTTCTCAAAATTGAAAGTTGCCTGAGGTCATATCGACGACATGTTTTGGCAGCCACTCTGAGAGAGTTGTGTTGGTATGTCTGTGTGTGGGGTGGAGGTGTTCAGGTTCTAACTCGAACCCCACCCTGTGATTGATGACTCGTTCACAGTCCTACAGGAGTGGAGTCTTGCGTCTCTTCATAATTTTGAAATTCAACACTGCCTCTCATCAACATGAGTTGTCATAGCGGAGATATCAATGGTCATTGACATTTTTGTGCTTGACATCCCCGTCTCTTATTGTGATTCCTATACATGAGTCTCTTGAGGCGATTTAAGTTGAAATGTATGTAAAAGTATTTGTTGTCGAAGTGCCTTTGGGCCATGTGTTACTGCGTGTGTCATTTGTCACCAGCTGTGCTTCCTGAGTGTCCTTTATCCATCCTAACAAGGGCTTTCTCCTGCTCTCAAGTGACTATGCTAGTTACAGACTGCTCCATGTAATCTGAAGTGGCAGAGAATGGAACTGGGCAATTTCTATTTTCCCAAATGAGGTTGTCATTCCAAAACTGTTCTATTTAGTTTAGTTTTGTCTCTGACACCAGCTGCATGCGCAGCATGTCACGGCTCTGTTTACCCAAAAGTTTCCCCGGAAGAGAACATCCACTGATGTCACTGACTGACACATGCCCACGACGACTTGATCTGTCTCAGTGTCTCATGTGTGTTTGTGTGTCTTGTTGTTCTAGTTTCTACAAGACACCCTGGATGCCCTCTTCAACATCATGATGGAGAATTCTGACAGCGACACCTTCGACACCCTGGTGTTTGATGCCTTGGTAAGAGCCCCGCTTAAACAGTCTGACTCACTGTGTGCACTATGCAGGGTTACCTGTATTTTCACTTGTTTACACTTTCATGTATTTATAGCAGATGCTTTACATTTAGTCATTTAGCAGACGCTCTTATCCAGAGTGACTTACAGTAAGTACAGGGACATTCCCCCGAGGCAAGTAGGATGAAGTGCCTTGTCCAGGGACACAATGTAAATTTACACTGCAAGAATCGAACCGGCAACCTTCTGATTGGTAGCCAGATTCCCTTAAAAAAAAAAAAAGTTTCATGTATTAAAGTGCAGATCATAGATAATCACAACCTTATAAATCTTCCATTTCAAATACTTCTGAATGCGTACAGAGTGTGTTCGCTACTTTTGTGTGTAGGAGAGATCTATGACTTAAACCCTCTAGTCACATTATGTCTGATGCTGGAGCTGCCTGGCCTCCGGCGTGCCTGGTTAGGAAACTATGCCAAGAATATGCCTCATTACCTGGAAAGAATGTTGACTGTGTGCCAAAGGCAAAACCTGAACTTAGAAATGTAACCTGTCTTAACTGGGACCCCTACCTGAAGTTGCCCAAAATGCATTTCACCGAATGTACTTATTTCTGCTTTTCTACAACTGTTTATTGCTTGTTGTCCCTTTAGTAGGTATATTGGTTACATTCAGTTCACTTTAGTTATCCCAAATGAATTAATTAGACTGTCTGCTGTCTATTATACTTTACTCAGTCAGTGAGTATAAGGTGGAAATTATTAGGTAAGAATTAATTAGTAAGTATTATTAGGGAGTCAGGTGGCTGAGCGGTTAGATAATCGGGCTAGTAATCAGAAGGTCGCTGGTTCGATTCCCGGCCGTGCAAAATGACGTTGTGTCCTTGGGCAAGGCACTTCACCTTACTTGCCTCGGGGGAATGTCCCTGTACTTACTGGAAGTCGCTCTGGATAAGAGCGTCTGCTAAATGACTAAATGTATTATAGATATATTCCAGGTATAACATCAGAAATAATTCCCACACTCCCCTGCAGTGGAGTAGGCCCAAATAGTCTTCAAGATGGCTGAAACTCACTTAGTTACAATCTTAAATTAAAGGATAGATTAGTCCGCCGTTTTTCAAGGTCCATTAAGTTTATCTGTTATTAAATCACCATCCCTGTGTGTCTTGGTCGTCATCAAAGGGACTCCATTTCTGATGGACCCTCTTCCTCTTTTGATCCCCGTACCTTTCATGATACAGTCTTCATTTGCCGCTGCTCTATGGTGTGCTAGAATTATCTGGAAAGAATAGAAAAGGAAATTACTTTGGATTACTCACAATCTAAATTCCTGCCCCGTTTTTTTCATTTTTTCACTTTCACTTTTTTCTTTTTGTGCGTTCAGGAATAAAAGGTCTGTGTTTGCGGCTGTTCATTGGGTTATGTTTGAATGTCTCTATTTTCATGTTGACAGGTGTTCATAATTGGGCTCATAGCCGACAGAAAGTTCCAGCATTTCAACCCCGTCCTTGAAACCTACATCCGCAAGCATTTCAGCGCTACCCTGGCCTACACGTGAGTTAAAGAGAAGGATAATAAGCACTCAAAGATAAGGAGCAGAAAAGGCTTACAGTGATGTGGCAGGGTCTGCTAGGAGAGGAGGAATCACTGAGGGATAATCCTGGCTAACCACACTTTTTACATCATATGTCTGTGTCCTCAAGCCTGTTTCATTTCACGAACCACCAAGCTATTTGATGTTTTGCTTCATTTTACATTTATATTTAGTCATTTAGCAGACGCTCTTATCCAGAGCGAATTACAGTAAGTACAGGGACATTCCCCCGAGGCAAGTAGGGTGAAGTGCCTTGCCCAAGGACACAACGTCAGTTGGCATGACCGGGAATCGAACTGGCAACCTTCGGATTACGAGCCCAATTCCCTAACCGCTCAGGCACCTGATTTTGGTGGCAGCTAAACTGTGTTAACGGATGACAGCAGCTTGGATTATTGTATCCCTATCGCAGGCGTGGAACCTTCTAGATGTAGACTAACACTGTCTATGTGCACAATCCTCTTGATGTAGGAAACTGACCAAGGTTCTGAAGAACTATGTGGAGAATGCAGACAAGCTGACAGACCAGCTCCTGAGGGCCATGAGGTCTCTGGAGTACATCTTCAAGTTCATTGTCCGCTCCAGGGTTCTGTTCAACCAGTAAGTCCATACCCTCACACAGCTCCAGAATCAGAACGTAACTCACAGCTGCGGTAAAACTTCCCCCGACAACCCACTTTCTTGTCAATTGCTAAACCGTTAAACATCATGTCATTATTTCCAGATTATAAAAAAAAAAAAAAGAAAAATACATATATATACATCTTTGTATGTATATGTGTTTTACAACAGTTGCAGTCTACTGTACAATGTTATAGTTTGCAAGGCATTATTGTTTGGCAGATCTAGGTGGTAAGCTAAAGGTCATGCAGTGTGCCAACTCAGGGGACATTTGTAATTGGCAGAGGAGGGTGTTAAATGGATGATAATGTTGTAAAGATGGCGGACGGGCACTAACGGGGGAAGATATATGACCCCCACTCTAATTGAGTGTGTGGAATTTGATTGGCTTTTCTCCCTCGACTGAAGGACAAATTGTCCTCTAACTCCCAAACCAGGCCAGTCACCCTGGCCTGGTTTGGGACTGGCCTGCTCCCCCCCTCCCACACACTCATCTGAAACTCAATGCTGGGGTCTGTGTAGTGACCTTGTATGACCCCAGGGCAGGGGTGTCAACAACAAAAAAAATCAGCAAGGGCCACACTGGGAAATTAGAATCACATCAAGAACAATTGCCTATATATTTTCACATGTCCCATATAGCCCTCTCACATGCAATTTTGTCCACAACATGCCCAAAAACCTCTAGCAAGACTGACAATTGCAATTGCTTGTCATTTGTTGGTGCATACGCCTACAATGACGCTAACTTTTTACATAGTTTTTCTGAAAATCTGCCTCTGGCCTCCTGGAACCTCCATGATTTGGCATTTTCCTCAGCTATGATGATACGCATTTACAGCTCCATCACTTTGAAATTTGGCTCGAATAAACATTTTGTTGTAGCTACATACCTCTCTCCAGTTCAGCAACTTTCTGAAGCCTCTGTGTTCCCTTTCCACCTCTCAGCATCTCTTCTGGTTTGTGGTTTCAAAAATGATGATGCAAATTATAGCCTATTATATGAAAATTGAGATCATCTCATGACAAAGCGCACAGGCTTCTCTAGACACTTGTTAAAGTAGTACTCAGTTTCCCACCTCTCTTTAAATTGTCTGCCTTCAAAGTCTGCTTTTCTTTCATGTGTTTTTTAGCTGGCTTCCAGGTGCACTGGAGGTGTGCCTGTCTGTTTGATTTGTTGTCGCTGTGCAGACCACAGCTAGGCTAACTACAACTTGGCGGCCCAAAATGTGTTAAGAACCTAAATTGATATGCCGGCCAAATAAACATGTGCAAGGGCATGGATTTGGCCTGAGGGCCTATGTGCCCTAGGGTTTCTGTTAGTGGCGTTCAGAAGGAGAGAGCGATGCTACAAATTGCATAATTTACTGTATCCTGTTGGTGAGCGACTCCAGACACAGAATCAGAATCAGAATTCGGTTTATTCGCCTTGTATGTTATACAAACACGGAATTTACTGTGGCAGGGAGGTGCAAAACACTAAACATATACAGATCTTAAATTAAGTAAAAGTACAAAAGTTTAACTATTTCTAAGAACTAAACAATCTAAGAATACAACAATGTAAATATAAAATAAAATATATATAAAAATAAGAATAATGAGCAGCGTGAATGGTCAACATAGTGCAGTCGGATACTGAGATAAAGTGGCTTATGCATACTGAATTGCCATTAGATGGACTTATAGTTAAATAAGTGAATGAATGTCAATGGGAGTCCCTGGCCTTGTTGAAGAGGCCAGTAGCAGATGGAAAGAAACTGTTCTTATGGCGTGAAGTTTTGGTCCTGATGGACCGCAGCCTTCTGCCAGAGGGGAGTAGCTGGAACAGGGAGTGACCAGGGTCGGCCACAATCTTCCTCGCACGTCTCAGGGTCCTCGAGGTGTGCAGGTCCTCGAGGGTAGGCAGATTGCAGCCGATCACCTTCTCAGCAGTGCGGATGACACGCTGCAGTCTGCTCTTGTCCTTGGCAGTGGCAGCAGCGTACCAGACGGTGATGGAAGATGTGAGGATGGACTCAATGATGGCTGTGTAGAAGTGCACCATCATTGTCTTTGGCAGGTTGAATTTCTTCAGCTGCCGTAGGAAGTACATCCTCTGTTGTGCTTTTTTGGTGAGGGAGCTAATGTTCAGTTCCCACTTGAGGTCCTGGGAGAGGATGGTGCCCAGGAAGCGGAAGGACTCCACAGTGTTGACTGGGGAGTCGCACAGGGTGATGGGGGTGAGTGGGGCTGTATTCTTCCTGAAGTCCACAACCATCTCCACTGTCTTAAGAGCATTGAGCTCCAAGTTGTTCTGGCTACACCAGGTCACCAGGTGGTCAGCTTCCCACCTATAGTCAGACCCATCCCCGTCAGAGATGAGCCCAATGAGGGTGGTGTCGTCCGCAAACTTCAGAAGTTTGACGGACGGATGACTGGAGGTGCAGCTGTTGGTGTACAGGGAGAAGAGCAGAGGGGAAAGGACGCAGCCCTGAGGAGATCCGGTGCTGATGGACCGGGAGTTAGAGACTTGTGTTCCCAGCTTAACGCACTGCTTCCTGTCAGACAGGAAGTCTGTGATCCACCTGCAGGTGGAGTCGGGCACGTTCAGCTGGGAGAGCTTGTCCTGAAGCAGGGCAGGGATGATGGTGTTGAAGGCAGAGCTGAAGTCCACAAACAGGATCCTGGCATAGGATGCTGGGGAGTCCAGGTGCTGTAGGGTGAAGTGGAGGGCCATGTTAACGGCGTCATCCACAGATCTGTTGGCTCTGTAGGCAAACTGCAGTGGGTCCAGGAAAGGGTCTGTGATGGTTTTGAGGTGTGCCAGCACAAGGCGCTCAAAAGACTTCATTACCACAGAGGTCAGGGCGACGGGTCTGTAGTCATTGAGTCCTGTTGGCCTTGGCTCTTTGGGCACAGGGATGATGGTGGAGGACTTGAGACAGGCTGGCACATGGCATGTCTCCAGGGA
This sequence comes from Osmerus mordax, assembly GCF_038355195.1. NCBI lineage: Eukaryota > Metazoa > Chordata > Actinopteri > Osmeriformes > Osmeridae > Osmerus > Osmerus mordax. The sequence continues at coordinate 2,833,954 of NC_090059.1, read as the reverse complement.
GGTGTTAAAGATGTAGGTGAACACCGGAGACAGCTGGTCAGCGCAGTGCTTGAGGGTGGCAGGAGAGACAGAGTCCGGCCCAGCTGCTTTGCGGGGGTTCTGCCTCTTGAAAAGTCTGTTAACTTCACCCTCCTGAATGGAGAGAGTTGTCACTGTAGAGGGGGTGAGGGAGGAGGCCTCGTGGGTGGGAAGGGGTAGATCAGGACAGTCCAATTGTCTTTCAAATCTACAGTAGAACTCATTCAGGTCGTTGGCCAGGCGGGAGTCGTTAGTGGAGTGGGGGGCTCTGGGCTTGTTGTTGGTGATCTGCCTGAGCCCTCTCCAGACAGAAGCAGAGTCGTTAGCAGAGAACTGACGCTTCAGTCTCTCTGAGTACAGTCGTTTAGCCTCTCTCACCGCCTTGCTAAACCTGTTCTTCGACTCCTTGAATCTGTCTCTATCCCCACTCCGAAATGCAGTGTTTTATTGACAGCAGAACAGGCCTCCGTTTAGGAAACATTGAAATATAATGTCTGGTCCTTTCGAAATAATTCAAAGAACATGGTAGAAATGAGCTAGCTTGGTCCTAACCAGACCCTAGTACATTTCATTTGTACAGAGGGTCTGGCATCGCACCATTGACAAGCGTTAACTTCCTTGAAGGCGGGTACTCTGTTGAAGTTTAAAACTATTGGATCTGCCCAGAGCCACTCTGATCTGCCATAACCAATCGCTAGCATTCGCCTTAGCCAACTCCTTCAGCACAACTGTAACGGAGCTAGCTGCCGTAGCTGGAAAATCAAACTTTTCCCGAACCCCGTGGGGAGGAGGGCCACAACATCATGGCCACCAACAAAACTTAGCAAAGATTGTTCTTGCTCCGGCTTTAACTTTTGGATATTCGGCAGCTTTGCCACAACGGACCGAATGAAAGGCTTCGCTCGCATCTTTCTCCGTTGCCATTACTGAACTACAACTCAAACTAGCACACGACATCAACGTCATTGTTCTCAGCCACTCCCTCTGTTCGCTGATTGGCCCTACAAAAAATTGATTTTAGAAAACCGACGTATGTGCCGAATTATTCCCAGACCTAGTACAGAAGCAAAATCTAAATTGAGCGGAAGTACGTAGGAGGGCAGAGCCAGGCTAGAAATTTTCTTCCAATTTGCTTGCTGTAAGAGGTTATCTCCCCCAGTCCAATGGCAGGTCATAAACAGTCTTGAAAGAGGTTCAGATACCGCAAGTTTGATTTAAAGCTTGTTTAAAGCATTGAGTGTGGAGGGAGGGCGTGGGGCAGAGGTGGCAGGGGTGTGGGTGCTCATAGAGAAGCCAATTTTGTGTTCCAGTTACGTGCTTTGAAATGGGCGGCAGGGTTTTGTCCACTCTCATCCTTGCCGTGTTTGAGTCTCGCTGTGCAGAGCGGCAGGCCTGTTACTTAATCACACAGGTTGGAAAGACAGAGGGTGAACGTGTCCTTTTCCCACTTGCCACATACGGACCGTCTCAGGTATTCTGTGTGCCTCCTCTGCTCTTCTGGCATGCCAGAGGGGAGTAGTTTGTGTCGATTATTTCGGCGACGGGCAGGTGCTTTGGGTTCCACCCGCTTCGTTTTAAATGCTAATTTGACCGCCAAGGAAGATGAACGTATTTAGGTGTGGCATATTTGCATAGAAAGCACACGCATGCTAGTTGTGTGGTTTTGATGATTTAGAGAGAGAGTGACAGACATACTATGGGTAACTATGCAAAGCTTCTTTTTTTTCTAATGCAATAATTCTACCTTCTCGCACCATTTTACAGGCTGTACGAGAACAAAGGCGAGGCAGACTTCATGGAGTCCTTGAGGAACCTTTTCACGTCCTTCAACGACATGATGAACAGCTCTTCTGAGAACACTGGCATGGTGAAGGTAAGGCCCTGACTCCCTGCAAGGTGCCAGCACTTCTTCTAGTGTGTGTGTGTGTGTGTCCTAACTTCTGCCTGTGTTCACCATATAGTACAAATGTTCAGCTTCATGAATACATGTTTATATCATCTTTCATTACACGTCTTCTTTTTTTACCATCTGTTTTCAGGATGGGTGCTGTCTTGTCTGACAACATCGTTAGCTACTGTTATTTGTTTTGTTCCTAGATTTTACTTCATGTGCTTGCTCTGTTCTAGTTAAGGGCTCACAGTCTCTAGCTGTGTTACCCTGTCTGTACTTTCCTTTTGCCTCACCACCTCTCCCCTCTGAATATGTTACTCTCTCTCTCTCTCTCTCTCTCTCTCTCTCTCTCTCTCTTTCTCTCTCTCTCTCTCTCTCTCTCTCTCTCTCTCTCTCTCTCTCTCTCTCTCTCTCTCTCTCTCTCTCTCTCTCTCTCTCTCTCTCTCTCTCTCTCTCTCTCTCTCTCTCTCTCTCTCTCTCTCTCTCTCTCTCTCTCTCTCTCTCTCTCTCTCTCTCTCTCTCTCTCTCTCTCTCTCTCTCTCTCTTTATTGGAACTCTTGTGAGCAGTTCCCCTCCCTGTTTCACTGTTTCACTTGCTTTACTTGCTTTGTTTGGATATGTTTATCCTGTCTCTCTCTGTCTCTGCCTGTCATTCTGACCTTGCCTGTCCTGTGACCCGGGGCTTCTCTGGGAGTCTCTTCTTTAGCTCCTCCTCAAGGTATTTCTGACTGCTTCTCAATTCTCCTTTCTCTCCTCCTCCCACCCTCATTCTCTCTCTCCATCCTTCCCTCCCTCCCCCTCTCCTTTCTTTTTTTCTGTTTCTCTCTCTCTCTCCCCCCCCCCCCCTTCCTTCCCCACACAATGCCTGTCCCCTGTCCTCTACCTGCCTCCAAGCTTCTCTGGAGCACATACTAAATTGTCCTTGACCCCAAATGTTATGTGCACTCCATTGCTTTGGTACAATAACCTTTCTGTGGTCCAGGCCCGCCCGCGGGACGGAAACTCCGCCCCTTCCTCCCCCATTTGCGCACTAAATTCTAACAAATATATTTTTTAGACTGCTACACATGCCGTACATCATTGTGAAGCTACAATTCTTTTGATTCTATTGATGTACACCATTTCAAGATCGAGTCGCAACAGAAAGTACACTCAACGTATTTGTGATATACTACCTTTGTTGACAAGCGTGATGAAAAAGTATTTACTTACCTACTACGGCTTACAGGGGTCCAGTTATGCAAAACATCCCAACAAAAATGGTCTGGTTACATTCCCAAGGGTCCAAACTATCTAACCATGTCAAGTAGGGCTGGGCGAAAAAAAAAAAAAAACTATTTATCGAAGTAATGACTTCCCTCAAACTATTTATCGAAGTAATGACTTCCCTCAATAAACGTTGAAAAAAATAAAATAATGTTGATTATTGAAATGGTAGCCTATGCTCACTTTAATATACTGAGCACCTCAAGTGGAGTAGCTAATGTTAACTGGGAGTCAGATGGCTGAGCGGTGAGGGAATCGGGCTAGTAATCCGAAGGTTGCCAGTTCGATTCCCGGTCATGCCAACTGACGTTGTGTCCTTGGGCAAGGCACTTCACCCTACTTGCCTCGGGGGAATGTCCCTGTACTTACTGTAAGTCGCTCTGGATAAGAGCGTCTGCTAAATGACTAAATGTAAAATGTAATGTAAAATGTAACCGCAGAAAATGAGTCTTATTGCCGAAAACGGTGCCAGCGATAGCCATGGCGAGGGAGCAACTTCCAATGAAGAAATTATTGATAAAAAGGGTTTGTCTTCTTCAGTTATTTGGAACTGGTTTGGCTTTTTGAAATCCGACAAAGACCAGAGCAATGCACCTGAAGCAAAATCACTCGTTGGAACATGCAGAAAGTGTGAGTTTGCGCTAAGGTATTTATAAAAAGCAAGGTTCAGGCAGGAGGACTCAGTAGTGTTGTTAACTGATACTTTATTCACACGATACAATACATTATTGTAATATTTGATTTGGCATATGGTTGTGCTCGCAGCGGCTCCCTGCCGCAGCCAACTGAGACACCGTCTCCTGAGACACCGTCTCCTGAGACACCGTCTCCTGAGACACCGTCTCCTGAGACACCGTCTCCTGAGACACCGTCTCCTGAGACGACACCGTCTCCTGAGACGACACCGTCTCCTGAGACGACACCGTCTCCTGAGACACCACCGTCTCCTGAGACACCACCGTCTCCTGAGACACCACCGTCTCCTGAGACACCACCGTCTCCTGAGACACCACCGTCTCCTGAGACACCACCGTCTCCTGGGACACCACCGTCTCCTGGGACACCACCGTCTCCTGGGACACCACCGTCTCCTGGGACACCACCGTCTCCTGGGACACCACCGTCTCCTGGGACACCACCGTCTCGACATCTGGGCAGAGAGCAGCGAACGCATTCCCCCTGAGAAAGAAGAAAAAAGAAGAACCAGACAAAAGGTGGAGGCCGAGGAGGCGGAGGCCGCAGGAGACCGAGAGCGTCTGTGTCGCACTAGCAACGCAAGTGCCGGGATCCCTGCTATACACCCCGCCCTATTAGCAAGGTGTGCCTTGACGCGTGATGACGATTGCTAGTGACGCGCTAAGTCTCGCGTCCCCTGCATGAACCAGCTCCCCTTGTTTTTAAAAAGCTTAAGTTACTTGTCCCCAGGTATGTGCTCCCTGGCCGCAAACATTTCTTTTACACCGCGCTGCCTAAACTTTTTTGCCGAGTGTAGGGAAAAGGACGAGACTTAATTTGCTACTACTACGGATCTGTGGTCTATCGTCTTAATTATCGTTAGCAAATTGAAATATAAATATCTACAGTAGCCTACCAGTCAAAAGTTTGTACACATAATAAAAATGTATCCAAACTTTTGACTGGTACTGTATATCGATTATTTTTTACCCATATCGCCCAGCCCTAATGTCAAGTAGTTTGTCCAAAACAATGTATTACCTCCGCACATACCCACAATCTTGTTGCATCATTCTGCCTTCGCCAGTCACTCACTGCAGTCACTCATGCACTGTCGCTCATGGAAGGAGTTTCACTTTGAATAGTTACGAACAGAAAACGTGATGATGGCAGCTACACTCTGACCTATCGATTGACACCTTGTTTGACCCAATAGGAGCTTCCATGCCCTGGTGACAGCCTTCTAAAGCCAACTAGGTCTGTGCATCCTGCCCCCCCCCCTCCCCCCCCCCCCCATGATAGGTATCTGTGGAGCATTCCAAATAAAAGTCCAAGCGCAAAATGGATGACAGAAGCAGTGTTCTTTGTACGTCAATCCTGCTGAATCTGCTGATAAAGCACTCCAATGTGTTCATGCTTAGTTTTTGTGTTTCAGAAATACTAATGGGGGATTTAGCTATAATATATAATAGTTCTAAGTAACACCTTTCATTAGAGCTTACAATTATGAAAAATACCTTTTTATCCTAAGTATTTGACCTTGGTTACCAAGGGTCCTTTTGGAGTCTCCAAAAGGCCCTTTTACAAAACGCCTGGATGTACTCTTATAAAAACATTTGTTAAATATGAATATATAGTGGTATTATATTTGACTTTTGACTTGAATTGGGTAAGGCTTCATGCTGTGGTCCAATTATGTCTTCCAGCTAATACCTACCACCTCTTCAGGCCTCTGTTTTCAAAACTAAATCTAGTTGGAAATATAAACTTTCAATTTCCTGGTGTTCAAGCTTCTATTTCTCAACACCAGTAGGACTTACAGGGGTCCTGACAACAGGGGAAATAACTTCAGAGTGTCACCTTTCAAAAGAGACCACCGTCATGCATGTACTCCAAATGGTTCAAGAACAGCTTCCAATTTACTTTGGGTATGCCCTTTTTAGGCATTTTATTTAATTTGACAGGAATTTAAAAAGGATAAGCAAGCAAACCAACACACACACACACACACGTATGCACACACACCAGACACAAACAGACAGTGACCAAGAGGCACAGCTAGAGAAGATGCCTTGAATCAATTAGGGGGCAGTTGGTGTGTAATTGGGTGTAGATATTAGCTGAACTGTCAGTAAGTCAGTAAATTAAAAATTGATGTAGGGGAACCGCAGTTAGGGGATCTGGCTTTGCCTTGCAGAGGCAGCTGGACCGCTGGGAGTCTAAAAGCAGCCTGAGTGGAACCATACAGAGTCAAGCTCAACATCTGGAGAACCAACAACCACCCAGACCCACCCAGCCCCTTGCAAACCAAGTTTGGGCCCCATGAAGAAATTGCAGTTTGGGCCCCGCCTCTTCCCCATTTTTGTTGTGTCAGGTTTTCCTTCAACACATTTTCATTCAAAGCTTTTCGTGTACCCCCCCCCCCCTCCCATTTTGGAGTGGGGGGAAGCCCTGTGTGGCTGGAAAGGGATGTGCAGGTAACTGGAGTAGGTTATCAAATCACAGCCAGGAATGAACCCTAGATGTGAGCTAGTGGAGAGTGCCTCGCTCGCAATCGAACACCGTCTTTGAAATCAAGCTTTGCGCCCCTGCAGATTGGCAAGCGAGTGGGCGTGAGTTCTCAAGAAAACCAAGGAGAACAATGATCACCGCGCCCAAGAGGCTTGCTGCTGTCTGGTTGTCTAGACAACACCGCTTGTAAAGGCTGAAGAAAATAACAATGTTCAGAAATGTGTATTTCTTGTTAGGGAAAACACAGATATTATGGCCAGGTTTAGTGATTACTCACGTCGTCCGAGTGCTTTTTTGTAGGCTATAAAACTCATTTTCCAAGGACTGGAAATGTATTTAAATGAGTTTAGTCAGAAATACTTTCAGGTAACAGACTTCCTGTGAAACCTACACTAAATAGTGGGTAGTCAAAGTAATTTCCCATCAAACGGTCTCCGAGACAATTGCCAAACGGCTAGCAATTTGAATTTATGCTGTGGCCGTGGCTTCTGGCCTCCTGCAACTGTTTGGTGATGAAGCCTGGCGGCAGGTCTGTCCTGCCGCTTTTGGAGTCGCTCTGCAGAGGGTTGATGTGTTGACTTTGTGTGGAGAGAGGTTGCCACTCAGTTCTTCTTCTTCCACTCAGCCCACTCAGTTCTTCTTCTTCCACTCAGCCCACTCAGTTTGCTGGTCAGGGACCAGGAGCAGACAGAGGAGAGCTTTGCGGCTAGCTCACTTAGCGGCGAGACCTTCATCTGCTGTTTATGGTTTGATATAATCATAGCAGCTCGGAGAAGGAAAGGATGTCTTCGCCAAACAGAAACCCTAGAGCCTAACACATCCTCCACGCCTCACACTCGAAACATCTGCTCATGGCCTTCTCGTGTTTTTGGATAATATTCTACTAAACTATTTAAGGCTGAGAATGTAACACATTTATCAGCAGGGCTCTCAAGTTTTATCAAAAGTTTGGGCGTGAGATTATCATATCTGTCAACGTTTGGTTACGATTTGGGCGGTGATGTTTCTGATTGGCTGGTAGGTGGCCTTTAACTCTGTATAACTTGAGAAAACTCAAGACTATCAACTCGGCAGAAATCTTCCCTCAGTATGCCTGCACCTTTAATTGTATATATCGGGACAAGTTATCCCTTACTTCTCAGCGTGAGAAATGGTTTTAATGCGTGAGTCTCCTGGCGAATGAGTGAGACTTGAGAGCCCTGTTTATCAGTTTCCGCTCAGGTTGAAAATAGGAACAGTTAAACACGCACATTTGTGGTGTTGCAGTGAAGTGAATTTGTCTTGCTTTACTGAAATGCTCTTTGTCCTCATGATGCTTTTTGTGTTTTATTGTCTAGGGCGCAGCACTGAAGTACGTCCCTACCATCGTCAACGACGTCAAGTTGGTCTTCGATCCGAAGGATCTCAGGTAATTTTGTTCAGTACTTTAGATGAGCGCGGTCCACATTACTTCCAGGACGATGAGAAAACTAAAGAAATTAAAACCAATAAACAAACCTCCCCTACAAACCGCATACACAGACACAAGACAAATTGAGCTTAACTCATTACTACACTCATTTACTTTGTTGCCTTATGCGCTTCTTTTTCAAATTCAATTTGACGTCCAGATTGTCTCCCTCCTTTTTGAGGTGATTAACTTGGAAACAGTTAGCCGCGTTAAAGAAGCAAAAAGAAAGAGGCTGATTTGATGTTGTGTTTGTGCTCTGCTGCGGGCTGCTCATTACCTAGGCTCCCAGCCCTCTGGGCTGTGGCAGCTCAGCCACTCAAAATTCACCAGAAGAGGCATGGCGGGAATCACTTCAGCACGCTGGCGTTGCCTTGAAAACCCGCTAGCCGCTCGCACCCAAGTACAGCGTAAGGTGCGGAAGTGCAGAGTTACCAATAACATCATCGCAGTCGGTTTGTCAGTAAACGGGAGAGACATCTTTTAAAAATACATTTCACTTGAACATTTTGATCGCTTTCCTGGATCAACGGATGTTGAAGCACTACTGAAACAAGTCAACTCTCTTCTATCACAGACCAGACTACATTACAGACCATTTAGCAACAACTTCTCAGTACGTTTAACGAGACACTAAGGAAATATGGGAGTCAGGTGGCTGAGCGGTTAGGGATTCGGGCTAGTAATCAGAAGGTTGCTGGTTCGATCCCCGGCTCTGCCAGTGACGTTGTGTCCTTGGGCAAGGCACTTCACCCTACTTCCCTCTGGGGAATGTCCTTGTACTTGCTATAAGTCGCTCTGGATAAGAGCGTCTGCTAAATGACTAAATGTAAATGTAAAATGTAAATATCCAGTAGTGCATCGGAAGGAGAGCCTTGCAGCTGCGATTTGTTAACCGTACATTCGAGACTAACTTGTAACGTATTTTTTGTGCTGTCTAGTGCTCTATTTAGTCGTAAGTAGATTTAATGTAGACTGTGGGATGTTAAGTTTGCCAGTGTGACTTGACCAAGCCGGGTCCTGCTTTGCGGTGGCTTTAGGACAGCATGTGACCAGATGAACAGGGTGTGACCAGGGGGACAGGGTGTGACCAGGGGGACAGGGCCTGACCAGGGGGACAGGGTGTGACCAGGGGGACAGGGCCTGACCAGGGGGACAGGGTGTGACTAGGGGGACAGGGTGTGACTAGGGGGACAGGGCCTGACCAGGGGACAGGGTGTGACCCAGGGAGACAGGGTGTGACCAGGGAGACAGGGTGTGACTAGGGGGACAGGGTGTGACCCAGGGGGACAGGGTGTGACTAGGGGGACAGGGCCTGACCAGGGGGACAGGGTGTGACCAGGAAGACAGGGCCTGACCACCCCCCCCCCCCCCCCCTCCCTACTCACCATTGGCCCATTAGTACCACTGGTATCCAAGTTATCAGTGCATGCAGGGAGTCAGGTGGCTGAGCGGTGAGGGAATCGGGCTAGTAATCCGAAGGTTGCCAGTTCGATTCCCGGTCATGCCAACTGACGTTGTGTCCTTGGGCAAGGCACTTCACCCTACTTGCCTCGGGGGAATGTCCCTGTACTTACTGTAAGTCGCTCTGGATAAGAGCGTCTGCTAAATGACTAAATGTAAATGTAAATGTAGGACTAATGTAAGTCTGTGTGTGTGCGCACACTGTGACCGGCCTCTTTGCCCTATCCCCTGAGGATCTTGTTTGTGTGTGTGTGTGTGTGCGCGCGTTGCCTCTCACACAGTGTTCTCAGAGCCCTCGCTGACGCTGCCATCTCCCCAGCTGTGTTCAGTCAGCACCCCCTCCCCCACCCCTCCCCTGTCCCCGACTTGTGGAGATGCCTTTGATCAGGGCTAGTGGTCCATTCTACCTGCTGCCCTGTCCCTTATAGCATCCCCTCCCTTTCCCTCTCCTCTCTTTTCTTCTTGCCATTGTCCATCCCCTATCATCTCCTACCCTCCTCTTTTGTGTTTTTTTTCCTCTCCTCCCTGCGGCCTTTCTCTCTTTGACTCCTTGCTGTCTTCCTCTTTTCTGCTCCCCCCTCCCACACACTCTTCTCTCCCACTCCTCTACCTCCGGCACAATGTCTGACAGCCCCTACCTGGACAACACTCTCTGTGCCACCCTCTCTCTGTCTCTCCCTCTCTTTTCCTCTCTCTTTCTGGCTCCCTCCTCTCTCTGTCTCTCCCTCTCTGTTCCTCTCTCTTTCTGGCTCCCTCCTCTCTCTGTCTCTCTCTCCGTTTCTCAAGGGGCTGCCGATGCGCCCTGTCCCTTGTGGCTTTCACTCTTCATTCACTCATAAAAAAGTGTGTGTGTGTGGGAGGGGGGGGGGAGCTTTTGTTCTGCCACTGAAACGAGGCATCAGTAGCTCCAGTTTCTGTGTGTGTGTGGGGGGGGGGGGGTATGCATCCAGGCCCCCGCAGGGCGTTTCATCACCTGCCAAAGAGACGCTCTCCATCCTCACTAGAGCTGCTCGCCTGGAGACTCCCGCCACAACACGAGAGACAGAACACCTCCCCTCATATTCCTCCCATTCTCTACAACCCACCACAACACACTGGCAGTGGGGCCTCTTCACCAACTGCCACACCACACTGCATGTTCTGCCCCATATTTTACTGGAGGTTGCGTATGTCCCACAAGGACGACATAAACAAACAATAGTATGCACAGCCAAAGATGGTCAAAGTTTTATGTTTTGGAGTTAGCTAGATGAGCTGGCTCTGTGCTGTTTAACTCAACTGCTCCTCTCTCTCCCTGTTCTCCTCTCTCCCTGCAGCAAGCTCTTCACAGAGTTCATCCTCAAGGTTCCTCTGGGCCGACTGGTCAAGCAGAAGCTGCACTGCATGATAGACATCGTCCACAGTGACCTGTTCTCTCAGCATGGTGAGGCTGGAACACGCACACACACAGATACCCTTACAGACACACGTGCACACATGCTCCACGCCCTGTAGGTGTTACTCTGCACACACACAAGGAGAAGGTCATCTGCTCGTTATCTAGCTGTTAATCCCTTCTATGAACACACTCCGTACGACTGCATGGGAACGTCTGCTCCTCTCTCTATCACACACACACGTATCTCCTCTCTCTCCCCATCTCTGTCTCTTTCTCAGACTCACCGCTCTCCCACTCGCAGCACTGCTAATCTGTTTGTGAGCGTAGCATGCTGTGTGTGTGGATAAGGGAGGGTCTGTCTGTGTCTCTGGTGAGCGGCACCAGAGGTGAGCTTCTCCACTATTCATGCAGCCTCTAAAGGTGAACTCTGCTCACGAGAACCTGTTCACGCAGCCTCTGTCATGCCATGCTGTGCTGTGCCATGCTGTGCCGGGTCTGCCTTCTGTACCAGCACTGACACACGCTGTCACATCGATTAGTCCCAGCCTGCAGTACGAGCTAGCGACCTGCCACCAGTCTTTCTCTCTCTCTTTGAGGGCACATGCACGCACGCACACACACACACACTAACACAATATGGTCGATGTAGAGTTAATTGCCCAGCAGGTGTAAAGCACAGCTGTACAACAGACTATTGAGACGGCGTCAAGGCTAAACAGAACATTCGGGCATTCATGTTATATCTTTTTTATGTTTTTATTTCCCCAAAATAAAAAAAATAAAATAAAAAATAAAATACTCGCAGAACATCCGAAGACAAGAGAAACTGAGAGAAAGAATAACAACTTTTACTTCCGTGGAAGCTGAACACTAACACCAGACGGCCCAGCCTTTGTTTTCAGCACACGTTCTTGTGATTTCATACCTCGGCACCATGTCATTTCCTAATCACCATTCAGCATTTTGCCTCGTTAGGCCACCTTTGTTGATGGGTGACCTGCCAGTGATTAGCATTGATCTGATTATTAATTACAAAGTGGCCATGTCTGTGTTTGACAGTTTGAAGGTAATCGGAGGTACCTCCTCCCTCTGGTCCAGTCTGCTGCTGAGCTGTGAGCGCAGAGCACACCCATATCCAGATGTCCTGGACCCTGCTCCTGGGGCTCTGCAAAAGGGTTCTAAAATAATAGAGGGAGCCTTGTACTTGGTGTGTTTAATGGGCCTGCACTTGAGGGCGACACCACTCCTTGTAAGAGCACTCGGCCATGTCTATGAAGCTGTCAACATGGCATTCTGGGGACAGCCAGATCAGTTGTGTGTAAACACCTGTCCTCCCCAGGGGCGCAGCTATGCTAATGACCCTGACCCCAGGTGTTGTGTGATTGGTTTACTGGCTGCCAATCCCAAGGTGAAATGTAGTGGAACAGAGCGACAATATGGAGACACCCCAGGTAGCCCCTAACGACACACAATCCCTCACATGGAATTAGCTTCTGGTTTGCTTTCCACACCCACTTTCATTTAGTCTGACTGCTGACGGAAAGCCTGGCCTGGAATGAATACCTCAAAAGTTTTTCATAGAATAAAAGCCTGCTGTTTTTTCTTTCTCATTCCAGTGCCAAACGTTATTGTTATTTTTATGTGTGCGATCAACATGCACAAGGAATGAGCTTTTCCCAAATTACCAGTAGATGAACTTGAGAAAAATCTTCAGGCTGCCTTCGTGTGTTGAGAAATGACGGTGTGTCGCCTTCTCTCCGCCGGCTGACTGGAGGAGGAGGAGAACGATGGCCGCATAAATCACTTGCAAACCGGCTCGACGGAAGAGAGCAAATATGTCAGCTGCTCTCCTGGTCTGTATTGAGGTGCTTTGCTCTAGCGCCTGAAATCTGGCGCCGCTGAGGTTGGAGTGGAGCTCTCGTGGCCCTTCCAGATAGTTCCAGTCGGTTTCTCTCTCCCAGCCCGAACGGAGGGCTGGAGCACGGAAGGTCTTAAACTCTGCACACAAAAGCCAGACACCCACCAGATAGATTTGCTTTTTGTGTTATAGCCCTTAAAGATAATTTAACACCACATACACTCTTGTTAAGCTTACCTCTGGCCGGCAGCTTACGATTCGATCCTGCTGCACACATCCTCCATTGCACACATGGTTGGCATTTCTTATTAGGGTTTACCAGTGACCAGCCTTAAATGTCATAGCGGGTATCGCAACACTGTTGGCAAATCCCATAACTGCATGACCGGAGGATTTGTTTGGATGATGAAGGACAGATTGAAGTCGCAACCAGGAACCTGAATGTAGGGGAAGGAATGAAGTATAATAGTATAACTGTAGTTTAGGTTTGAAGGCACTGAATGGTACTGGACCTACCCTTGCCTGGCCACTATGACGCAGATGCAGACAAATACCCCTGATAGTTGATGTAGAACAAAGGGTTCCTGGGATGAAAGCCTTCTCTGAATCTGATGGGCTGTGAGCTGTGTGCAGAGGAGGGCTGGGCAATATATCAAAAAATTGATATCTCGATATTGTCAAAATGTTTACGATATTCAATATATATCTCAATATGTTTAAATTTTCTTAAAAAAACATGATTTTCTTTTGCCCCCATTAGACAACAACAAAAACAATTGAGATAGAAAAGCTATTGTTACAATGTATCAAATGTGTAGTGCAAGTTTAAGCAGTAAAAAAAAGACCCTCCCCCACCTCACGTCTCTTGCGTGGGAATACGTGACAGACGAAAAGGGGACGTTATATTGGACGTTCGGCGCGTTCTTCGGGAAAGTTTTACCATAATAAAATTTCACATTTGGAGTTTAATGTGAAGGAAATTACCCATGAGCAACTTGATAATCCTTTTAAATGGATTCTTTGTAAAATGGTTTTTATTTACCATGTCTTCAGAAATACAATTACACCGGAATATAGTCCGGCAGATATGCAATTCTGTAATTGATGCGCTAATCAACGATTAAGCCTTTCAATGGAACAATTTGGCACAGCATCCCCCTTCACCCCCTGTTCCCTCTACTCCAACGGCAGTGTCAGTGAATGAGCAATCAGGTCTTAATGAGTTAGTTACACTAATACATTATTTCCCTGCTTTGTCATGGTCTTCCAATAGAAGTTCTCATCCTAGAGGTAGAAGACTGATGGTTTCTATAGAGGATGACTAAGTCTTTCGCAAAAAGTTTCATTTTATTATTATTCTGTTTTCTGCAGCAGTATAACAGTGCAGTGTTGAAAAAATGTTTGTTTACTTTTTTCATTTCATAATTTCTTTGCTCAACGTATTTATTTTACATTTCTGCCAAAGATTTTTGCATAGTACTGTATGGGGTATGTGTAGCCCATGATGCAGCGCATGATGATGATGCAATAGGCCACCTGACCAGGATGCGGAAAACCCCGGTGTTGTCTCAGTACTTCAGAGTTAGAGTGCAAAACATTGCCACCACAACAACAGTCTGTCCTGGGACTGTATGCATGTCCACTATTGGATAAGACTCCCGGCATGTAAAAGTGCTGGCCTGAAGCATGCCACTATGCTCCTCTTCCAACATGGAAACAACAGGTACTCACCTGGTTCACTATCCCATTGTGCCGTATGTCTCTGTGCGCATGTGTGTATATCAGAGTGAGAGGGAAACAGAGAGAGAGGTGTGAGTGTGTTTGTTGTGAGGCAGCCCGTCGCAGTGGGCCCCTTCTGCAGTGCAGTACAGCGATCAATACCCCCCCCCCCCCCCCCCCCATCCCTTTATCCATGGAAGGACGGGTCTCCCTCCTCTGTTTGCGCCCCAGGCCTTGTCTTTCATTTGAAGCACTGCGGTGTCCCACACAACTCCTGGATTGGAATCCGAGGGGTTTAATATAAAATATGATAATTTGCCGCAGACCGCCCCAGGTACCTATCTCCGTCCTCTTCCTCCTTCCTACGCACACCGTCTCCTTATCGCTCCTGCCTCTCAGTCCACACCTGCTCCATAACCCGGGAACCAGGGGGTTAATATCAGCAGCCGGCACAATGCCTCACCTTCCAGATGATGTTCTGGAATTTGTCCTGGGATGCTAGCCAGCAGTAACGAAGACTCAGGGACTGTTGTCCTACTCACACGGCTTGCAAGACTTTTTTTATTCGCTATTGTACTTCTCCTGTGTACATCCATAGTTGAACAGCGCTAATTAATGTTTGTAGTGTTTACAAAGAGAGGCGTGGAGGGAAGCTGTCCTCCTGAGTGCTGATGGTGGTGATTGAGCAAGTGTGTATGTTTGCGTCTCCGCAGACTGTCGCGAGATCCTGCTGCCCCTGATGACGGAGCAGCTGAAGTTCCACCTGGAGCAGAAGGAGGAGCTGGAGGCCTGCTGCCGGCTGCTCAGCAACATCCTGGAGGTGCTCTACAGGAAGAACGTGGTGAGGAGACGTGTCACGCACACCCACACACATACATACACACGCCCCCCCCCCCACACACCCACACGCACACATACATAAACACGCTCCCCCCCACACACACACGCATGCACGTACACACACAAGCAAACGTGCACGCACGCACACACACCACAACTTATTTACCTTCCTATTG
Organism: Osmerus mordax; assembly: GCF_038355195.1. Lineage (NCBI taxonomy): Eukaryota > Metazoa > Chordata > Actinopteri > Osmeriformes > Osmeridae > Osmerus > Osmerus mordax. The sequence continues at coordinate 2,818,711 of NC_090059.1, read as the reverse complement.
ACCCCCACCCCTCCATACACATTCTGCTGTAGACATCAGACGTTCCCTCTGTCACACACACACATCACACACATTTCAGGAGAAATCCTAGATCTAAGATTGTAAATTCGTTGGGGACGGAGGTCTGTTGTGCACATATTTTCTCATTTAATTAGCTCATTCCACATTTGTAACAAATGATTATTTCATGGACCTTCCCCTCTGGTTCAGAGTTGCATTGGCAGCCTGCCTATATTTCAATACAGAGAGAATCATCATTCAGGCCAGCCATGTGTTTATACTCACAACGGCTTCCATTCATTACAGCATAGAAAACACTGGGGAGGAATCAAAGGCTTTGTGAGTTCAGAAGTGTGTGGAAACCAGAAGCGTAGGCAACGGGCCATGCGTCACACCTGACGCTTACAAAAGGCTAGGTCAGAAACTCCTCTCTGATGATATTGAGGCTGACGTGTGTGTGTGTGTGTGTGTGGATTTGTGTGGGCCTGGTGCGTGATTGTGTGCATCTGAGCTCAGTTAGCAAGAAAAAATTGCCTGGTAAATTATTGAATGTTTTGGGTGGCACGGGGGCTTTCAATATGCCCTCCCCCCCTCACCCAACATACCCCTCACTAACCCCCTCCCTCCCTGCAAGGCAATTCTCTCATCTCACATTTCCTATCCATAAATAATTTTGCCACTCCAGCCTGGCATGTCAAAATACTCCAGCTCCAACGAGAGTAGAGGACGATTCACTAGTCAGTCTGGATGATTCTCACAACCCTCCTTCTCAACCTGGGGAAAAGCCTCGCTGCACTGCTACAGCACGACCAATACTGGAAACACTCACAGCTCGCGGCTATAACACACGGCTACCCAGACGAGTGCGTGACATTACCCCAACGCCGCCACGGGAAGCATCTTCCCTCTGTCATTCTGTGGGATTTTAACTAAGTAACTAACCAACAAAAAGCAAATACCAATAGTTTTATTTAGGGATCATGTTGAACGGCAAGCCCACAACAACTGTAAACTGTATATACACATATAGGCATAGATAAAATAACTTTTTCCCAGTTAGTTTTGTGTCTGCTCATTCTACTCTGATAAAGGAGGCCCACCCCTAAACACATTCATCATGTCCCCTTTTCTGTTTTGGTTAGAGATTATTAGCCAGAGCTATATTTCACTCATGACAAGTGTATTCCGAAATGAAAACGTTTACTGTACTACAACTTTGAGTTTTTTTTTTAGCAGTGCAGTGAATCTTTTCCCTGTGTGTGTGTGTGTCCAGGGCCCCACACAGTGGCATGTCCAGACTATTATGGAGAAGCTCCTAAGGACAGTCAACAGGACGGTCATCTCCATGGGCCGAGACTCTGCCCTCATCGTAAGTAACTATGACTAAACACCTGAACCACAGTGGAGTGCATACGCACACACACACACATGAATACCAGCAATTGCAGAAGGCTTCTATAGAGTCTGTATATCAGTCTGATATGGACAACAGTGCTCACAGTGGGGTTCATTTTACCAAAACAAACCCACACATCTCTACCTTTATTTCCCCCCAAACACTGACATCCTCCAACTCATCCTCCACCACATTCTCCCACTTTTCCTAAAAGTCATAGTCAAACTCATCATACAACTCATACTACAACCAGTGTTGGGTAAGTTACTTCAAAAAAGTAATTAATTACTTCATCAATATTGTATTTAAAATACTTTTCTAATTACTCTGTATGAAAAGTAATTTAATTACTCAATAAGTAATTTCATTCATTACTAATTACTTCTTAAAATCCTTATAAACCTTGACCGGATAGACAACACAAAGGAAACTCTTTCAATAATTAAATACGAGTCAAATTTGCAATAGTTTAGCCTTTTAGCTTTTTAAAACATCTTAGCTTTTTAAAACATACTAATACTTAAACATTTTAATCACAAATGTAACCTTCTTTTCTCTTTAGTTACCAAGCAATATTTGAATAACAAAAAAGCTTTTTTGCTACACAGGTACTTTTGTTTAATATGCGCCTAAAGGACGGAGATTCTACAGTACACAGCGGTAGCATCTCTTCCCCTATGTACATTTACATTACATTTACATTTATTCATTTAGCAGATGCTTTTATCCAAAGCGACTTCCAAGAGAGAGCATTACAAAAGTGCATAGGTCAATGATCATAAACAACGAGAACATTGCCGGTAACCAAAACATGAAGCATACATTGTTAAAAGCAAATAAGTGCCAATAGGAAGAAACATAACAGCATGTAGTTAAACAAATTACAAATTCAACAACATGAACCTCAAAAGTGCGAGAGTGTACCTGTAGGAAAGCAAGCAACAATAATATTATTTACAGCGATTACAAGTAGTTAAATCAGTTAAAAGCTAACCAACAAGTGCAACAAGTTACTCAATAAGTGTCATTGTGTTCCTGGAGGAAATAAACTTAACTATCATCAGATCCAGCAAATGTTTTTTTAAGTACCGTTGTACTCCCGGAATAAGTGCGTCTTTAGCCTTTTCTTGAAGGTGGGGAGACAGTCAGTGTCTCTGATGGAGGTGGGGAGATAATTCCACCATTGGGGGGCCAGACAGGAGAAGAGTGTGGGTTGGGAGCAGGCGCTCTTGAGAGGTGGGACCACCAGACAGTTGTCAGAAGAAGACCGAAGGTGGCGGGTGGGGGTGTAAGGCTGGAGGGAGAGACTGGATGTAGGCAGGTGCAGTCCCGTTCACTGCTCGGAAGGTCAGTACCAGGGTCTTGAATCTGATACGGGCTGTCGTATCATGTCGTAGATGTAGTCTGCGATAATTTTTTTTAAGCTCACCATCAGACACTTTCTGCACTGGCGATGTAAAATCAAGTTTTGCCTGCTTAACAGGTGTTGCCGAGGTGTTATCTGTCGATGAACATGGATCACTGAAAAGTGTTCGTCGATGCTGCCTTGTGAGGTTCTTCAGTAGGGTTAATTGTGTTATTGACAGCCGCATATAGTTTTTTTCCCCCAGGACGTAGCTTACACTTTACTGTAATGTTCTTGTCAACCTGTGTCAAAAAGGTGAAGTAATTGGAATATTTACATTTGGTAAAACAGCTACTCGCTCCGGCCGACATCTTCCACTTCAAACCGCGCTTATGCAGCAAACTCACGTCTCACGTGAAACTGCACTACAGCTAACCATTTTAAAGAGGCAGCGTTCACTTTTGCCCTAAGACGATACATTTAGATTTAAATTCAATATTGATTTATACAGAATTGTTGGACTAATTTACAGTATGTAACGCAAGTACATTACAACAAGTAACTGTAATTAAATTACCTAAAAATTAACCGTAATCCCTTACTTTACTTTTTCAGTGGATAAGTAATTTAATTACTTAGTAACGAGTTACACCCAACACTGCCTCAAACTCATCCTCCACCACATCTTACAACTAATTCTCCAACACACCCTCCAACACCATCCTCCAGTCAGAACTGCAAGCAAAACCCACTTCCTAAGTAAACCTGAGCACCACAACTTCCATAAAAAGCATATTCAATCCAGAGTTTGCCTTGATCTCTCATGTGCTTTTATGCTTGATAGTATGACATGGGTCATAACTTATTAATGTGAGTGGGTGTGTGATCTGTCAACGAACACAGTTCCTGATGGCGAGCGCCCTGACGCTTTAATCTAATCAGTGTTTTCTCTGCCACGGCGGCACAACTCACAGCCAATCATCCTCTCGGCTGGAACCCAACCACAATTAATGCACTTTATCAGTCATTCCCTAAATACACTGTCGTATACCATCGGCACGCACTGCTGCTCATCCATTTCTTCACGAGGAGAGGGAGAGAGGGGCGGGAATGTCATGGTACTTATCCTCCGGCTCCCTTGCCTCGGTCCTTGTGTAATTAACCCCCTGGCTAGCCATGTGACTTTTAAAGGAGAGCGACGCTGATTAAGGTGAGGCCTCTGTTTAACACTGTCTAACTTAGTGTGAATGACGTCCAAGGAATCTGGGTGATTTAAGGGAAGCAGCTCTCGTGTGCTCGCTCATCTTATAAGGTCCCATCAGTGTGTGTGTGTGGTGTGGACAAGATGTCCTCACAAGTATAGTGAAACAGGAATAACTTTGCTGGGCCCCATAATGCTTGTGTTTAGGGTTATAATTGCGTTAATGGTAGGGTTAGGGGTTAGGGATTAATTGTTAGAGATCACATCTTTGAATAGAAGTGAATGGTTGTGCCCCTGTAGGATAGAAAAACTAACTTGAGTGTGTGTTTTCACAGCATCTGGGGAACAGCGGGAAGTGACATCACAGCCTCTCACTCGACTTTTATCTGTTGTACCACAAGCCTCTATAGCTCCCTGTGTTTTAATCAAGCCAGTAGTGGCTGGGTTGCCTGGCTGTAATAGTGTGTTTGTGTGTGTGTGTGCACCTACAGTGCGTGGGATTGTTTATGGTAAAAGGTGACCACAGCATCCATCTTTCACACTATCACTATCATCATCTCTCGCTTTTTCCCTCTCCCTCTTTATCTCCTTTCTCTTCCTCTCTCTTTCCCTCCCTGCTCGCTCCTCCGCAGCATGTCTGAGATGAGTGTCGGTGGGAGGTGACGGGAAGCTGTGGCGAGTACAGTAGCTACTGTCTCACTGCAGCCAGTCTGACAGGGCAGAGCAGAGCTGCCTGCACCCTGGTGTGGAATTGAGATGTGTCTGTGTGTGTGTCACATCACATATGGCTATTAAAGCCTGTGTGGTGGTCCCTCCACCCCAGGCACAGCCCTTTGTTCCTAGACAGCGGCCTGGAGGAATCCCCCCCCATACACATCAGGGCCTTTGTTTAACCCCGCCACCCCACACACACCATACAGAGAGAGAGAGATTGTACTGTATCACTAAATACTGAATCTAATATAGCCGTTACCCAGAATTCATATAAAAACAGGACTTCTCTGCCTACTGAGCATCATACGATCTATTATTCCTACAGCTGTATTGATACACTGCTGTAACGCTGCCATTTTCCCCGGGGGGATGAATAACATTCAAGTTGTTTGTCGTTTTTTGCGCACACGACCTTCAGTGGCTTTGAACCCTCCCTGAAAACCCTCCAGCCTCTCCCGGCCTGCTGGGTCTTTTTACGAAGATGCCCTGAGACCCTTCTTGTGTTCAGGAGATTCTTTTCTGCTTCCTGTGGTCGAGCCAAGCCATCTCACAGTGCTCGTGTTTTGGTGTCCTTGACATGACGAGCTGGACAGCATGCTAGCTGCCTCTTTTCAGCTTGCCAGAGTGGAAACCCTCCTTCCCTCTGTCAGCAATGGATTGCTTTCACTGACCCTCCACGCCGTGTGGCTGTTGTTGACCGACTCCAGTGTGAATCATGTCACTGTGTTCTCTCCCTGACAGGACATCACATCCTGTTCCTCTACACAGCCTTTCCTTGTGTGATTTCTGCCATGTTGTCCATCCTTAGAAATGCAATCACCTCAGATTAAGGGGTTCTCCTAAATCCTCATTCTGACTCTTCTAGTGCGAAGTAGAGAAATGAAGAGCGAGAGAGAGACGACGGGCTACTCTTTAAAAAACACATTTAAAAGCAGCCCCCCCCACCCTCTAGATCATTATTTAATGATCAATAAGGGAGGCTTGAATTTTTTAAAGGCCCAAGACCCAGTTAGGACCGGCTCCCCTAATCAGCACTCTGGGAGGACGATGAAGATGATGACGAAGATGATGGTTTTGCTGCTGCAGCAGGGTTGTGGCGGGCGACGCAGATGGCACCGGAACAACTGACCTTGTTCTTCTGTGCCCACCAGATTTAGATCCCTCCCTTCGTCTTCTCCTCTCTCCCTTCCTCCCTACCTCTCCCCTTTCCTCTCTAACTCTCTTCCTCGACTCTGTCTTTCTCTCTCGCTCTCTGTCCCCCCTCCTCCCCTCTAGCTGCGGACACAGAATGTAGATGAGGAGACTTAGTGGCTAGCTGGTGCTGTCAGCTCTGCTGTAGTCAGTGGTTCAGGCTAAGCACTGTTAGCATCGCAGGCTTCACAGGCTTGACTCCCCAATGCAGCTGCTTCATTAGCAGGCACAGCAGCAGTGTTCTTTACATACCTGTCAGGGCCCATTCCCTGTGTTTGTGTCCTTTTCTGCCAGCTTAGCCTGAGGACGTAATGCTAACCACGACACGCCAGGTCCCGCGTTCCCTACCCCTGCAGTCTCAGTATATCTGTGACCGGTGTTTATCCAGCGTTCTGACATCTAGAGGGTTGCGTTTATGTTTGCTCCTCAAACTCCCCTCACCCACGACACACACACCAGCGTGTAGTGTTGGGGGAGGTCACAGCCAAGGCGTTTCTATATTCTTCCTGTGATTCCTCTGCAGTGTGCAAACAGACTTACAACTCCAGGAGTGGTGGATGGACAACGTGTGTCCGACAGGCTATCCCTTGGCTATAAAATGTAAATACATAAACAAAATCAACATAAATGTAATGCAAATGTCTGCCGGCCCGTAGCTGCTGACCACGCTGCAGTGCGTCGCCTCAGAGACCGCGGGGTGTGCTCTGCTGCAGCCTAGCTTATGGAGAAGAGGCGTAGTGAGATATGGCATTGCATCGTAATGTCCTGCGCACGGACATTCGCTCCCTTCTTACCTTGCCTCCTCCTCGCTAAGGAGATGTGGACGATCTCTTCCTAACCCTTCCTTAGACCCCAGACCCCCCTCCCAACCCCCTGGGCAGAAAAATGGGGCTGAACACCACCACAAGACCTACACCGTTTCCCAAACTTAAACAAAGTAATGATTCAGCTTGACTTTCATAAAATAACCCATAGAAGCTGGTCTTGATGACAGCAGTCTGGATGACAGCGGTCTGGATGACAGCGGTCTTGTCCTTGGGGTCAGGGTTTGGAGACTATTTAGGAAACCCAGACCAAGATGAGTGTGACCAGAATCTTATTTATGCCTGAATGTAGTCCAGCCCCTCTTTATTACTGAGGAAGCTGAGCATGTGAGCCTGGGCCTTAGCTCTAAGCGTTCTAAGCACTCTAAGTGATTCTCTGTGTTGCTCTGGGATGTGTGGGATAAGGACATTAGATGCCCCCCAAAGCCATTGTACTTAGGCATGCTCGACAACTTCCTTCTGTTGCAATTCTGGTGTAGTTCTTTGTCTTTATGCGTCAAACACCGAGTCACTATGTTCAAAGGTGAACATGACAGAATGATCCAGAGAAAATGCAGTTTTCTAACGTAACCCTTCATTCTTCAAATGGATCAGAAGGATTTTCTCAGAGAAGTAGTTTGGGATATCATTTAAATGTCTCTTGGTAAAATGGTCCCAGTGTCCTCTACAATTATCCAGCCTGTATCTTTAAAACCATAATGGCTCTTCAACACACACACAAATGTCAGGCACGTAGAGAGAATGCTAGAACGCCTTTTTAAATGTTTATTTATCACATTTTATTTTGTATATTAAATGCCTTCAGATTTGATTGAAAAACAGTATAAAATACACAGTATTGCACATTGTAAATCAATTGCACTTCTTTAAGGTACAGATAAACATTTAGTTCTCTCCTTATGCTACAGTACAACTATTGGAGAAACCATTACTCGATATATATGAAAGTGGTGGGGGTGAATTACATGTGGCTAACAGAAAGCAGAGAAGATGTTGACCACCAGCCTGACCCAGTCAGTAATGTAATGCTGTGTAAAGAGCAAAGTAAGATTTGATTCCTGCATTATAACCACTTTGACATTTCTGTCTATAGGGGGCAGTGTTTTTGGCTGAGTTAATGACTTGGGGCGTACACTCTTCTAGCTGGTTTCTAACTGGAATGACAATTATTTTCACCGTTTTGCTATTCCACTCATAATGTAATTAGCCCTATTAGATATGTTGCACATATAGAAATATTTTGACTGTACAATGTTTCTATCAACCTCCACCGGAGGACTTTACAATCTGTTGGGCGGACGGGGTGGGAGAGACTCAGGTGTCCCCCATCTTGTTAGAAAAAGTTGTTGTTTTTTTTCTTCTTCAAACAACCTTTTTAGAAATGATTTCTTGACTGTAGATTTTTTTGAAAAGTAAAAAGAAAAGCATACCTAGCGAGAGCCAAGGTGATAGAAAGCATGCGCGGCAATGGGCCTGTACCCTGTGCTGCTAGAAGCTCCAGTTCAGTGACAGAACCTTCAGTCCTTCAGTCTCATGAAGCAGGACTACATGGTAGTACAGTCACGCCTGCATCCCCCACCTGTGTGACTGGGGCGGGGCAGTACGAGTACACAGGAGGTCCCTCCTCGTCACCTCCACAGGACAGGACCTAGGTGGTTTGGTGTGCTAACTCGTGATGGGGAGAGAGAAAGCTGGTGGAGCAGCTATGATATTGGGGTACCCCCTGTTTTGTTCTCCAAGAAGTGATTTTCTCTTTGACCTAATAGTAGTAGAAGACGATCAAATTGGAACGAATGTAAGGAAATAATCTCAAAGGAACTGTCCTCGTTCACAGCAACTCAGATATACTGTGTGTTCCAATAAACCTTAAAGTAAGATACAAGTTCATATGTTTTTGTAGAAAAGTACATTGAGATGCCGACCTTGGCAAATGTATGTTTATAAAAAATATGTATAATTTTTATCATTTTATCTCAAAGTCAACGGATTCAAAGAGACATTCTTCGATAAATATAAATTTTAATAATGCTCCAATAAATGTATATCTTGCTCAAGTACACTCCTTGGTCCACGCCAAGTACCTATGTCCTTATTTTCCTCTTCTCATCAGTTCGGTGTGATTTTTGTCAAATAGTTTTCTTGTGAAACTGCATCCTGATTGTGGTTTAGTTGTGCTTTGTTGATATGCTGATATATGCTATTGGTGTGAGAGACAGGCATTGCCATGCGTGATTGCCGACTTCCCTCCCTTACTCAAACCTCAGTAGGAGAAGAAAGGAACCAATAAATATCAAGTCCCAACATGTGAATGGAAACGTGACCGACAGCTGCTGAACCAATACATAATTGAAATGGACTCCAGACGGGAGCTACAAATTATATATTTAAATTGAGAGAGGAGGAGGAAATACAATTTGGCTCCTCACCTCCCTGATCTCCAAATAAGTTGCCGTGGCGTAATTTCACGCCCTGCTTCGGGAAATTAGTTCAAAATAACTTTGAATCCTTTTCGGTAACCGTGACAAAAAATTATATTCTCCGGGAAGGGTTGCTGCTTGTTTTCCATTCCAGATTCCGGCGTTTCAAAGCCCAACTCAATATCCTCTCCAAGTCCTCACAGGAATTACAGGTGACCAGGCCATTAAACAGCAGGCTGGATTATATTTGTGAAACCTTTCCCCCCCTTGATAGATGCATAAATCCTATGGCATGGTGAGTGAGTGTGGTGGTGTTGACTGTGGAACTGTTCACAGGAACCAGAGTTTCCAGCGGGCATGCTTCTTGGAGTCTGCTTTGGACTTGCGTTTGGGGGTGGAGGTGTAGGCCTCCGGGGGGTAAGGCAGGGAGGAGAAGGGGGCGTCTTCCGCAGGGCACAACCTCGTCATCAGCGCCTGCAGCTTGTCCTCCTGCTGCTTGAAGTCCAGCTCCACACTGCGGCAAGCAGAGAGAGGAGGGACGGAGGGACCGAGGGAGGGAGGGAGGGAGGGAGAGAAACGTGTTAACTTCCATAGAGACTTTACCCCTTCTCTTCTCCCCTCTTCACAGGCATACACGCATCTGCCTTGCTGAATAATATTTGGCCATTTGTTCTCTCTTTAAGGACTTTTAAAAATCAATCCCATGGGATTAATATTCATAATCTGATGTCTTTGCTCCCTTCCCCACATGGCTCATCTGTTTTGATCAATAATCAGGTCCTAGCAGTGGCCTACGCCTCCAGCAGCCTGCGACTCATGCTAGAGATCCACTCTAGCCCTGTTCTCACTTCAACTCCCTCCCCATCCTAGGGATCCATTCTGAGCCCGTAGATACTGTCTGTAGAAAACTACTGTGTTTTGGTAACCCCATTCGGTGTCCATGATTTTTAATACATTTGCTTTGATTTCTAAGTTCACCAAAGCTTTCTTCTCTCTCAAACCCTTCATGACTCCAGCTTTTGATGACAATGTTTACTATGGAAAGCCTAGGAAGTGTTTGAGAACTGGAGTGGAACAGGGTAGCATTGATCCCAGGGGGAGATTCTCAACTGTAGAGAGTACCTCTTATTCCCCCCCCCCTCCCCCAACACACACACAACCCACCTCACCTCCTCCTACTCCCCCTCTTCCTCCTCCCCAGAGTTCTCTATATCCTGCGGTGCCTTGGTACAGTATGGGATTACATTTCAGACAGCCCATATCCACATGTGCCCTAATCCCTGCCCACCCACCATCTGATTCCAGGGCTGTACAAAGTGAAACAGTCAGATTATAGCCTCAACCCCAGGATGTGTTGAGGGTTTAATCTGCCTGGGCAGCTGTAAGTGAAACAGACAGGCCACCGTTCAGACAGACCACCAGATTGTTACACAGGCAGCCAGACAATCAGCCAGCCAGACAGACAGGCAGACAGGCAGGTTCCAGCCATCCAGCAGGTTAGACAGACAGACACAGACAGGGAGACAGATTTATTTGTGGCCATGAGTGAGATGAGATGGTAGCCCCACAGCAGAGTATTCAGTGTAATTAAAGATAAGACAACACAAACACAGATACATTCTGTTTGAATGTTCATTGGCCAAATATTTGGGGGAATCTTGCATTAAACTATTAAGTAAACCTGATGAATATGACCTAACCTTGTATACAACACTGTTTCCATCGCACAGGTCAATGCTTCACAGTATTGATTAGGAATGAATACACTCAAGTAAGGGTTTTTGACATGGAATTAAGTGTATGTATTGGACACTCAGCACTTGGATAAAGTCCTTTACAATGAACAAACAAGCAGTGAAGCTTTTAGAAATCAATTATTTGAAGAGGTAGCTTGTACTTATGCGGTTATCGGTGTGTCTGTCTGCGTGTGTCTGTGTGTGTCTGTGTGTGTCTGCGTGTGTCTGTCTGTGTGTGTCTGTGTGTGTCTGTCTGTGTGTGTCTGTGTGTGTCTGTCTGTGTGTGTCTGTGTGTGTCTGTCTGTGTGTGTCTGTGTGTTTGCACACCCTCCTGGGGGACACGCCGGACAATCCAGATAAGAATTGAAAACGCTATTATCATTACTCTCACAGCTTCTACTGCTTATACCACTGCCACACCACTGGCAGACAACATCACAAAATGATGATCGTTGGAATGTCACTTTTGTGTCAGAACTTTTCCCTGCTGGGATTCAGAAACAGGGAAACCACCCAACAGACTGGTTTCCAGAGCTGTAATCTACAACATTATTGCACATCAACGTTTTTCCTTAAAGTAGAAGGGAAGACCAGAGCAAGTTGCCATACTTCGGTAATGTGGACATTTCACTGCATTACAATATGTTGACATAATTGTGGTAGTGTTTTGTAACTCGACATGCAATTTGAGTTGTGGGTTCAAGTGCCGACTACTCTACAATTTATTTTATTACTTTGCATGCATCTTTTTAGCGATTTTTTTTTTCTAGGTAGTTTCAACAAGTTTTGAAACGGAAACTTAAAAAGATTATGTAAAATGCATTGTGACAACTCAACTAGGGTTGGGTATCGATAACCAGATCCATTTTAAGAGCAGTTACAAATCCCCAAGAACCGTGGATTTGATAAAACTTTGCTTCCTAACTTTATTACGAAGGGTATTACGATCCCTTGGTGGTATTTGTCTGTAGATAAAATTGCTAATTTGCAAGAGGTTTCTTCCCCACTGTGGCTTGTTCTCCTTTGATTGAGCCTTTCACATGGCTACAGGCTGATGGGTTGACTTTACAGCTCAAATATAATAATGACGTAATGACAAAGTGAAAAAAGTGTGTTTAATATTTTTTATAGATTTGAAAAAATTATTAGCATTTTTCACGTTATCACTATGGGGTATTTTGTGTATAAATTTAGGGGAAAAAATCTTTATACATTTTGGAATACGCTGTAACATAAGGTGGAAAAATGTAAAAGCTGTGAATACTTTCCGGATGCACAGTAGCCTATAACTTGATGTTTTTTGTAGTTATATTGTGTATAGTACAGGATAACATAATAGGCCTACAAATGTTGTTGAATAAATAACGAAAGCGTGACATGTTGTTTTTCTGAGAAATACCAATGGATATTCTCCTCTGTCTATTTGCACATCAGAATCAGAGCTAGCTAACAGAACATTATATTATTTTCCCTGCTGCTCACCATGAAATACTACTAATTACAGTCCCACGCTTGTTGTTCGACCTTCTCTGCCCTCAAACACAAACTTTTCAACTATTTCAAACCCTCTTTGTTATGACGAGACAGCCTTGAAAATGTACTATGGATGTACAGTGTACAGTATGTCCTTATCCAACCCGGCAGAACCCTGTCTGCCCCCCCCCCCCCCCCCCCCCCCCCCGTGAGTCCAGCTGTGATGCAGTTCCTGGCTTAGAACTAAAGGTCAGATCCATGAACTCAACTCAACTCAAAAGTGACCTTAAAGCTCCATCAGAAAGTTCCTAAATCTCCAGTCAGCTGTCATCAAAAAGACACTATAGCATTTGATGTAGGAAAATGTAGTTCCACTTCAAGCCCATATTAGGCCCCTAACTTCATGCCATCTGTCTTAAAGTAACAGTAGTATTTTATAATAAGAGAGAATCTCAAGTGACTACTGTCAGCAGACTGGAATCTCACATCTTTAAATCTTAACAGTTGGACTTAGATGAATTCTTGGCATCTTATGTTCTGCTGTTCGTGATGTAATGAACTGGTTGTATTGGTCAGAGCACATAGGGAGATAATGATTGTGGCACATAGTGATTATCAGCCGTACTGTACTCCTTTCAAAGCACCCAGAATCATCAAACAAACTAGCAGCAATGGCCTTCCACCACAGGATTGGCTCACCTGGGGAACTTAACAGGCAGGAGCTAGCAAATTTTCAGAACAGCCTCATTAGAAAATGGACACAGCAGAAAAGACAACCACTTTTTAACTGAAAATTCATTATTTTTGTCCGAGCCCTTATCTTAACTGTCATCCCCCTCCTCTGCCTGTTGAAGGCCTTGTCACGTTCCAGTTTGGTTTACCTGAAGGGGAACATTGGCTGTTTTTTCTTCCTCGCTCCCTCCCTCCCTCCCGCTGGGCCAGTCCTGTCTCCTGAGTGGGTCGTTGGATCAGAGCAAACTAAGCAAGACACTTTGGACCTTGTTAGTCTTTAACCTCCCACTCACAGACCACAGACTGAAAACAGAGTGATCCCCTCTCCCTCCCTGCTTTTCATATCCTCCTCTTCTTCCCTGATATCTCCCTAGGAGAGTCTCCTCAGGTCACTACATGTCTTGTGCTCTCTCTCTCTCTCTCTCTCTCTCTCTCTCTCTCTCTCTCTCTCTCTCTCTCTCTCTCTCTCTCTCTCTCTCTCTCTCTCTCTCTCTCTCTCTTCTCTCTCTCTATCCTCTCTCTGTCTGTCTGTCTGTCTCTCTCTCTCTCTCTCTCTCTCTCTCTGTCTCTGTGTTCCTGTTCCTCTTTGTCTGTCTCTCAGTCTCTAGTTCTTGAATCTTCCTATGACTGGCCCCTCGTGTCATCCTGCAGATATCTTTCCAGTATCTATGGCAACGAGCTGCCACCTTCCAGAGCTACTCCTGTCTGCGCCAGAACACTGGCAGAGAAAGTGCAAAGTTTGTCAAGTCAGCCTTTCTGCTCTGTAATTTACATGTGCTGAAACTTAATCAGATCATCATTCCTTAGCAACGCTTAATTGATTTTCAGACATTCCCTCTCTGTGTCCATTTTTGTCTTGCTGTCTTTTTTCTATTTCTCCATTTCATGCTGTCTCTTTCTCTATTCTCCCCACACACACACACCCAAGATGCTAACCCAGATTGTTCTAACACTACTTAGCCATGGGACACAAAGTCTGGTTAATTATGAAGTTAAATGATGGGAGATGTCTGTCTCCTTTTGTTGGCTGGGTCCACCCAGATCTGCAATCTTTATCTGCACAGGTGACATCCATCTGTCTGTCTAATCAACACATTAGCACAAATCAGCAATGCCAGGCGAGAAAAAATAAAAACAGATTAGCGTTTCGAGCTCAAACAAAAAGCATTAAGTCAAACCAGGCTTAAAGCAGTGCTCTCAAAATAAAAATGGAACACTTTCAAATCCTCTTTCATGCCATCCTGGGCCTTTCTTTGCCATTTCTCGTTCTCCCTCCCCCTGGCTCTCTCTCCCTCTTTCTCTTTCCTTCTCTTTATCTCTCTTTCCTTCCACCCGGATTGGCTTGGCTGAAAGAAAATGAATTGCACTAATCTTTTTTCCATGCCCTTTCTAACTGGTCTATCTAGGTGTCATGCATTAATCATTCCATCCCAAGTTTATATGAACATGGCCTCCATCCTTGGATGGAAGAGGAGTGGGAGAGAGAGATGAAGGAAGAGAGCGAGGGAGATTGGCAGGGCAGGTGATATGAAGTGCAGAGACCAGAGTCTTCTACAGCATATTGTATTCTCTAAGAGGGCCACACCCAAGCAGTACACAGCAGTAGAAGAGAGCCGTTTATTATTCACTCATGAATAATATGCAGGTTAGTTGCTATGGTGTCCACTGTGTCAGGATTGGTTAGGTTTGGAAGTGAGATTGTTCAGTAAACTTGTCATATCAACCCAAACTTCTCTGTTCTCTCACACCCACACACACCCACACAGGCAAACTATTTGTTCAGTGGAAAGTATCAAATCACATTATGCTATGTGCTCAACCTACACACAAACACACACACACACACTTACAGGATTAATCAGGTGAGATTGTCTTCATAGAGCTGTGAGTATTTCAACGCTTAATCCAGGGCTGGTATGTGCAAGAAGCCCCTAAATTTGATTCCTTCGTCGCACAGATGTTCAACAGCCAGCCCCCCTAACTCAGCCTGCTCTTATAAAATCGAAGCACCACAGCCAAATAACATGGCTGTCTCACTAAGAAAAGCCCTGGTCTTTATCATGGGGAAGCCTTGACTCTGTCTCCCGTCCTGTCTCCGTGTTGAGAGTGACCACGTCGATGGGGTATGGTGTGTTTGTATAGACGTGTACCACACACAGAACATATGAACGACATGGCAAACAGTCATTGCTTGTCCGCTGAGTGGATGATCCACGCGACACCCGACGATTAAATTTGACCTGACAAGTCCTCGTAAACACACCAGTTCTACTTGAGTCGCTGCCTCTTCTCTTGGGGGGGGATCCCTCTGACAGCGAGGGCGAGATAGGAAGACATATCACGCTCTTCCGTCGCAGAGTCTGATACGTCCTGACAGTTAAATTCAGTAGTTAAGCGTGTGGGTTTATATCTGTCACTGTCATCCCTGTACCTTTCCTACAAGAAAGCAGGCCAGCTGAATGGGTCTGTTGTCTCAATATTGTGATGAGAGCGTTGGGGATGCAAGCACCACTTCCTTGCTGGGAAGGCTGGGAGCGAGGGTCGTCGACACAGCGCTGGCAATAGAGCGGGCTGGCGAATGACAGCATGTTTATACTTAGACCGACTGGCACGGTCTGTCTCGTGTTTGACGTTAGCAACACGTTAGCAACACCATCAGCGAGTGTTGGCTTGCTTCACAGCTCTGAGAGGGCTGGCGTGAGAGGGGAGAGGAGGGGAGACGAGAGGAGCTGGGAGGGGAGCTGGGAGTGATGATGGGCACTATACGAGGGACTGGTCAGGAGTTCATAAGCTAGCAAGAGTATTTACTCATTCACGAGGCCCTACCTAATTGTATACTTGTATACTTGGAATGCTGAAGCAGCATTCCAAGTATTGTTCTTTGAATCTTTATTCAACTTCTTCATATTTTTATTCTATTTCTTCCGTGACACCTTTCAGCGCCTTCAAATCTTCAGTTATTAAAACCGTTCAGTTATTAAAACCGTTCAGCTATCAAAAGATTCAGCAGTTTCAGGCTATGACTTCTATGACTTTTCAGATTTCTGCCTCTTATGTTTGAATTAATATAAATATATATATTCATAATATTTTTTACATGGTTTTCCAATTGAGTTTTTTTTCAAATCCTCTCAATCCTCTTAAACTTCTTGAACTTTCAAATCCTTCTTCTTCCTCAATCTTTCAGCTACAGCCACCATTTAAACTTAAAAATGTTGACAAAACCCTAAACTATTATTTGTTTTATCTGCTTTTTGATATCTATTCAACTTTTTAAAATATCACTGATTATGTTTCATGAGTTTTTCAAACCGTTTCTGAGATTTACATGGGTGTGTATGTGGAGAGCCTAGAGTGCTGACTGAAACGCTTAGAGTGGAGCGGAGCTTTGAAATCAGTTTCAAAAAGTATTTCTAGTTTGCCAGCATTGCCACAATTTTCTCGGAAAATATCCTTATTTTTTGGATTGGACGTATAGTTTTGCGTCTAGGTTAACTTGTTTGAGGTGTGGATTCTAGGTACATTTCTTTTGTTCTCTCTGCCCAGCTCGTTAACGGTCACAGCTATGCCATCACCGTGGCAAGCAAACAGACACGCGCCACTCAGTCTCTCACACAGGTGATTGGTATTAGCTTATTAGTGGAGTCACAAGACGGAGATATTCAGTCAACTCGTCTCATTAAAAGACTAAGAGCACTACACAACTACTACCACTACTGATACTACTAACTGCTACTACTAGTGCACCTGCTGCTATATCTTATGCCACTACTACAATTACTAATTTTGTTTTACTACTATTGCTAATGGAACTGTTTTGTTCTACTACGCCACTGATACTACTGTATCTGCTACAGCTATTACTATCCCAACTATAATTTCAGCTACTAAAACTAATATTCTACTTCTTCTACTACAGTTTAACAGTTCAGCTTTAAGCTTCTCCCGCATTGTATTTCAGCTCTTAGCATTGTTAGATCTGGATAAGAGCGTCTGCTAAAAAAAATAACTAAATGTAGATGATGAAGTTCAGATTCCACAATGCTTCTTTTGTGTGACTCACACATTTTTTTTTATTAATTTCAGCTTGCGGGTATTTTCTCTTTTCTGTATTTTCAGCAATAAAAAAATAATAATTTCAGCTTTCAGCGTTCCAACGCATTTTCTGCAGTTTCTAGTTCACAACCCTGTCCATGCCGAGTCTCCCCTCCGTCACTCTCTGTGGCCCTTACCATGCCCCCACATACCCTGAAACACCCCCACCCACACCCTCATCCATCCACGCACTCACCTTCACACTCCCACAGCCTCAAACATCTACACACACTGGTACCCACACCCGCACACCCACCCACACACTCAACTGTGCACACAACCACACACACAACCCTGCCCTCATCCGCACCCACACACCTGAACATACACGCACACACCCACAGGCACAAACACACACACACATGCCTACATACCCTTTCACCCAAACATACACACCCGGTCATAGACACACACACAGCACCCCCCAGCTGGACACCCACACACACATGCCCACTTACCCAAACAAACACAAGCGCACACCCATGCACCCCCCCCCCCCCCCCCTTGCACACACAGAGAGTTCTGGAGAGCACATAACAACACTGCTTCTGAGGCCCAACATCAAAGTGAGTGAGATGGACCTCTCTTTAGAAGGCTCCTCTGTATTAGCCGGAGGCTTGTCGGTCAGACAGCAAGATGCAGAGCGATTTAACCTCCTCGTTAAACAGAGGATCAGAGTGGAGGAGCCACTTAGTAAACTAAAGTACTCTGTCACAGATCACTTTTCTCTCTCTCTCTCTCTCTCTCTCTCTCTCTCTCTCTCTCTCTCTCTCTCTCTCTCTCTCTCTCTCTCTCTCTCTCTCTCTCTCTCTCTCTCTCTTTGTCTCTCTTTGTCTCTGTCTCTCGCTCACTCTGTCTCTCTTTTTCTGTGTCTCTCCCTCTGTCTCTCTCTCTTTTTCTCTCTCTGCCACTACTACAACTGCAGTGTTTGTGTGTCTGTGTATGAGAGATCTTTAGCTAGAGGTGCTGCTCCTCCATCAGTCATGCGCCCCACACTGTCCTCCCATGGACAGAGCTGTCCAGTAGCGCTACAGAGGAACCACTGACCTGTAAATGATGCACGCGCTGTTCCGACACGTGTCACAGTTGGCCGTGTCCTGTCCCGTTCGATAGGAGAGTCTGTGAGGAAGAGAAGAGTGTGAAGATGATCATACCCCCCTTCCTCCTCCCTCGGGATGTTGGTCCCTGCCTATTACTGTCCCCCCACCCCACCCACTGCTAACTTGTTCGGTGTTTGTGTGTGTGTGTGCATGCACTGTGTTAGCTAGGATACACTCATTCAGACGTTTCCTGTTCTCGCTTCGTGCTTTTTAATCGTCCGGCCCCACTTGACCCCTGACCCACGCCTCAGTGGGAGGCCCTCTCTGCCTCCACATTAAAGGGATTCTCCTCTGCATTAACATGTTGGGCCAGGGAGAAGTCAATATGGATCCATAGTAATGTACCTGGCCTGGTCATTTCTGCAGCCTGGCTATGGCCATGGGATGAGCCGAACTCAACGCATACGCTATGCAGATTGATGTCAGGCTAGCCATAAAGATGTTCATACTGTGGATGGGTTAGTATTTAACGATTTATTTAGTTAGTTTTTCATAAAAGGTAAGCGTGCAAGGCTGCATGCTGTGTTCGCATTTTAGTAAAGACGCTTTGTCATTTTAGTGCACTTCACCGAGGTGTTCATCTCAGGCTGGATCTCTACAGTCCAGGCTACTGCAGAGGGGCACAGAGTGAGGACTCCTACCTCTCCTTCAGAGCTACTGGCCTCTGATAGGCATGTCTGGGGGAGGGATGAGCCGTATCAGAGGGAAAGAGGTGCACATGATACCCAATCGATCGTCTCCAAGTGGGTGGTTTGAGTGATTCAGTCGCGGATGTTTGCCTTCAATCTACTCACACGAACAGAAGATTGCTTTCATGCACACGTGCGTGCGCTCGCACACAGACACACACCCTCACTTCCACACGGACTCTCTTACTCAGATCAAAGCAATATGTGTTTCTGTGGCCTGATATGACTTGGAATGTCACCAAACCTCTTTGATGTCAGTACTAGAGATCCAGCATAAAATATCAGAGAAGACAATGTAAAGGTCTCTGGGCTAGGATGATGGGGGGTGGGTCTCTTTCAGGGAATAGAGAAAGTTAGAAACCTTAAAAGATGAAACACAGCAAGGCTGAGTCAACCATCGCAGCCTCCTTATTTCATCAGGACAATATTCAGGTGTACGAGTGGGAGGCAAAACCAGCTCCTAATGGAATACTTTCATCCCCCATCTACTTGAACGTCCCATTTGTTTTGTTTTTATATATATATTATTATTATTATTATTTTTATTTTTTTTCTTAAGTGCACCTGTTTCAGTAATGTGTTTCAGTGACAGAACATTAGGTTTGGGAAATGTGTTTTGTGTGTAACGGCTGTTTTATTGCACTGTTGATGAAAGCACTCCTGTATGTAGCGTTTGTGACTTGTTGGAGGGTTTAGTTCGGTGATATAGGCAGGCGTGGATTAATGCACTGGCTAGCTTACAAGTGCAGGGGGCCCCGGATTGGCTGAACTATATATTATTTTTTACGTGAGAGAGAATACTATAAGAAACATTAACAAAATTAAGCAGAGCAGTTTGACTTAACCCCTATATGTCCATAAACAAACTCAACTGATTGGCTAAATGAAATCAGATCTGATTTTCAAATAATCCTACGTAGCATGTTTATGTTTAGCACACACACTCCTTTTTCCCCCCGTTATATTCCCTCTCTGTCCCCTCAACCACGCCATGCCACCTGTGCAGACCAGCGTTGAAGCAGCCACTCGAAATGGAAGCCCTGGCAATCTCTCTCTGTCTCATGACAGCTGTATTTTTTGCCTTAATATCAATATTGTTGTCATTTTCCTGACCGGGAGGGGGGGGGGGGTCGAAGGCTGAAAAAGTGGAGTGGAAGTGTTAGCGTGCTGGCTGGGTGTGTAATTAAAGGCTGTCAGCGGTGCTTAACAGGCGCCAGGGAGAGAGGTGACCCCTGGATGACGGCTCAGGAGGAGGTCAAGCTCTCCTCCGATCACGGAGTCGATTGATAGTCTTGATGGGGTGTCCAGGTCCCAGCCTGGACCCTCACATCTCTTCTCTCCCCTGCTCGCCTCTCCTATCTCTCTCACGGTCTCCCCTGTGTCTGGTTCTCTCTCTCACCCTCTCCGTCTCTCTCTCTGTCTCTCTCTCTTTCTCTCTATAACACAGCTAATAAGGGACTGGGGGTGGGGGGGGAGGAATGTGGAGCTCATTCTAACCGACATCTTTGGGGGGAGCCAGAAGTGCCATGAACAATATATTTATACGCCGGTCCCTGCCGGCACAGGGTGAGCTCTCCCAAAGGTCAATGTAGTCTGAGTGAGAGTCACACACACACACACACACACTCACACACACAGACACACACACCCCCGACCCCGCCAGGCCTGATGAGTGTGATTAATTGGGCGGCAGTGGCACTGTGCTGATGATGCAGCAGATATATTCAAAACCCTGTCCTGCCTAAAGACAAGAGCCCCCCCCCCCCGTCTCTTCCTACTGTGCACCGAGGGCACAGCTGTGTGTGTGTCCATCAGGGACAGAGAGGACATCAGGGCCTGAGCCAGGCTGTCTCGGATGCCAGGAGACATAATCTATGTCCTCCACCCTTCAGCAAACCCCCCCTGTCACCCCGCCAACCTGGCAGAGGGAACACGGAGGACCTGTGAATAACAGTGAGGCATAGGATGATTCTAATTATACCCAGAGTCAGGAAGACAAGGATCCCTCTCTATGCTCTCTTTTTCTTTCCATCACATATTCTCACTTTTGTTTTTTACACCTCTTTTTTTCATATTTTCCTTTTTTTTTCTCCTCTAATTTTTTCTCTCTTCCTTGCTCTCTTTCGCCCCCTCCTCGCTCTCTTTTCCCTCCCTCTCTCTATCGCTCTCTTTCTTTCTCACTCTGTCTCTCTCCTCCCTCTCTATCTCCTCAGAACACACAGATCAGCGTGAGAGTGCCTAGAGGACTGGCATACAGCTAAACTGGGCCTCTGCCACACAACCAGATATTTTAGGTTCATGTGTTTCAACTGTTATGTAGTTGCTGGCTTAGCTAACAGAATGGCATGTCCCTTTGTGTTTGGGGAACAGTGGAAACGGAGTCTTCCTCCCTTCAAATATCATTCTGATTCACACACAGGGAAAAAGTATTTTATTTCATGCTTCGATATCCTATTTGTTGCATTTGCTGTTTATCTCCTGTAAAGTTTGATAATATGATTCCTGCAACAGAGTGGCTTTTTGGAAATACATTTGGGAAAATCTGTTTTGTGTGATCCATGCCCCTTGTATGACAAACGAATATTGATGATCTAGGCTGTAATGTAAAAGGCATCGTCGTGTTCACATTTCACCTTATAGCCTGAAGCTGTTATTACTTGTAGGCCAAGTGACATTTCTGAAGAGGGGGAACAGAGCTAATGTACCGTGGAAACACAGGGCACGGTAAATTCTGCTTGCCTCGCAAAGAAACCCTCCATACTCTGTGTGGGCCCAGGAATTGAAGTTCCTGACTATGAACTATAGAAGAACTTTAGAAGCTTTTAATGGAACAAAGCCTCTGGCTGTAGAGTCAGTGTTTTTGTTGTTGTTTACTTAAGAGTGTCCTACTGGAGCAGGTGACCCTGAAGTATCAGGTGTAGGTGGAACTCCTGCTAACAGCCACGCTGGCCTCTGTCCTGCTAACACCTCCATAAATCTGCTGGGAACCCACTAATGAGCTCCCATGCAGGGCAGGCAATGGGGTTGCTTTGCAAGACAACTAGTTTTAGTTTGAAATGACCCTATGTGGACGCAGGCCAAAGGCTGTGTTCTACACACACTGACACTCGCACACCTGCAATGTGTACTGTTAACTCTAGACCTTAGCTGGCTGGGTATGGAAACAGATACAGTTTAAGGTCACCTCCCCTCTCCACACTCAGGCTCATTTTGCCACCCATCAATAAGAGAGATTTGCCAGCCACACAACTTCTGGCAGAGAACCCACTCAGCTCTACATCTCAGTTTATTTAGCCTATATCTGCATGCAGTACCAGCGCTATAGTATTGAGTATGATGACTTGGAGTTTAAGCTTTTAAACGTGCAAACGTGTTTAGAATAAAATGCATCATATTATGCCTATTTTCAAAGAGAGGATTTCTTCCTTTCTGTTGTGATTTAACGCTTCCGACTGTTGAGATTGTATTATCATCGATTCACGACTATATGAGGGTATGTGCTCGCAGTGGTGTGTGTGTGTTTGTGTGCATGTCTACCTGTGAGTCAGGGTGCGTTGATGTGTTTGCAATGCGAATTGTTTGGATTCCGACTGCCCGGAGGTGATGGGTAGGAGAGATAGTGGTCAGAGTGGTTGCATCATTGATTCACTCAGGTGCACACCAAATTGGTCATTTTGTTGTTTCCATCCCAGAGGATAGACAACCCTCAAACTGTTTGAGCTGACTAAATTGTATCTAGTTCTCTTTTGTATAGACTCCCATTTCCATCAGACATCAAATGGGTTTTTCCCTGCGCCATGGTCTCTTTCGCTAGATGCACAAAACGGTGTACAAAACGACAATCAGCTAAAAGTAGGCCACGGAGCCTGTAGACAAAATGTCTATTCAAAGGAATTATGCTCATTCCATAAATATCCCCTATAACGATTGACATGATGTGCATGATCTTTTTTTCCATAAACGTAGCATGGGGAACTCCTCATTTTCATCTTCATTCACAGCAGTCTTTGGGAAGGTCTGTCTGTGTGACCGTGTGATTGGTCTTGTGTTTAGAGTAGCGGTGTTTTATGCTACGGGTCAGAAAACCACTTGGGCCAAATCGAGTGAGATGATCGGCTGGCAGTAGAGAATGGCGCTCGTGCTACGATCCGATGTGGAAGGACACTGTCTCTAACAGCCTTGTGTGGAAACACACACACACACAGGTATGCCCTCCCTGTTCTCACAGCGTTTGGGACAGTATTTAGTCGTGAATGAGACATCTCAGTACTCAGGGGAACACATGCAGAGAGAGCTCCACATGAAGAAAAAAAACAATAAATGTTCTCAGGAATGTAACTGGAACAAACAGTGATATCTCTATTTTGAAGTCTTAGTCCGGATTACGATTATTACATATCATACAATACTGTGCAAAATTCTTATGAGAGAGAAAAAAAGGAGCTAAAAGTAAAAAAGGTCCTCAATAGACAAATAAGGTTAAAAAAAACTCTTGGATGACTACGATTTTTGCACAATACAGTATGCCCTGCTATGTTCCTAGTACTACAGATGGAGATTCCTACTACTACAGATGGAGAACAGTCCAGGTGTAGATCTCTTCCCCCCTGGTTCAGTACCATCTGAATAGGAGTTGACGGAGCTGTCTTACCCCTCTCGGTGGGCCTCCCCTTTCTCCAGCTCCTGGATGACCCCCAGCAGCACTTTGATGGTTTCCTGACTGGAGCTGATCAGGTTCTCCATGGCCTGCAGCTGTGCCTTCACATCCCCTTCCTTTGTCACAGGCACTATCTGCTTACACACCTCACCCTCGCTCGCTGCCTTCACGCCCTCCGCCTCCTCCACGGCCCCCCGCGGAGGCTGCATCCGAGGCTGGGGAGAGAAGGGTCCAGAGTGGCACTGGGCCTGCGTGGTGCAGCCCCCCCCTGCAGCCCTCGGCAGGGTCTGAGACTGCAGCCCATTGAGCTGCACACCCTTCTTGCGCTTGGTGCGCACGCCCGGACTGTCCAGGCACTCCACCTGAGTCAGGGAGTTCCAGGCGATGGGGCCCAAGACTGTGGGCGTCCGGTCCGGCAGGGTCTGCAACGAGCCCTCCTCCAGGTTGAGCAGATGGCGCTTGGACGACGGCCGGTCCGGGTCGGGCTCCCCGTGTGGTAGTCCTCTCCTGGGCTTGGAGCTGACGCTGCACAGCTGGTAGTCTGCCTGCGGGGCGGCGCTGGGGAGGAGGCTGTCTGAGTCGGCGGCGCTGCAGCTGAGCCGCCGTGCAGCAGAGTCTGAACATGGGCCGTCTGAAACCAGGGCGGCGTGCTGCTCCACCGTGGCCACACACTCGCTGGTATGGAGCAGAGCCCTGGTCCTCCAGACCCCGCTCCCCGTGCACGCGCCCTCCACGCTGCCCTCCTCTGCCCCCGCCCTGGGCTGCTTCAGGTCCAGCAGGAAGCCGTTGTTCTGGCCCTTGTAGCTCTCCACGGCCGCCACATGCTTGATGGTGTGCCCGTGGCCCTTCTTGCGCTCGAAGGGGAAGGTCTGGTAGCGCTTCTTCAGGTCGGGCGACGTCTGCACGCCCGTGCTGCGCGTCACGTTGGGGATGGAGCGGCGGGCCGGCACCGTCATGTACTTGCGGTACGCCGCCTTGTAGGAGACCGGTTTGCCTCCGGCTGCTGCCTGCCTCGCCGCCTCTCTCTGCTCGTTCTGCGCCTCGCAGATGTCCTTGAAGCGCACCTGCAAGGCCTTGTTCCGCTTCCGCACATGCCGGCTGGCGTCCAGCGAGTACTTGACCTCCAGCGCCAGCGAGGCCGAGGGCGCCGTCTCAGAGTCGGACTCTGAGTTGATGAGCGCACACTTGCTGCCCTCCTTGCTCACCATGGTTCCTAGGCGGCAGGCGAGCAGAAAAAGAGAGGAGAGAGAGTGTTAATGCCTGCTGATGAAAGTTTGAGACCAACAGTAGTTTTCTGGGCGTCCTCGTGTGTGTACATATGGCTGATACTTAAGGACATGAGTGCCTCCTATTGAATTAGTAAAACGTCATCAAAAGGAAATTCCCTGAACACCTGTCTTGCTAATGAGTTGCACATACTGTACTTCATACTGTATATTTAAGCACTTCTCCCCAATGTCTTCCATAGTGCTCTCACAGCAATTGGACGGTATGTCTGTGTCAGATGTTGCTTTTACAAAGTCTGTCTCTCTCTGCGTTACGTGTGGAACAGGGTCTGAGTGAATCAACATTGGCTGTGAATCAACATTTACTGTTGGCCTTGGAGAAAGAAATATGTCCATCTGGCTTGTTCATTAACGATTTGCTGTGGTCTTTCAAGCTCGCCAATCCATCTGCTTTTATTTACTGAAAAACTGCAGGGGTGAGGTTTTAGTATGCCCTAAAATAATTCTAGCATTTAAAAATGTTTTAATATTTTTGTACTACATCTTTAATCTCTCAGTCTGTGAAACTGATGACACCAATGTTTAATAAGTGTTAGTCCTGGGGAGTCAGGTGGCTGAGCGGTTAGGGAAGCGGTAATCTGAAGGTTGCCAGTTCGATTCCCGGCTGTGCAAAATGACGTTGTGTCTTTGGGCAAGGCACTTCACCCTACTTGCCTCGGGGAGAATGTCCCTGTACTTACTGTAAGTCGCTCTGGATAAGAGCGTCTGCTAAATGACTAAATGTAAATGTAAATGTAGTCCTATTTGTCACTTGTTTCTTATTGCCTGGTAATTGCAGATTTTAATGCTATGACCTCACAACCTCTGAGTTGACAGGCTTGTGTGTGTGTCTGAGTGTGTGAGTGTGTGAGTGTGTGAGTGTGCGAGTGTGCGAGTGTCTGAGTGTCTGAGTGTGTGAGAACAGCAGCAGTAGTGCAGGTGTTCCCACTGTTCACCACTGATTCAGCAAGTTCGGCACACAACAAACCTCACAAGCCCTTTCACTGCTTACCTGCTCAGATTAAACTGTGAGTGTGTTTGCGTGTGCTTGTGCGCGTAGGCGCTAAGTGAAAAGAAGAAACGGGGTCAGTCAACCTATTACACTGTGGTCCGAATACCAACAGAGCTATCTCCCATAAGGTCAACTGCTCTCAAAAAGACAATCAATTATAACTCCACAATACAAGCCTGCCATATCACAGCTATCATGCAGTCTGCTTTCAAAGTCCAGCCAAGGTTCTCTGCATGGTGATGTACGATAGGTAAACCCTTCACTGCTGATGTAGACACCGATATCATATCCTTATCCCTCACTGCTTATCCACCGTGAGTGGTTATCATCCACAAGGATTTGTTTCTCTTTCTACTTTCTTGTCGATTATGGATCGGACGTCCCCTCCTAGATCATCAGATCAGAAGCTTCTTACTGGATCAGTTCAGCTGCACCACAGGGCAGGCTGATGTCCTGGTGTCATTTGGCACCACTAGCTTTTCTCTTTGTCTTTTCTCCCTCCTCCTTCATCTGTCTCACCCCCTTTTCATCTATCTCTCATCCTCTATTGCTGTCTCTCTTCCTCTCTCTCTCTCTCTCTCTCTCTCTCTCTCTCTCTCTCTCTCTCTCTCTCTCTCTCTCTCTCTCTCTCTCTCTCTCTCTCTCTCTCTCTCTCTCTCTCTCTCTCTCTCTCTCTCTCTCTCTCTCTCTCTCTCTCTCTCTCTCTCTCTCTCTCTCTCTCTCTCTCTCTCTCTCTCTCTCTCTCTCTCTCTCTCTCTCTCTCTCTCTCTCTCTCTCTCTCTCTCTGTGTCTCTCTCTCTCTCACTGTCTGCTGATTGCAGCATTACCCCCCAAGTGTAATTGGTGGGAGCGAAGAAAACACATGTCTTTATGTAAGAGAAGAGCCTTAGGTTATGTATGGTACAATCCAAAGAATTGTATCTCCCAATTATTTTTCCACTGAATGCTTTTGTAGAACAGTTTAAACTAATTGTATCATAGCAACAGCCCAGATATTTTTTTTCTTTCTTTCCTGAATCATGGTTTTCTGCTCCATGCGACTGAGAGCGTTCATCTATCGATCTGCAAAGTTTCGATTTGTTCACTCCGCCATCGCTGTTGGCTTGGCGTCCTCTTCTGTTTGCTCACCGGATGACATTTCGAGAGAGAAATTAAACTGTTGTCCTGCTTTCAGCTTAGGAATGAGGTCAGTGTTGACTGTAAGTACTCAGTTCTTGTCTCAAGTGAAGTCAAAATCAAACAACCACTCAGGGCTGCGTTTCCCGATAACGATGGATCGTAGCAACGATCAAGCAAAAAACGAATCCATTGATATTTCTTACGTGCGTTTCCCAAACATGCTCGTAAGGAGTAGGCTAATCTATGCACTTTCAAGAGTTACGAATTTTCAAGAGACACTTTAGCTACGATGTCTTTAGGAACGGCCCGTAAAACTAAGATTCATCCTACGATGGAATGCTACGATCAACTTAGGCTTATGGCGCTTTCGGGAAACGCACCCCAGAGCGGTGAGTCCAAAATCAAAAGAAGCGCTGATGATGAGGGTTCAGTTCGGGGAGATTCAGAAGGGAGTCCGACAGCAAATTGAACACCAATGTGATCTGATAATCCCAGTTGTCACTCCGGTATCTCAAGGAGTGATTTCTCTGAGGCATGCAAACCTTTTATCCCCACAACCCTGTCAGACGTGAGGTCACTCTACAATTCCACTGTAGACAACCTGTTTTCAGACGGCACACAGCGGGTCACTGTAGATTCCCTCAGACGCAGCTCTTCCCCCCCTCCAGCCACTTACGCAAACAGCATGAGTCACCATACGGGCTGGGCCAGGCCAGGCCAGGCCACCATGACAACAGTCTCTCACTCCATGCACTGATTTCCTGGGAAGAAGTGAAGTGAACTGACCCACAGTTGTCACCCAATAGGAGCTGGTAGGAGCTCATGGTAACTCATCTGGACATGATGAAATCTCTGTTAGGTCTGACCTTGTTGTCAAAACCTGTTATGCCTTGATCACCCGACACACTAGCGCTCATGTTTACTGTACATGCCAAAAGCATACAGTATAACCATTTCTACCAATAAAGTGTTCCTTTTAAGTCTTCAGATCAGAAGAGAAGTACCCTTTATAGTTTCGAACAGCACTATACAGAACTGTACTTGATCCATCAACTTTTCGTACTCCATACTAGTATTTATCACTAGTAATTTTTGTCTTGAAAGTGCCCAGCTTTTTGCGGCTGATTGGAGAGCACTTCATTTGGAGGGTGTATTTATTATAGTCCACCCTCCACTCCCACATCCATGTTGATGCTTGTCCCCGCCCAGGTAAGTGGCCCACATGAGAGCCCCTAACCGAGGGTCCAGGACTTGTGGAGTGGAGCTAGGCGTCTGCCAGGAGAGCTCCCAAGCAAAATTAGCCCGAAGTGCTCATGGACGACAGTGACAGACACAATTTATGTTAACCCTTGTGTTATCTTCGGGTCATTCTGACCCGTCAGTCATTGTGACCCACCGTCGTATTTCGACAACTTTACCGCAAACAAAAACAAAGTGAAGCATTTTCTTTTGACCGTTGGGCTGTCTCAGACCCCCCACATTGCGAAGGTTAAAAGAAAATTATTATTTTTTGTTTTTGTATTGGGTAAAATTGGGTAAACACAACGATGGTTCGTTATGAACCTTTGGGTCATGTGACCCGAAGGAAGCAGAAGGGTTAAGTGTGTTAATAGTTTTGTATCATAGAAGGACACAGCTATGCAACCTAGTGAGCGACAGTTGCTTATATATCAATCAGAGAATTGTGATTTTGGAGCTAAAATTTGAAACCCTCAGCCGAGTTTTTCCCTCTGTGTGGATGTTGCCAAGTAATTCAAGCCTGACTACTTCTCTGTTATCCTGTGTGCTCAGCGGAAGGGAAAGTTAATTAAGAGATGGATCACCAAGTCAGTGAATTCATCTGCTGAGAAAATGGCCTCCCATACAGATTGCCACCTTCAAAGAAGTGTTAAACTTTCCTCTAACTGTCCTTTTCCTACTCCTCTGCATTTTGCAGGGAGAATGTCTTTGCCATTGGCTGATTGAAAACTAAATATGGTTGTTGTGAATGGATGACTGATCCTGACTAGTAATGTACACACTGCTTGCAATTTAAAAAAGTAAAATAAATAGGAATACAGGGTACTTCAGACAAACTGTCCCTTTCATGATGTAAGGCTGGGTGTCATCTTGCCCCTACTTCTCATATGCACAAATCTGGAGTTGCTGGACGGAGTCTCTGCTTGATGGGTCTCACACCTCATTGTGTAACTTAATGTAGCATTGCTAGTCATATGTTGATAAGTAAGGGTCAAGATGTGGTCTGATTGGTTGTTCTTGGGTCTAAATTATGAAGCATTGTTCTGTGGATTCTTCATCTCCTGAGGGCTTCTCCACAGCTCTGGCTGGTCCTACTTATTATCCTTTCTCACCTCTTACTCTCTCTGATTTACAATAATCATGGTAGATAGGGCTGTCCCCACTCAGTCGACTGGTCGATTGTTTGGTCAATATGCTATTGGTGGGCTAAGATTTGTTTTAGTCGAGAAGCCGTATGCCAGTGTGTGATCTGATTCCCACTTGTGTCGCCATTGCTGAATTAAAGATATGTTCTACAGAAATTGTAGATTATATTATTTAAGACAAATAAAGCAATTAAAAAAAGATGTAATTTAAAAAAAGTGGTTTTCACTTTCGTTAATCTGCTTTAGTTTTTTGGTTTTTTTTGCACACGGCACATGAGCACAGTTGTAGCTGTTAGTCTAACTACAAACTCTACCATACTTTGTCTACAATTAGTGTTATTAATCCTTTAGGCAAAATGGCAAAGAAATCTGTGGTATGGAAGCATTTCATCAAAGTAGCGGGTGACTCAAAACATGTTGAATGCACACACTGCCAACGGTTTATATTCCATAGTTTGACGTCGAATATGATGTACCACTTGAAAACCGTAGTTAAAACAGTGAGGTAAAACATCACACAAAATGGTTTGATAAAAAGCATAGTGACATTTATAGAAAAACGTTTCAATTTGATTTTCAGAAGTGTTCAGTCAAGTCTTGGTCGAGCAAAGACAATCTTAGTCGGGGACAGCCCTAATGGTAGAGTAGGTAAGAGTTTAAAACTTCACTTTATACATGTTTGCCTTGTAATTTATTTCATTAATTTGCAATTTTGTTAAATATATATTAGATTTAACCTTCATTTTATCATTCTTTCTCTGATTTAACCCATAGAGTTAAATAATTGTAATTCCATTGGCATTTGCATTATTTGGTTAATATTAATACACTGTTCAGTATACCCCTCTTCCTCTAAACCGACAGAGTGACATAGTGGGTCTGTGCGGGGCCTTCAGGGCTACTGTATTCTGTAGTGGAATAGTTCTGCTCAATGGCTTCTCACATGCGACTCTCTTGGCTTAGCAATCAGGAGAAAGACAAGCGATTTGGTCTCTGTGTATTGTCGTAGCCTGACATGTCCACAGACATTGCATTCCAACTTCCCCCCTCCACTATCATCATGTCTATCTCTGGAGCGTCCTAGCTCCTCGCCAGCTACCGTGATCCATTTTTTCCCTTTTATCTGCTAGGCCCTCTCAACTTCGTCCTTTCAGCCGCTACTCATAAATATGCAGGATTTAAAGGTGATTTAAGAGGCTCGACTCGCTTCTGAAGAAAGCTGGCCGGTTTGGTAGAGCGTTGTGTACTTTGCGCAGGGTTAAAAGTGTGTGCGCTTTGTCCTAATGGGGGACACAGCGTTGTGACTGATTCTCACAGTCCTGTGGGCTAGAATAGTAGCGCATTACTGTGACAGTACAGCAAGTGCAGCAAATCCTTTGTCGGCTAATGGCACACTAATGCTTTAAGATGGCAAGCCTTAGAAATGTGAGGATTTTAAAGGATTGTGTGTCTAGTAATTGTGGCGCAACCAGCCTGTAGCAGCTCACTCAGCTGCTAACGAGCGGTATTTACACAGGCACAGGCGACTGGAAAGGCCTATTTTTCTATAATAAGAATGGTATTATTGTTGAATCAGTTTGCTATGGAGGATGTTGAATGTAGCCTACAGTGCAAGCTCTCCTTCACCCCAGCAGTGTATCAGACCAGATCAGTGTTCCTCTGTACCCTGAGTCAGTATCTCTGGCTCAGTTCAGCAGTGCGGTCCCTGCCCCTCAGAACCACCAGGAGCAAACAGCGGGAAAGAAGGTGGTATTTTTAGAATGTTTTTCATCAGAAAGTGAATCCTAAAATGACGGTTTTCCCTCTCGGGGGCCATGGGTGTGTGTGTGTCTGCGTGCCTGTGTGTGAGGATGTGTGTGTGTGTGTGTGTGTGTGTGTGTGAGGATGTGCGTGCCTACGTGTGTGTGTGTGAGGTTGCGTTAGTGGATAGTTGCTTTGATTCATCTGGGGCCACAAGCAGAAGCTTTCAGACAGGAAACCAGGCAGAGAGAAGCTTGCATCCCACCCAATACCTAAACCAGACCATCACCTAGCCGCACAGCGATGGGGGACGGCATCATGTGATCTAGATGTGGGGATGGTTGATAGGGCTCCTGGTTCAATTCAGGGCATGGGGTGGGGGGGGTTATAGAGGAGGACCTTGACAAGGTCTGAGAGGGCAGTGCAGACTGGTACAAAGCCACAATGCTAGTCCACACCTGATCCCACTCTCACACTGCCTCTCTCTCCTTCACCTTTTCTCTCCCTCCCTCTCTCTTTCTCTCTCCTTCTCCCCTTTATTCTCTTTTCCGCTTTCTCTCCCCTCTCTCTTTCCCTCTCGAACAAAATGTTTTTTGTCAATGAAAACTTGACTATTACCAGAGCAATTGTTAAAAATGAGAATACAACGATTAAACTATTGTCATGTACAAGCAGTAACAATAATGGTATTATGGAATACTTTTTTGGGGGGGATATGTCCTACATTTATGAAACATTATTGCAAATGCCATGTTTACCAGATAACAGGCATGTTAATGTAGCTGTAACTTTGAGTCACTACTGAACAATTTAATTTAACACAGTATTAAATCTCTATCTCACGGCATTGCTTTCTCATGTCACCCCACTCCAACTTTCACTTAATCACGTCTCTATATTCCTAGTCCTATTTCTCGTCAGCTCTCTCTGTCTGTCTCTCTTGCTATTTTCCCTCTCCATCCCTCGTTGAATATCTCTTTCTCTGTCCTCTTTCTGTTTAGTTCTCTCCCTCCCCCTCTGTGTGTAATACAGGCTGTGTGGGCTTTCAAAGCTGACGGCTAATGAGCGAGAGCTCCCGCTGGCCTCAGATTCCACCTAGCCTCGAGCCTAGAGAGAGGGAGAGAGGGAGAGAGAGAGAGAGAGAGAGAGAGGGATATAGTGAGGCAGAGCAGAGACAGAGAGAGCTAGAAAGGGCAAGAGAGGGGCAGGATGAAGAAGGGGGACTGAGAGAGATCAGAGAGAGATCAGTGTGAGAAAGAGAATGGTTTGGAAAGTGGATGTTTTTGTTAGTCCGAGGTGCTGCATTGTCCAATGGGTCTCTCTGCTAAAGAAGCTTTTTCGAATTAATTTTCTTCTAACTTCATTGCAAAATTCAGATTGTGATGTGAATCATCTTAAATACCTGTCCCAGTCAGCTGTGTGTGTGTGTGTGTGTGTGTGTGTGTGTGTGTGTGTGTGTGTGTGTGTGTGTGTGTGTGTGTGTGTGTGTGTGTGTGTGTGTGTGTGTGTGTGTGTGTGTGTGTGTGTGTGTGTGTGTGTGTGTGTGTGTGTGTGTGTGTGTGTGTGTGTGTGTGTGTGAGAACCTGGCTCTACCTTGTGCTCAGAGTGTTGCTGGTAATTGGGGTGTTGTAGGCTGGAGAACAGCCTGTCCCACACAGCTTTTTCAGACATGTCCTCCAATTCTACACCCATCCATCCATCCCTTGATTTATTGTGCTTGGGATCAAGCATTTTTCAGTTTGTGTATGTGTGTTATGGTATAAATATAAGATGCATTGTTTTGTATTTTTTTGTAGATTTTTTTTTACATTCTGTCAAGAGTCTACAGATGAAAAATAGCCATTTGGCTAACACAGAAGGCACATTTACAGTCACGTTCATTAATGTGCCCCTGTAAAAACATCCATCCAGTATATGTATGCCTTCATATATCTTTCTCTCCCTACTCAAGCACCAGCCAGGTGATTTAAGGAGCCTGACACATCTTTAATACAGCATCCCCGCCCCCTCGTATCCACCCCCACACCTGTAATATACCTGTAATATCTTATCCAGAGCGACTTACAGTAAGTACAGGGACATTCCCCCGAGGCAAGTAGGGTGAAGTGCCTTGCCCAAGGACACAACGTCATTGGCCTGGCGGGGAATCGAACCGGTTCCCTAACCGCTCAGCAACCTGACTCCCTATATACACCCACACACCTGTAATATACCCCTCGTATCCACCCTCACACCTGTAATATACCCCTCGTATCCACCCTCACACCTGTAATATACCCCTAATATACACCCCCACACCTGTAATATACCCCTAATATACACCCCCACACCTGTAATATACCCCTAATATACACCCTCACACCTGTAATATACCCCTAATATACACCTCCACATCTGTAATATACCCCTAATATACACCCCCACACCTGTAATATACCCCTAATATACACCCCCACACCTGTAATATACCCCTAATATACACCCCCACACCTGTAATATACCCCTAATATACACCCCCACACCTGTAATATACCCCTAATATACACCCCCACACCTGTAATATACCCGTAATATACACCCTCACACCTGTAATATACCCCCATCCACCCCCAAACCTGTAATATACCCCTCGTATCCACCCCCACACCTGTAATATACCCCTCGTATCCACCCCACACCTGTAATATACCCCCATCCACCCCCACACCTGTAATATACCCCTTGTATCCACCCCCACACCTGTAATATACCCCTAATATACACCCCCACACCTGTAATATACCCCTAATATACACCCCCACACCTGTAATATACCCGTAATATACACCCTCACACCTGTAATATACCCCCATCCACCCCCAAACCTGTAATATACCCCTCGTATCCACCCCCACACCTGTAATATACCCCTCGTATACACCCCACACCTGTAATATACCCCCATCCACCCCCACACCTGTAATATACCCCTTGTATCCACCCTCACACCTGTAATATACCCCCATCCACCCCCACACCTGTAATATACCCCTCGTATCCACCCCCACACCTGTAATATACCCCTCGTATCCACCCCCACACCTGTAATATACCCTCATATTCACGACCCACCCTTGTAAAGCCTGGTGTATGCTTCTGCGGGTCAGCGTTCTTAATGTCATGTGCAGTTGTGTAGAGACATGCTCAGCATTTATAATTGTACGGCCTTGTGTAGATAGCCATGAAAGAAATGTGCACTAGGCGGCGCAATCGCGCAAAAGGGTGATTTGTTTGCTTGTAGCGCAGAAAAACCTCACAGAAGAAGTTACTGTGGTTTGGTAAGCAAAACAATGTCCCGATATAGCTAGGTAGCAATCTATCTACTATCTGTAGCTAGCTACCTAGCTATATCGGGGGAATACGCAAAAAAAAAACTTTCTGGTATGACACAGAGGCTTTTGAATATGTCTCAAGCAGACAAGGGAGAATATGGTGTGCTCATTCGGCAGATGTGAACAAGTAACTCCTCCCTCCGCCATCCAACCAATCATCGTTTGTGCGGCTCTGTGGTCTGCGTACGCACACCTGTAATCCTGCCCACTCCCTCCCACCTACACACACACATACCTGTAATCCTGCCCCCTCCCTCCCTCCTAAACACACACACACCTGTAATCCTGCCCCCTCCCACCTACACACACACACCTGTAATCCTGCCCCCTCCCTCCCTCCTAAACACACACACACCTGTAATCCTGCCCCCTCCCACCTACACACACACACCTGTAATCCTGCCCCCTCCTTCCCACCTACACACACACACACACCTGTAATCCTGCCCCCAGCCCCTGACGTGCGCCCCTGTGTTGTGCCCTCTGAGGAGCGGGGCCTCTTAATGAATAATCCCATTACCACATGAAAGCTAGCATCTGGCCCCTGCCAGAGACACCTCTTCACAGGAAAGCGTTCTGTTTTCTGGATGAATGAGTTGCTGTATGAAAGGGAGCTGAGGGCGCACTTCGTCTCTATCATTCACAGTTCCTCTTCCTCCCATCCCCAGAGATCTCAAATGGTTTGTTGCACAAACTTGTTTTGTCTCTCTCTCTATAGTAATGTATTGTGTGTGTGTGTGATTGTACAGTAGAACTGGGTGATGGGGATGAATGCACGGTAGTCTTCTGTAGACTGCTACCCTGAGAAGCTACCGATTAGTGCAACTGATTCCTAAAAATAAGATTAGCTTTGAAACAGCCGGCCGTATTCCTTCTGGACAGCCATGCAGACACTCCTCAATGAGATCTCCCTCTCCTTCTCTCTCGTTCCCCCTCCATTTCTCCATCCCCACCTCCCTCTATCCCCCCTCCCAACTGTACCTCCTTCCCTCTCGCCCTCACCTTCTATCTCTGTCTGAGTAGAGTGAAGGGGGGCATATTCGGTCTGCAAGATCCGATCAGCTGGCTTGAAGGGGAAAGACAGTGAGAGGGGAAAGTAACCAAGGACGTTCAGATCTGGGGTGTCTTAAGGCCCATCGCTTGCCCTCTGAGAATTTGTTTAACAGCTTTTTCATACACTCACACACGCACTCATACACAACGTACTCACACCCACAAATATCCAACCATCCACGAGTCCGCACGGAGCGGTTGAAGGAGGGGAGGGGGGGTAATGCTTAAAGAGAGAACATTTCTATCCCCACACCCTCCATCCCATGGTCATGCTCTGCCCTAGAGGTCTGTGACCACAGGGCAGGATCACCAGACCCATTCATCTAGATTACTCCACAGTTAAGGTCCTCTATGTCAGGCGCTTTCTACCCTACTACCCCCGCCCCACCACCACCACCTCCCTCCAACGCATGACTAGCGCTGCACATTCACCCTTCAGCCACCTAGAAACATTCTCCCCCAACAGGCCATCCCTGCATGTATCCGGGAGTAGTAACCAACATGAAAAATGCTTACATGTTTCATGAAACACAGACTCAAACACACACGTTCTCAGTCGAATAGGAAATGCAGCATCATCGCAGTCCCTTAGAGATGCGTTCTGTCACAGTCGTGACGAGAACCCCAATTTTGTTCAAGAAGCAAAAATGTATGTGGACTAGATACTTTTTTGGTGTGTATCTACACGTGATAAAACACATGCTTCCCTAATTCTAACTCCCACCCTCCGTCTTACTGCTTCATCATTTTGGGGTTGCCCAAGACAACACATTCCACAACAAGTAAAGAAACGCTCCCCTTTCTCAACTTGTAGCCATGGTTACCAACCCGGCTCTGCATGTGCGTGTGTTGAGCATGCAGGTGAATCCCCAATGACAGCCCAGTTCCCTGGCTCATCCTTCACTCGCAACCCTGGTGGAAGATCTGAGGGGTTTCCCCATCCACACTTTTACCCACTCCCTTGTAGAGCAGAGCAGGGGCCGAGGAGGAGGAGGAAAGGGAGGAGAGTAGGGTACCGGAGAGTGGGAGGAGAAGGAGGAGGCTATCTGAGAAGAGGAGAAGAGGGAGAAGAGCAGGGTACCGGAGAAGGGGGGGAGGAGGAGGAGGAGAAGGAGGCTATTAGAGAGGAGGAGGAGGAGGAGAGGGAGCAGAGCAGGGGATCAGGGAGGAGAAGAGCGAGCGGAGCAGGGTACCGTAGAAGAGGAGAAGGAGATCCACAGCAAAGTACCAGAGAGGGGGAGGAGAGAGCAGGCGACTTACCTCAGATGTAAATCACTGATGAAAAGGATGAGAGCGTCTAGATCCCCGGTACTGCCCTTGCATGTCCCTCTGAGGATTAGAGGCTGGCTGGCTGGTGGGCAGGGGGGCTATGCCATGGTTGAAGTTAGCCGGGCGGGGGGGCAGGCGGGCAGGCAGGCACAGTAGTTGTGAGGAGTTGTTACACATTAACAGCCTCCGTTCCAGTGGCGAGTGGTTCCTCCCGTAGCCCCAGCAAGACTCCGGCTCGCTCCCCTCTCTTCTCCCCGTCCTCTCCGCCGCTCTCCCCTGCTCTCTCAGTGCAGAGGCTCCCGCACGCTCCCACACACACACTCCCCCCCTCTCTCGCGCTCGCTCTCTCTTTCTCGCTCACACACTCACATGCACGGCAAAGTCCCGGGTGCTGAGCGACGGCTGATGTGCACGCAGAATATCTCCATTGCGCTGCTCGCTGCTGCAGCTCCACTGTGGTGTGTGAGTGTGTGTGGGTTTCTGTTTGTGTATGTGAGTGTGAAAGAGAGAGAGATGTGTGTGTGAGAGGGAGAGAGAGGGAGGGAAGGGATCATTGGAGGACAGGAATAGAGAGGGAGGGCTGAAAGAGACAGAGTCCGGCCCTGGCTACATCTGGCTTACTTGTGCATGTACAGTGGAGATCTCCTTATCTCATCAGCGAGAACCAATAGCATCAGTGGCCCTCATCACCACGGAGACGACACATATATCAAGCAGGACTTGTCGTCCTTGGGACAGCAGCTATGGAATGAAATCCTTACAATAGCCTGTCGCTTAGAATTCCAGGATTTCTAAGCATTTCACATATGTCCAATCTATAGTCCAGTATAAATATATATATATAGACCAGTATAAGAGTGTGTGTGTGTGTGTGAGCCTCCTCTCTGCAGGAGGTTCATTATAGGTGGAAACACCCCTCTCTGTCCTCTTCCCAGCCTGAATCTCCTTTTGATCTCCCAGCAGCCTGTTCTAGTGATTCAGTCCTTTCAGCCTCAGAGCTAGCTCTGACCCTGTAGGACAAGAGCCTGCTCTTACATCTAAAGGCATGATTTATAGGATGGTGGATTCCCCAGATACCACTTTGTGTGTGTGTGTCTGTGTTGTGAGTGAGGTGGAAATAGACCTATGTAATACAGCTGAATTGGATAAACTCTCAAATAATAATCCATCAAATGTTTGTTTAGGCTTCTGGTAAACCTAAAGCTGGGTTGAAAAGATATGGCCATCTGTGTCTGTAAGAGCACCCTGGATCAAACCCCAGCTGTGTGATGGTTCAGTCGCCCGAGCAAACCTGCCCGTTTATCTGTCTCCATATCCGCAGTCTCGCCTGGCCAAGCACCCATGTGGAGGGTGTGAATTAGAGACACAGTCCTGTTAGACTCATCTTTTTTTCTTCCCCTTCCCAGTAGTCGTCCCTCACTTTCGTGATATTACACCTTCATCCCTCCCTTTTGATCTGCCGCTTGACTGAACCCAACACTCATGCCGTGACAGGCAGCCATCTCGTTACAGCGCTGCCTGGCCGACTAGGAAGCGCACGTCTGACGCCAGGGGTCAAACCCTTTAAGATTCGACCTCAGGATTATCATCTGGGGAAAGAGTTATTTAAATGTGACCTTCGCAGCATTGTCATTAATGTAATGGATAGGGTTTCCGTTTGAGAGGTTGTATTCGTTTGTACTGAGTGGGGTTGTGAATAGAGCTGCAATATCATCTTCTGTTCTTCAAAGAGCCGGGTCAATAATGTGCTTGTGTAAGCAAAGCGCGGAAGCTGAGTGGAGAAGCAAGGGGCGATGGGAGAATCCCTGGAGTGACTGTCTGTATTGATGTTATTATCTTGGAGCTAATGCTAACCTGATGACTTTGTCTTCTGTACATGTGACTGCAAGAATGGACAGCCCTGCAGTCATACAGAGACACTCTCAATCACTCTTTCTTTCTTTTTCCGGCCCCTCTTCCCTCCCTCCCACTGCCCTCCATATTGTCTTGATTGCAGTTGTAATGGTCCCTGACTCTCCATCCCGGCCAGGACTGTTGGACCGTGTCCAAGTTGGTCAGTCATCGAGGGAACGGGTCATGGAGCATCAAGTGTTAATAGCCACTGCACTACTCTTCTCGTCATGAGATGTCAGCTGTATCTCGAGGCTTCAAAGGAACATTAGCCACCTGTGTTTATATCGGTTATTATCAGTCCACGTGTCCTGGGTCTCTGCAGACAGTAGGCGATCTGTTGCAGCTGCTAGTGATCCCACCCAGGGCGGCAGCCCTTCTCCCCAACACAAATTGACAAATCTAACGATCCCCAGCCACTGAAGTTTAGACAACTTGACATCCCCCCCCTTTTTCCATAGCTGTTAAGTGACAGTGAACCCAAATCCTGTCAGTGAGGCTGTGGACCACAGCTCCTGCCACCGGTGCCAGTCTGCCTCGTACCTGAGTGAGCATCCAGGCTCGGAAAACACCGGAGATGAGGCTTCATCTCAACAACCTCCAGCCGGGAGGGACGGAGGTGCCGAGTACACCTCTGGCGTCTGATAGAGATGTCAGACAAGGCTTAGCATGGCGCAGGCCTGAACGGGGCTCTGTTAGCCTATGAGAAGCCACTCAGGGCAGTGAAATCTATTTCCTTTTTTGCTAAATAATGAATGGTTGCAATCCTGTCATATTAACGGAGGCAGCGGGGTTTAAGGAAGTGGACTGTGAAAGTGTTTCCTCAAGCTTGTCTGTGAAGGGGGGGTGGATGAGAACCTTGATGGCTCACTTTCATGGGTGACTACTTTGCTTTACGCCACCGTACATCCTCAGGAAAACTGTTTATATCTCCTCCTTTGTCCCTGAATCAGTGTGGTAGGTTCAGGTGCAGCGAGTGGCTCTCCTGCAGGGAGGGGCTGGCCGGGGGGAGGGAGGGGGGAGGGGGTCTGGGGGGGGGTCTTTTTGGCCTGAGTCTGGGGAGACTTGCAGGTGCCAAATGACCTGAGTGTCCACGTTGCCTCTCTCGTTCTCCTCCAGCCTGGGAGTCTTCTGTGAGATGTCCTTGGGCCCTTTGCAGATTCTATGAGTGTGTTTGTGTGTGCCTGTAGGTGTGTGTGTGTGTGTCGTTATGCTTGGTGCTTTCTTGGGAAGGTACGGAGGAGAGGGTGAAAGACAGATTTCCCCTGCTGGTCCGCAGTGGTGCTGGGCCAGTCAGACACAGATGGTGGCCGTTCCACAAATTGTGGCACTGTGATTGTTTCTGCTCTTCCCCGGATGGGCTCCGATGCAGCAGCAGTGTGTCTCTCCTAGGTAGTCATGTCAACCAAGAGAGAACCCACTGTTTGCTAACTAACTTTTGTTGTTTTACCAAACATGTATTTTTTTTCATTTATGTATATTAAAATATACGTTAACAATTAGCAAGTAAACGATAGGTCTATCAACATTGCAAAACCCTGTAGAGTCTAAGTAAGCTAAGTAAACAAGGTATAAACTACAGGTGTGTTTATAACAGATGGGTGAGGATTTGGAGTGTGGGAGAATGGAGTGTCCTTCAGCCCAGGAGAGCTGTGCCCCTTTAAACATGCTTTACAATACCAAAGTCTCAATGACTTGGCACTGCTAAATGGCTGTCTTTCCACTGCAGCCAAATTAAGTTGCCCCATTCGTCATGAGATAAAGAAGTATTACCTCCAGCCTCTGTCTTCAATGTTCTCTGCTGTCGTTCACCCTTCGAGTAAGTAAGTAAGTAAGTAAGAC
Organism: Osmerus mordax; assembly: GCF_038355195.1. Lineage (NCBI taxonomy): Eukaryota > Metazoa > Chordata > Actinopteri > Osmeriformes > Osmeridae > Osmerus > Osmerus mordax. The sequence goes on along the minus strand of NC_090059.1, from coordinate 2,778,196 downwards.
TTTATTTATATAGCACATTTCATACAAGAATTGTAGCTCAAGGTGCTTTACATAAAATCAATAAAAACAATAATACAAGTGATAAACAATTCAAACTAAAATAAAAATCCCAATAAGATCTCTGTTCAAGAGAGAAAACAACTTTAAAAGTAGGAAAACCCTTTTGAGATAAAATTACTTAAATGCTTCGGTAAAAAGGTAGGTTTTAAGCTGTCTTTTAAAAATGTCTAGAGTGTAATATTTATGGGTAATTTGTTCCATAGTTTTGGGGCGTAATTGACAAAGGCCGAATCACCAATCTTCTTATGACTGCTTCTGGTGACCTCTAATAGGCCTGCATTTGATGATCGCAGTGTTCTAGCTGGTGTGTAGTTTATAAAGGAGTTAGCAATGTAGCTAGGTCCTTGTCCGTGTAGAGCTTTGTATGTGAGGAAAAGGACCTTAAAGTCAATTCTGAAGGTAACAGGGAGCCAGTGTAAAGTAGCTAGGACAGGACTAATGTGTTCTCTCCTTTTAGTTTTGGTTAATAATCTAGCTGCAGAATTTTGAATGAGCTGTAGTCTTTCAGTGGTTTTCTTGGGAAGACCAGTGAAAAGTGCGTTACAGTAGTCCAGCCGGCTGGATATAAAAGCATGAATTAACTTCGCTGCATCATTTTGGTTTATGAATGGTCGTACCTCTGCTATATTCCTCAGGTGAAAGAAAGCTGTTTTGGTCACTTTATTAATGTGAGTCAACCCCTAGTCTGGCCACAAACCAAGACAGAAAGGTTGTGGAGCAGAGGAAAGTGATACTTTACCTTTTGGTCTTATCTCTCTCCCTTGCTCTTTTTCTTCTCAGTTATTTTTTCTCTTGTTCTTTTCCCCCTCTTCCTTTACCACCCTGTTGCTCCCCTGCTCTTCAGGCAGGCTGAGGCAGAGCCTGTTCCCTTGGTGGCCCTCGTGCAACACCCCCCATCTCCGCCCCAATTAACGGCTTCAAACAATGCTCTGTGTATGATGCTTGGTGTATGGGTCCTTTTATTCACTAGGAGAGCAAACATCCATTCTGGTCCCTTGCTGTCAGCGTCAGAAGTGAGATGAATTATCTGGAGAGAGAGTGTGGGGTGGGGGTGGGGGAGGGGGGGTTGGGGAGAGGGGGAGAGAAAGATAGAGAGGGAGGGAGGGGGAGAGAATGATGATTGATCTGCCCCTTGCTACTAATCACAGCTCCTCATTTCCGTTAAGAGTCAGCCTCGATTTGTGCCCCACACAGTTAATTGAATACGTTCTAAGATCCATCCCTCGTCACTATGATTAATACTTTGATAGATCCAAGTCAATATGCTGCTATTGTCATATGCAGCATTCAGCCCCAGCCATTGTTTATGCTTACATTTAAAAACAGATATTTGCTCAATCACTAGTCATTAACGGATTGTAATTTAGTCATCGGACGCCCATGATTTTCCTGCCTCGAGAATCTCGATTTCCTCTCAACTTTACAATGGCAAACTTTAAGCCCAATGTATACTGACCGCATGTACGCAAGAAGGGAACCATTTACATCACGATATTGCCAGCGTCTTGTTAGAAAGTCTAGCTAGGGCCAAGTCCCAGCCTTCTGGCAACCGGACTGACAACCAGATTGTCAGTCAAAGCTTCCTGATACTTGGTGCAATTCACTATGCCATTCATCTTAACCAGTGCCCCTGGACCTCTGGAAGGTCTCTGGAAGGATATGCATATAATTTCTCTAGCCGTGATGTTTTCAATTGTTCCTTATCTTTTGTATTTTTGAATAATTGCCCTGACAGTACTCAATGGTATATTTGATGGGTTGTGGATCTTGTAACCATTGCAAAATATTTTAATACATAGCTGTAAACATAGTTGACCTGTAGCTATGTTAGGTAAGTAATATTACTGGTATAATCTGTAAAGGTTTGCTAGCTACTAGTAGTGCAGCAGCACTGTAGCTAAAGTTAGTGCTAGCTAGAACATTATTTTGCAGTATAAGAAATATTAATAATTTGTTGGCCATGAAAATCTATAAATAATACATTGCTAAATTTAATATAAATTGTAAAATATATGCTAGCTTCTGCCCTGTTTGTCACTGCCTGACTGAGCCGAGGGGAAAGTGCTTTGTTGTACTTGCACTGTTGTTTATTAGGTTGTCTTGACTTGGCGAGTGATTGACGTCCTGTCACTGTTCCAGTTGCTCATCATCCAAGTGGAGAGAGAGCAGACAACCGTTCATTTGAGTTCCATGGAGCGAACAGCTCCGCAGACGCAACTTGACCTTTCATAAAGTTCTGAAGCAGCAGCAGCATTGATGAATATATCGGAAACACTGGGGCGCAATTATTTCAATTTTTGGACTAACAAGGCAGACGGCAAACATTGTCGGTTAATAAATGTTTAATTGGTTAGATTCTTAATGGCAATTAACTGATTAATGATTAATCATCAACATTCCTATCCAGAATGGTTTGAACAATTCAAACAAAAGATTCGGTCAAACTCCATGACTCTGGATAGGATAACGAGCTTGGGATTGAAGCTAGACTCCTTTCATGGTTACACTTCCAGTACACTAGCACCTGCTCTGTAGCGCCAGCTGTCTCCATCACATACTCCTAAACGAGAATAGATAGGTCTGCTCAGAGAATGTTGAGGGTGAGACCTCTTCATAAAAGTATTCTCCCCATTCCCACTCAGTTTTATCTGATCCCATTTTTTTTTTAAAGAAAATTGCTATGTTGCTAAAGTAGTGAAAGTTGCTATAGTAACTGGCTACAGCTCATCACTGTGATGGAGTCAGGAGATCAGACGTGAGAGGAAAACCTGGCCTTTGAGCTCTTACTTGAGACAGCAGTTAAAAACACCAGACCTGAGAAAAACAGCAGAAACGACAAAGAAGGGGGTCTGAGTTGATCAGGTTACCCGCGGCTCTATGGGTTAAAAGAAGTCTGAAGTTAACTTTGCTATGAGCAAGGAGGCTTTTTAAATGATTTCTTCTTGCATGTCTCTCTTTGCCTGTTTGTCTGTTTGCAGCTGGAATAATGTCTCATTCTAGTCCCCAACTGTAATTGCTTCACATTGAAAGGTGTTTACCCTCCACCGATACATATTTAGTTCATAGTGACCACGTCCATTGGGAGGGAGAGAGCCAGAATCCATCACCTCAATTTAATTTGCCGTAATGGATTTTCCCTCCATTAGGAACGCTGATGGCTAAAGCAGCAATTACATTTGTTGGGAAGCTTAAGGATCATTCAAGTCCATTCGGTAGTTTATTAGTGGAATAAAATTATCTCAAAGCGTGTTTGGTTCTAGTTCACAGCTTCTGAACACAAAGGAAACGAGCTGGGAAAACAAAACAACATAACTCTTCCTGTTACAACAATCAGCCAGCATTCACACTTCACCGGTCTGCTAACTACACCCAGCAGCTCTTGTCAGAGGCCTGTTTTGAACTTGGTTGCAGGGAGATCGGCCCGTTGTTCTTGCGAGCAAAGCCGTCAGACCTTAGTAGTCCTGTGTTGAAACTTTCGTCTTCGTTGTGGACCTGAGTCGCGTTGTCTGTGGGTTTACTCCCAGATGAGCAGATAAACTGGCCATGCAGGAGCCTGTAGCTGCTTCTTAAACCCCAGACGTCGCAACAGGCTCTGAGGATTTCAAAACAGAGCCTGTCTTTTAAACACTACACTAAGCTTACCAAAGGCAGTAACCCCCCCTTCCCACCCCAGCCCTCCCCCACCCCACCACAACAAGGCAGGAGCCACATCTGCCTACATTCACCCTCATGTCCATCCCGCTCGCTTATACGTCAACATTAACGGGCTGAATTGAAAAAAGACGCGCCTGTCATCCTCGGACAAGTTCTTAAGGAACTACACAACAGCGGGAACATGAGAGATTAATCGTCTCTCCCTTGGGGAATACACTGTTGTAGACAGCAAGTGGAAGCCAGCTGGACTATTTCCTTCTTCATTCCATTCTATGTTTCCCCCCCAACCCCCCTCATCCCATCACCCACGTGACCCCCTTCCCTTTATCTGCATGGCTATCAAGTAATTGGATCCTTTGTTCACCGGTTAGGAAAATAGGAACTTATATAAGCAGCGGCAGCAGCAGTCATTTATACACTCGCTCCTCATCAAGCTCAGCCTAATTGGGATAAAGTTGAAAGCTGCAACGTTGTGAGCCGTGGTTGCAATATGCCCAATGATGACTTCTGTCTGATAGGGTCCTGCACTCTATTTCTGTATTAGAATATTACATCACCATAAACCCATTAGTTCCCAGCGTAGAAAAACTAGGAAGTAGATTGACCCCCCAAATCAACAGCCCATGGCCAAGAATGTACAGTACCTATTGTCTATTCAGGTGTATAATCAAGCTATACATTGTTGATCCGCAATTGGATATCGCCACACAGTGGTGTCAGAGTGTGTTTTGGAAACATTGTCTTTGCTGGATGGGGTGTTTTGCGTGATGTTGTCAGGTGTGCTAAATGCAGTGCCTGTGAAGATCTGAAGAGAGCGTGGCAGCAGAGGCTGCAGGGAGGCTGGCTGATGTGCTCAGCATTGTTCCTGCTGCCCTACGTATGTGGGTCAGGCCTAATTACTGCTCCTGGATACGCTTCACAATGCAACTGAATTCAAGGCAAAAACCAAAAAACCATGACGGAGGACACCAAGATGTTGTCATGTTTTTCATTCAAATGTTCGGCGCCTCCGTGTTCCAGAAGTCTGCTGCTGCTGAGGCTTGTTCTGCTTGTTCAGTCTTGAATCTCATTTTATGAAGGTGTTCTTCAGAGAAGATCTTGTTTTCAGTAGATAGACTGTATTTATTGTAGATGGATGTGAGAACTTGAAAGGTGAGCCACTCTGGTGCAGTGTTGACGGTGTTTCACACAGCTAGCTAGAACGCTGTATATCTAAAGGCTTATCCGACTTCAAGACTTATAATTTGAATGTGCTCTCATGCATATTGTGTTGATTCAGTTTAAACTTTTAATTAATTCCCTTATCTTGTCACACATTTGTGATGTCAGCAGCTATGTGATTACTGTATATATGTGTGTATATATATATATATATATATATATATATATATACATATAAGAAAAAACTGAAACCGAACATTTCAGAAAACTAAACTTATTTTGGTGAGTTTTTACAGTGGTTGACTTTAAATGAATTTGGCATTGCATGTACTTATTAGCATTACGATGAGATAATTATTGTCTTGCTTATTCCAGTCAGACATGATATTAGTCTATTGCTGTGTTTTTCAAGATACTCCTTACATTCTTTATTTGTTCTTACATAATTAGTCTCCTGGTGAATCCATGTAATGTCAACATTCTCAATAATTAATTCATAGCAATCCATCTCTTTTCATCTCTCAGAATTTCACAAATCCCCTTCTACCCATTTCGCCTCTTATCCTCAGACTGGTACACATCTTCTATCCTACCTGTGCCATCCAGGACTGGACCTTCCAGCCATACCATATTCTATCATCTCTCTTTAGTGACTGCTGTTCTCCTCATGCGTGCCTCTCTTCCTCGAACAGTCTGGATCACTGCTGAAACAGAGCGCTGTGGCAGCAAAGATGTTTGTCACCACCGCATGCTTTCCAATATGCCCCCACCCCCTCCTGACTCTTTTGTCTCTCAGTCATGTGAAGGCATGACGAGGACTTAAGCGGTCTCTTCAACCCTGCCAACTATCCGTCTACCCTCCGTGCCCTCTGCTACCATGCAAGAGCCTGTGGGGCTAAGTTACAACACTCTGCATTTAACTCAGACCTCTGTGTCCTAGCTCTGCCCCCGGACCATAGTCCACCCTCAGCTGCTACAGTAAGGGCTGTTCCTGTACGTCACACTGAACTTGATCTTCTCTTTCTGATCTCTTCCTCTCCAGGGCAGCTTCGTGGCCAGCATGACTGCGACCCTGAGACAGATGGATGACTACCACTACGCACACCTGATCAATACCTTTGGCAAGATGAGGACCGACGTGGTGGTGAGTGGGTCCCTCAACAAGTCAATGAGCCAATCCTGCTGATATCTAACTCTATACTTAACTATACTTACAATGTCTGGGTGGAATCATTGAACAAATGGCTTCCATTATGGTTAAATATAAACTTAATCAGATTGATCCGTCACCATCACTCAGACTGTCAGATACTGTGGTAAAAGCCATGGATCAGACCATCTGTTCCCCAGAATAACTCAATACCAGATCTTCATTAGATGGAGCAGAGAAAGCTTCCTATCGGCTGACATGTTACATGGCACCCACAGTGACGGGGTCCTTGCAAGAAACCGACTCTGTCCCCCCAAGCTAAACATGTGGAGGGAGACTTAAAATAAGATTTAGTTTGTGATGAGTTTACTGTGAGGGGAATTAAACAAACCAGCCCCCCCTCCACCATCTTGTTTTTCAATATATACGGCACTTGTCTCCGGGAGCCTACTTCATTCCCGCGGTGAGGCAAGCAATCACCACAATGAAGACAGGCTGCCCGGCCAGATTTATAGAGTAGAGTTGGCATGGGCTGGTGTAACATTTCACAGCTGGCCTCCATCCAGACAACTTTTGGGGTCTTTATTTTCCCCACCAGAGCAAGCACCCACAGTGTGAGGGGACAGTTTCTCTAGCACACACCGCCCAAGACAGACACATAGACTCTCAGTCCCTCACTCTGAGGATCAAATAAAGATAGAGATTACAAGCATGCAGCTCCTACTGATCAGGAGCATGTTCTTATTTTCATAAAAAATACATGTTGGATGTCATCAGTACTGTGATCCCTCACGTTCACCCAATAACCAGCCGGCTTCCTCCCTGACATCAGTGCACCAGCCTCACAAAGGAGGAATGAACAAGTCTTTCACCTTGAACCTTAAAAAACAATCTAAAAGCTGTTTCTGCTCAGAGCCATAAGCCCTACACAGTTCATTCCAGATTGCTCTTATCTCACAGGTCGGGGGAATGACAGTCTTCATTTCAAATGCTTCCTCTCTTTTCTTTTTAGGATTTCTTAATGGAAACATTTATCATGTTCAAGGATCTCATCGGGAAGAATGTTTACCCCGCCGACTGGGTCATACTGAACATGATGCAGAATAAGTAAGTACAGGATAAACAGTCTGCTCTCCTCGAACTACACACTTTTTTTTGTCTTTCATTTGTCTTTCAGTTTCTCTTTCTTTCTTTATCTCTTGCTCGCTCACTCACTAACTCATTCAATTACACACACACACACACACACACACACACATACACACACACACACACACAAGCACACACACACACAGGCATGCCACTTTGATCTCCCAGTGCTGTTGTTGCTAAGGAACAGCATTCAGAAGTAGGCAAGGACTTTTTCCTAATGTTTTTTCCTCTCTCCATCTTTCCATGCAAATACCGGCACAAGGCCTTAGCCACTGTCCAATCAGATCAGCAGCTTCAAACAGCAACATGAATTGTAGGTGGCCCGTGTTTCTGCCAGGCTCTGTACTCCAAACTTCAGAGACAACTTATCCACAGCACCTCTTCAATATCTTGCTTGTTGTGCTACCTTGTTTTCTAGTTTAGTAATGTCCTCTTCACACAACTGTTTTCTGCAGAAGAAAAACGTTGCATTGAGAATGTCTTGGAAGTGGAGTTTCAGTTGAATCAAAAGGAGAAACTAGAATACTATTTTAGGGCTCGGATGTTGTTTTTCTGCGTTTGAAATCTGAATTTCACAGTATCATGAGTGAACTACAAATGAGGCACATGACCCACACATGATACTTTGCCTCTTACACACTGCACACTCTCCTGGCAGAATGCTTCTGGGTGAACATACACTGTCACAAAGACATGGTTGGCTCAAGTGTAGTCTTTATAGCAAGGAACCATGACTGATTGGACTCACTCTCTTCCAGTCCATTTCTACAGTGTCGGGTGCATGGTACCGAGGTTAAGAAAGGGCCCAGCTACTTCTTTTATCCGCTCTGCACCTGGCATCAGCCGCCTGTGATTGCTGCTAGCACGACCATGTCCCGTCCCTTCATACAGCCGTCCTGTAAACATAGTCAAGCACCTGTGTCAGAATGCAGGAGACTGTGGGGTTGGTGGAATTGTGATGAAAGGCACCTCCCCACCTCCCTCTGCCCCCCCTCCATCCCTACCCCAGGTGTGGAAATCACATCTGTTCTGCTGGAGACTGAGCCTGCTTGGTAATGCATGTCTGGAAATGAAAACAATCACCCTAACACCCCCCGCCACCCTCGCACGGCGGACGTGATCGCTGCTGCTCTCAGATCTCTGAACGCACCTGCCACGTGAGGGAGAAACAGCTGCAGCGCCGCTCTCACGGCTGTATGACTCACACTCAGGTTGTACACAGTATATGGGTACAGCTAAAGAACATTTGACTTTACAAGTCATGGCATTTTTGTGAGTATTTAAATGGCATTTAAACAATAAATAGTGTCTTCGTTATCAGGGTTATCAAGTTTTTCAAGCTTTGACATGTTATTTTGAATTTGGTTGTGTGAAGGTTCTTTCTCTAAACAAGCCCATGTTCGTTAGCATTGCACTGTGACAAATGTGTGCTAAAAATCAAGCCAGTCTTTCTCAAAGGAAATGCAGTTATTGGTGTGACTTATTAATAAGTCTCCTCTATTTGTTTCTGTCATGAAGGCAGCCATTCTTCCCCCTCTCTGTCCTCCTGCTGAATCCAAGGGGACACGTTCATTTATTGTGTGGGCGGTGTTTGATCCCTGAATTTCATGTGGATTTACTTGCTGGGAATGATCTGGGAGTACAGTGCGTCTGGCGGCCAGGTGCTCCTGTAGCGTGCCATCTGTAATGGGTGCTGTGTGAGAGGCCGATGACTTTGCCAGGACTGTCCCAGGCTGGTTCTGCAGTAGCACAGAGGACTCCGCCCCAAAGACTTGCTCAAACCAAGGTCCAGCCCCTGACTCCTACTCGGGTTCTAAAGGTAGGCTTGCACTCTAAACTCTGCTGCCTACACACGTGCTTTGCTAGACACATTTCACAGAAGCCAGACACTCTTCATCGTGAAGAGAGGCTGTTTGCGCCCGCCCTGTCCACAGCTGTAGGCGGGCTGTCAGCACTGCGTAGGTGTCCACAAGTGTTCTGTCAACAGCTGGAGACAGGATACAAGCACTCTGCATCGTTAGCATTGTCATAATTAGGACGCTCAAAGGGCTTCTCCAACGCCTGTTTGGCATGTAAACACCGTCCACTTCCTCCCCGCTGGTTGTGGGATGGCGGCTCGGTCCACCTACGAGGCCAGCAGAGGCCTCGGTCTCCTGTGTCCACCCCACACCAGGCTCTGTGATAGGCCCGCTAATGAGATAGGGATCGCCCTCGACACAGCCGGCACTCCTCCGCTCCCTCTTCTTCCTCCAGCCTAATGGGTGTCAGCTCTTTAATTGCCTGAGGGACCGGCTGCTGTAGTGGCAGTCTGTTTAACTGTTGGCTGGCTGCTCCAGATAATCCTTGGCCATGATGGCCCAGCTACAGGCAGGGTAGCCTGGATGGGAGGTGGGACACGACAAGGGGAAGACTGTCAGTCATGGTGGGATCTGCATGGTGCTCTGGATTTGTCCTCGGGGAACCTCCAAACAAACGGTGGTTGATGGGTTGTGGCTTCTTACTATTCTGTTGAACTTGCAGGTTCTGCTTTCCCATTCGCCACCTGGTTTACAAGATGGGAAGAAAAGTTGTATACTTAATTTTGCAAACTTAAACAGAACTTGGGGATTTGTTAAATATCTCAGTTCAAAGTGAGGGTCCCCTAATGCTGATGTGAACATAGCCGTTCTCTAGCTGATGGTCTGTCAAGCTGAAACAGATGGTACACTTTGTCTTGAGAGCTACCTGTAAACATTTAGTTTACAAAACTCAATTTAACCAACTCCGTGTTGGAAGCCACTTCTTTTTACCCCACCTCGTCAGACCATGCTTAGCTTAAGGCCTGGTACATTTTTACCTTATTACCTTTTATTTGGATCAAAATGACCTATGGAGATTGCAATTTAGGGATGGTATTAAATTAATGCTAACTGAATTAGCTTGCAATGACATTTCCCTCAGCTCACCCTATCTCTCTCCCTCTCCTCTCTCTGTTCCGTCCCCAGATAAAAAGCTAGGCGCCACAGTTTTATCAGACAGCAGCTGTTGGTTGTTTAGACTCAGTAAAATCCCCCACCAGTTTTGTACGACAAACGTTATTGTGCTGTCTATTTTTCCCACCTTATGGCCAAGTATGCTTTGAGTAATCGCATGCTTAGTGCAATTATTGTGTCATCAATTTGCTGTTAGGACATACTTCACAGGCCTCAAACGCTACGTGGCACAAAATAGTACATAAAAGAATGCATCTGAGTGACTTTCAGCCTTTGTTACTTTAGCTGCAGGTAGGGATTGTCCAAGAAACTTGAGAGAGTGAGATAGATCATGCTGTTTATCTAATGTCAGTCCGTTTTGTCCTTGCTGGGATTCACCCTTTGTCAGGCAGTCTGGTGAAAGCAGCAAACCTTCACCAAACTTTACCTCGGGGAAGAACATTACAGATCTCACTTTAAATCAAAACATTGACTCGTTGTCTGACACGTGAAGTGGCTGTCCTTCTGCTGCCTTTATAAGTGAACATGCTAATGAACATGCACCTTCATACAAAGACATACTGAAACCCACCCAATACTAGACCCCTACCTCCCTCTAAAGGAGTTCACTGGGGATAATTAATGTCTTTGGATGTGGAGTTGTTAATTAACGGGTAAGAATAGTGTGTGGAGATGAATGGCACGCTCCCTCAAAGCGTCTTGGCAGACGAAGAGATGAAAGCAGGAAATGGATGAAGAAAAGGCTCTTTAGCTGGCTGACCCACACCATCAATCCCACCTCTCATTAGGAGAGCTACCCAGGCTGCCTTGTTCTCATCTGTGCACACCTGACTAATGCTGCAGCTGGCCTGGAAGCTGAGCAGCCGTGTGGTAGAGCCATGGACCCTTTTACGTTGTGTGTGTGTGTTTAAAGTGAGAGGGGACCCCCTAGAGCTCCACACGCAGGGATCAAAAAAGTTGTCTTTAGATGGAACTGAAAGTACACACAATTACATCTCCCCATTTACTGTCATTGCAGAGAAATGCTACTGCACTTATGAAGCGGGAGAGAGAGGAAGGAAGGGAGGTGTGATGTTACTCTAGCTCCCATACCTCGCCGCTATCTGTTCGACATGCTGGGCTTTGATTGGTTACGCTACAATTACAGGATTACGGCAGAATCCCAATTCTCTGTCTTACCGCTATCCTTACCCCTACCCTTTAGTTTTGCGCGTTCACGTGAGAGTAAGGGTTATCCCAATACTCGTTTTGATCAAGGGGTAGGACTAAGGGGTAGGGGTACATACCCCTTAAAACTAAGTGTTTTCAGGAGCTTACTTGAAACCAAGGGGTATGTGAATACTGTGCAACCGGCAACAATGGCGGCCAGATCATCCAGAGTCCCAAAAATTATGACAGTCTTGTTTTGTGCTCAACACAGTCCTTTTTTGGGGTTCGGCCGAATACCGAATCCACTGGTTAAGATTCTGCCGAATCCGAAACCAAATACCGAATCCTACTCCCATCCTCAGTCCATTAACACAGTAAACACATTAATGAAGTAAACAACGTCCACAGAAGTGTATTTTTCATTTTATTTTATTTTAACTGTAAGAAAAAAAAGAATAGGCAACATTATGCCAGGAAGACAAGTGGGAAAAACAATTTTGACAATTACAATATGCCTACTTTTACCTTATCTCAAGATCCAATAGATATCCAAAATATTAGCCTTTTAGATTTCTTTAATTTCTTTCGGATGTTTTATACACAAACGTTTTAACAGCGGAGATGTTCTGTATTGTTTAGGGTCTTTGCCACCACGAGACAAATCGGCATTGCAAATTGAACATATAGATCGACTTGAATCGCCTTCTTTTGACTGAAAGTACTGCCAATCAACACTTTATCTGCTCACAAGTTCCATTTTCACATTATCTCAGCCTACTCTACTGCATTGAACGGTCCACCTACGTTAACACCTTCCCGTAATCAACGGAGGAGTCATTACGTCGACCAGCGTAGTGCAAGTGTAGGGTTCGGTTAGGTGGGAAAAAAATCGAAGGTTCAGCCGAAACCGAACCCCGTCAAAAAGCCTCCCTAGTACATATATATTTGCCACCATGTTTTAAATCGCTAGTTTGCTATGCTAACGTTACATTGCTGATTTGCACAACAGTCCCACATTTCTCTGACTAGCCTTGAATGGACTCTGTGCATGTCTACAGTTTTTAACTAAACTCCATTAGCAGCGAATTTAGTTTGAAATCAGTGCATAACACTACTTGCTTTGGAGACATCGATATACATAACCATAACCAAGTGGTGTCTCATTTCATAGGGGTATGTTTTCACCCCTAGCCCTTACCCCTCAGTTTCGAGGGACAAAGGCTAGAGGTAAACTAAGGGGTAGGTGTAAGGGGTAGGCCTAAGACAGAGAATTGGGATTCGGCCTAAAGGCCAAAATATGCTTCTGCGTCTCCGTTTACGGATGGGCGGGCGCACGGATACGCACAGATACGGACGGATAGACTTTGTTTATGGTTCTCCGTAGGCTGTGGGTGCTGAAAACAATTCACCGCCAGAAGAGTAGGTGGCGCAACTCCGAGAGCCCTCGGAGAGGGCATTCCCCGTAGAGGAGGGCGTTCCCATGTGTACGTTTTTCGAAAAATGCAGAAGCATATATCGGCCTTAAGACTCTGCTCTGGGGGTGGACCCAAAGAGACGGACGTCAGTCAACCCTAATTAGAGATACAACATTACACGCACCGCTGCAGTACCATGCTGGATTTCCAGGTGTGCGTATAGATGTGCGTGTACATAAATGTGTGTGTTGGAGGGGAAAGCATAGCGATCAAGTTGCCACCTCTCACGGTTCCACTGCCATTGAAGAGCTGAGACATAAATGCCAGCCCTACCACCAGGGAGGGTGGTGAGTTTGTGTGTGTCTGTGTGTGTGTTGCCCGGGGCTAACGGAGCATCTTGGCTGCTGTGATCTCATTTTGTGAGTTGTCCTATGGATGGTGCCACCGGAGGAGTGTGGGGATCCACTGTGTTTTCCCCAACACATCTTTATCAAAGTCATCAGGCGCATACGCCTCCACCAGTGAATGTGGCAAGCCTCATTCACTCGCTCCCCCATTGTGAATGGTGACATGCTTTGTCATGGTAATCATGCAAATATTTGAGCAACCCTCCCCTTTGCTTTGATTGGCCTATTAATTACAACTCCAGATTAAGAGTTTGCAAACCAGCAGTCCTCTTTCATCTCCGAGTCTCTTGTGATACACCTTTCATTTCTGACGTTTTTGTACATGGTGTGCTGCACATTGTGGGGTCAATGATGACTTAAGTGCTGCATGGATTGCTATAATAAAGTTATGCAAGGACACAGTCACTAATATGCAACATCTGCTGCCGGATTACCCCCAAAATGTGAATGTTGTAAATTCATACACATTTTTTATGGACTGAAATCAACCTATTTATGGCAAATAGGGGAGAAAGTGTAACGCTTAATCGGGACTGTGGAGGGCAAAGGGTTTGTTTGTTGATTTGCAGAGTGCTTCCCCTTTTAGTTTACAACAATCTGTTTGAGATTGCAGCAAAGTGCCTAATTAGCATACAGTGAATTGAGGAAACAGATAAACTTGAGGCAGCCAAAGAAAATGATCATGCCTGCATCAGTGCTTTGTATTTTTTAGCTTGCTCAGATTTCCATTTAATCGGCTCACCTTTCCCGAAAAGTATCAGCGTGGGTCTTAAACACCTGTTAAAGTGCCCCCCCCCCCCCCCCCCCCCCAGAGCAGTTCAGTGCCTGTGTGTTTTCACCCCGACTGACTCGCCATGTCCACCGGCTAGTACGTCACACAGCAAAGCTGCTGCCAAGATGTTCAGAGAAGGGGATTGCATCTCTCAGAAAACAGACATAATGTACGATCTCACTCCTGGTTTTGGGATCAGCCTTAAATCACTGGCTGTCCTCTGATGTTGTGTCCTCCAGGGGATTGAGTACCAGCACTTACCTGGCCCCTTTCACCCCATCAATCACATAAAGGGATCAGCTTTGTATAATTTCAGAGTGAGCTGATTGGCTATTCAGAATAATTGATCCATGTCTTTATGGGATAAAGTAGAGACAAGAGTGAGAAAGTCCAGTGTGATCTGCCTAGATCAGGATAATTTAGCAAGGCTTAACTCTTTTAACACTCTCACATGCTACTTGAAGAATACATCACATACAACACCAGCTATGTTTGCCCCCGAAGATCTGAATGGCACTCCACCAATGACTACATATTTATCAATAATTCCGGGAATTGGTGTGTATCTCCATGACTTGATTATCTTGTGAACCGGCAACTGTGTAAAGTTGAAATGTGGCAGGTTTATGGCTCAGGCCTTAAAGACGCATGGTGTTTACAATTTGTGACAAATATATATAGATATAAATGAGTTTGCCTCCTAGCATTCGGCCGATGGGCGCTGCAACTAGCGTTTGTTGAAGATACTAACAACCAGCTAGAATACTATAGGTACTGTACCTAGTTAATATCTGGTTTTCAACAGCGAACACTAGCTGTACCCAGTAACCCACATGATCCACCCACATTAATGGGTTGTATAGCCACCTAACTGGAGTAGAAGTTTATTCAGCTAATTATTATTTGATTAGAAATGGCTTTCTGCACACCTGTGTGTACACCTCACCTTTGGTGTAGCTGCAGGAGAAGGAGGCTCATAGTAGATTACAATGACGCAGTGAGCTTGTTGCTTCAGGTTCCCAGGTGGCACAGTGCTAGTCAACTGTATGTTTTCTGGCTGTTCCTACATGTGGGGCACTTCTTAGACCTCAGATTTTTCGTGTTGCTTGAATGAGTCAGAATACAGCATCATGGAGACCTTAACCAGCTCTAGAAAGATCTGCTCTTGGTGCTTCTCCAGGCTAAGAGAACACTGGCGAGATATTAACTGTTTTTTAATTTGAGTGTAGACTTGTTGTTTTGTCTTGTATGTCTTGAGTTTATTTTTCTTGCTATGGACCCCCCTGTGAGTCTGAAATAAAGTGTAAATTGAATGTACCACGGGATCTGCGCTAGTTCATATTAAACATATGAAGAAAGTGAGAAGCTAGGATGTCACCCTATACATCACTGCCTGGAAGCGTAAGGAGCCCTGTGGAGAGAGACTGTAATCTGGGTGTCCTTCCTGCTTGAGAGTCAGTAAACCAAGCTAGGAATCCTGGGATGTGGTGGTGTGGTTAAGTTTTACAGCCTCTATGTTTCACATTTTAATCCTATAGCCTCATACAACCTTTGCAGATACAGAGGATATGGGTCTAGAACCTTCTCCCGCCTGACTGGGTTCGCAAATGAGGATTATGATTCTGTGATAAGCAAGCGTATTTCCATAAAAGTAAGACTTATAAATGCTGACTTCTTTCAGTCAACTTCAAAGAAAAAATCGATCCTGTATCAGGCCAGAAGCCCATAAATAAACTTAATCTAATTTAATAAATTGGTGTGGTAATTAATGTTTTTTGACCTTGCCTTATCTTTGAGCGCAGGTTGATACACCAGCTATTGGTACTAGAATGCAAATAAATACAGATCATTATCAAGGATGCTCTCTGAACTCAATTAGCAACTACCTTGGACTGATAACTTCCCATTAGCATACAGGCTAAGTTATGTGGATCACCCAAAGGGAGTGGTTCCAGGCTCATTTCTTTTTGAAGTTATGAAAATCTGCCAAGGGTATTAAAAGAGAATCTTCTGCATTCTGCGCCTTGGGCCAGGGAAAGGTGTACAAGCACACCCATCAATCAGCAATAATAGGGTGATTATTCTGACACTGACAATTTGATGGAGCATATTTATCATAATGATGCCGGTTAGTTGTTTGCTTACATTTATAGGAAATGGGGTAATTTTGCAGCTAGTTAAAAGTTTTTTTATTTTTTTATTTTCGGTGATCCTCTCAGAAGTTCAGTTGAAGACCACAGCTACCATAGTTCCCTCAGAGCTGGTGGGGAACCACCAGGAGGGTCCCTAATATGTTTGACATCTGGGCTTGGCGAGTAAACAAATGTTATTGGATAGGGGTTTGATTTAATTAACATTCAGAGGAGCTTTTATACTGTAACTTGAAGTAATTAACATTTCCGCGGCTGTTCTAATGAAATTGTAAGGCAGAAGCTTGTCGGCATGTTTCCCTGTGTTTTCTGCACATCTTCTTTTCCCTCGGCACCATAATGGCTGTTCGTCACAGATGTAGGAATGCAGCCGGGCATCTTCCCCCTGGCATTTGTTTGTGTTAATAACGTAAGCTTGAGAGAGCATTGGGAGTCGATGCAGCATGCTGGACAAACAGTGTTCTGTTATCATTAGCACACAAGTCTTTTTTTGATGGATTCAATGAAAAGATCAACATACATTTGAACAGCCCAGTTCATATTTTACATCATTTTGATCCGTGATCAGATTTTTTCAGAAAATTGTTAATTGTATGTACATAAGAAGTCACGCTCCATCCCTCTCTTTAGCCTTTGTTCTCTAATTTGGGTAATTAACGTGCGAGTGCCTTAATCTCTTTGGAATAGTCTCCCGGTGCATCTCTGTTGCCTGTGGGAGAGAGGAGTACATGCTATTTCCATCCTCCTTCATTAAAGATTTCCTCTCTTTAATTAATGACAGGATGTTCTGGCTAAGGAAGCAGGCTATCTGTTAGTCAGAGCCCCTTATGTGTCCTGGGTGCCGGGTCGGCAGGCTCACACTGGTCTGCAGGCTAGGGGATCAGGGAGTTGACAGAGATGTGAGGGCTGAGGCCTGCCTCACCACAGACATTGAACAAGACTTGTCAGGTTCTCCTTACAAGTCCCCCGGTGGCTCTGTGTGTCTACCGACTCTACTCTATGAAGGCCAGACCGTTCTACATAACCTCCATTGAATTGGCATCGCTAAAGGGGAGAGAGGGAGGGGGGAGGGACAACAAGGAAAGCTTCCATAGAGGGGAGCATTGGTAGCAGCATGCCATTAGCTGTGGATCCATCGATCAGACACTCTTAATGTACGAACCAGACGGCAGCAGGAGCAGGACGACCAACCGGACTGCCTCAGTGCCATCCATGGACATCACAGAACGAATAGCCGGCTCAATATTTGTGTCTCGATATTACCAAATTACCAGCTACCTGACATCATGCTGGAGGTCAGGTAGCTGTAATATATCAGGGCATTATACTACTGGCCAAATCCAGCTTTTTTGCAATGACTGAGCATTACATGCCAGCCAACAAAGTGCCTGGTGCTGAGTTGAGTTCCAGGGGGAAGGGGCAGGCAGATCAGGGGGCTGTGAGCATCCAGGTAGACATGGGATATAAAGCAGTAATATTTCTCTGCAGACAGGTGCAGTGGATGGAAACACTATTCACCATTAGCCAGGCGTTAAGCGTATCATCTATATTGGCATGCTCACAGCTGCAGAAAATTGAGTGAGGTAGGTGTGGAGAGGGGAGGGGGACGGGAGCAGGGCCGATCTGGGAGACTGGGACTAAGTAATGGGCTGCTGAAGTGCTGGTGTGGGGGCTGGGCTAGGCTGGGGTGGGCTTGGGCTGGGTGGCGTGGGGGCTGAAGTGAAGGCTGGGGTGGGGGCTGGAGTGGAGGCTGGGGTAGAGGCTTGGGTAGAGGCTGGGGTCGGGGTGGGTTGTCCCCAGAACTGCGGTGAGAGAGCCAAAGTAACAGCCTTCTAATGGGTTATCGAAAGGTTTTCAGAGACCGTTAACCTTAGTGGCTAATGACTAAGGTGACTCTTGGTATGTAGGCTGCAGCACATGGCTCCAGGTAACATTTAGTCAGCAAGGCAGATAAATGTTAGACATGAATATTGCATTGATTTAAGAAAGAATGGCCGGAATCCACCTTATGTAGCAAAGCCATAGTGGTTTTCCTCTACAAGGTCACATAAGGCTGGGAGACTCTGGCCCTCGACTCCTCCATAAATGAGATGTCACAGAAACCCTGAAGTTACCAAGGGGCTTATTATAAGCTGACAAATCACTGTGGAGGCACCCCTGGTGGACCCGTGGGGAATAGCAGACATCTGTCCCACTCTGTCCCCCGTTCTGTGAACGGATTGTGGACGAGGGCAGCAGCAAAACGAGGGCAGCGGCGGTGTCCGCCGGGCTGGCAGGGGCGGTGACACGACCACATGTAGTAGTGTCTCTTCACTGCTCAGTCAGGAATCTCTGATCTGAGTCACCGGACAGGGAAAACACAGTTGTCCTTTTATGACCCTTCCTTATTTCATTTCCTTTGGACTTTCTTTTAATCTTACTGTTATGTGTCTCGGTTTGTATGTGACGACAGGGTCACACTTACAGTAAGGGTCCACCTTGTCAGCGAGCCTATTTGATGTGGATATATATAGCAACAGCTAACCAGTTTTCTTCAGATCCATAATTAAATTGGCTTTCTTGGTGAGGTAAATACACACTGTCTGCCACCGCCGCCATGAAAATGAAGTTAGCCCCAGGCTCTGCAAGTGGCCATCCCATCTTCTCTCTAAAAGCTTCACACCACTTAAGTTATTAACATTTCATTTACGAGCATCACAGTGAATTAGCATGTCTGCCCATCCTCTCATTAATATCAACTCATTGCATGTTTTTTGGGGGGGCAGGGCCTCCTTCTGTTCTCCATTTCACTCAAAATGGAAAGAGGAAAGCCTTGCTTCCCACTCAGTCCTACAGTAGCTTCCACTGAATATCTCTGGTTTTGAAGCTCGAGGCATTTATACAGCAGAACAGAATTATTTTGTGACCTCATGAGGTTTTTGGAAGTAGACTTGTCCTAGTCAGTCTGATTGTTGTTGAGGGGTGTCTCTTTCAGTGATGATACTTTAAGGATATGGCATCATAGGAACAGTTACCATCCTGATGGACTCTATCCCACATCAGCATAAAACATGTTATTTTATGTTTTTAGTCCCAACCTTGTAGATTGTAGTCGCTACAATTCTGTTTGGACAAAGTATGTGCTGTGTTTGGAATAGGAATGTCTTACAATCATACACACTCAGATGACTTGGAGAAGTACAGCCTCAGTTATGAGTTGAACCTGCCCAGCCATGTGAGGACAAGTGTCTCATGGGTTGGACAGCAGTGATTTGAGCCATTGGCATCCACACTCCACTTCCTCCTGGTTCTGGAACGCTCAATTCCGGCTCTGTCACATGCAGTCCTTGCATTGGGCACAACCTCCAGTTGGATGTTGTGGTTTCTCAAGCACCCATGTTAAGTACCCTTCCATGTTACAGACATGGCTTTGAGGTGAAAAGCCATCGCTCTGGATAAGAGCGTCTGCCAAATGAGTAACTGAAATACAAGCCTCCTGCTAACCATGCTGACATGACATTTGCTTTGAATTTCACGCATCGGCAAAGCAAAGTCATGATTAAACAAAAAGAGTTCTGTGGTGAATACAAATGGTATGCATGTCCGATGTAGGTCAGAATTGTTGCTAAAGTCTAGTGTTCTCATTTTTTTTTTATATCTTAATAAAAAACAAGTTATGTGAGCCAGTGTGTCTCTGGCTTTATAAACCACAGTCATTTCTTTTTTTATATGTATAAATGTTTTCTACAATCAAACCTGTTCTCAACTCCAATCTTTAACTCCAGTTACATTTCCCTTGGCGATCAGCTGCACTTAACAAAGGTCAGGTCTCGCTTTTCACGCTGTGAAATGATTTGACGACAAAAAAGAAAAAAAATCCATTGTCCTATTAAATTGAGTTGGATGGTGTTAGAATCTAAATTCTAATCAGAGGGGCTGCTAAAGATTGCTTCTCAGCGCATGAGGGTGCCTTTTAAGAGACAGCCAGCTGACTAACTCTGGCTAAACCAAGAGCTTCACATCCAAACATGGGCCTTTCAGCGATTATCTTCCTTGATTTCAAGACGATGCTCAAGACAAATGCCACACCAGAACTAAATGCCACTCCATACCTTGCACACAAACATCTAGTACTAAGCCATACAGCTGAGCTGGATTGAAGCATGGTCATTATAAAGTGCTGTTAGTGTTTAAGGCCACTGCCTTTTCTTTGTTATCTTCACTCCTAATTGGGTGATAAGTGATGTGTAATTTCATGGGATGCCCTCTTGAGTTTAAGTAGAGCAATGAAGTTTATCTTCTGTGTTCAGCTCCCACAGTGCTAAAGCGTCTTTAGATAAGGTCACTTAGTAGTCTGTTAGCCAGCTCGTTTCAAGCTCAGAAAAGCCCTTCTGTGAGGCGTGGCTAGTGGGCTGTCTGCTCTGTGAAGAACTGATGCTCCATCACGCTGTCCTAATTGTAAATGTTCTCACTCAATATACGCAGTGAGGGATTTGTATTTATTTATTTGATCCCCTGCTGATTTTGTACGTTTGCCCACTGACAAAGAAATGATCAGTCTATAATTATAATGGTAGGTTTATTTGAACAGTGAGAGACAGAATAACGTGGTGCAACCCTCTGTAGGCAGCTGCCCAGCCTCCAAAGTCCTGTGTGGTCTCCCAGTCTCCCGGTTTCATCCTTATCGTTTCACCCACCTCCAGCTCTGGTAGGTCTCGAGCAGTCCGGTCATAGAAGCACTTAGCGACTGCTTCCTGTGACGCAGTTTGTCCGTGACGCCAACCACGACGCAGGGCTCAAGTAGCTCGTTAGCTACGGGGATGGTAGTCTTCAGACGCCTGGACAGAAGGCGTTGTGCTGGGCTGCTGTCCATGTTTTCGGTGGGTGTGTTCCTCCACTGTAAGATCGCTTTCCATGGGTCGTTGCTGTCACGCAAGGCCCTGCTTAACAGTTTTTTTTTTTCAATCTTCGCAGCTGACTCTGCCTTGCCATTTGCTTTTGGGTGTCTTGGAGAAGAGGTCACGTGGTCAAACTCCCATTCTGAGGCGAAACGCTTGAACTCTGCAGTGGATTGTGGCCCATTGTTCGTGATTACCTTGTCAGGCTGACCTTGCCTTGCAAACTGTGCCTTGCAGCGCCTTATGACTGTCTCTGCCGACAAGTCAGGGAGCAGTTCAATTTCCCAAAAGTCAGAGTAGTAATCAACTATGAGGAGATAGTCCTTTTGTATGTGGCTGAATAAGTCCATGCTGACGATTTGCCAGGCCCTTTTGGGCAGTTCGTGTGACATCATGGTTTCCTTTTGCTGTTCATGAGTGTACTCGTTGCATGTGGTACAGCTACTGACAAAGTCTTTAATTTCTGATTGCATGTTTGGCCAGTATAATGTTTCACGAGCCTGGCGGTAGCATGAGTCACCTCCAACGTGACTGGAGTGTATGCGGGTAAGCATCTCTGGACATAGCGATTTGGGAATAATGACCTTCTGACCTCTGAACAAGACGCCATTTTGCACGCTGATCTCATCTCCAAAGGTCTAGTATTCTCTCACTGTGAAAGGTGTCTCCTCTTTCAGGTGTGGCCAACCTGCGAGAGCCATGGACTTCAGTGACTGTAGGTGTTCGTTCTTGTCAGCTTGATCTGGGCTAGGGGGGGATCTGTGACATTTAAGTAGTCTGCCTGATTGATCTGTTGAACATCTTGTTGTTCCTGCTGTAGCAAACAGATGGCCTGCCGCTGATAGGCAGTGTCTCTGCCTGTACATGGTGCCGTTGCCCTGCTCAGTGTGTCGCTGATGTATCTCCAGTCCTGGCTTGTAAATTACCTTCAGGCTGTAGTTCTGAGTCAGGAGCATGCATTGAAGCCTCTTGGGCGCTTTGAGGAGAGGTTTACTGAATATGGCAATGAGTGTTTTATGGTCAGTTTCAGCGGTGACCAGGTGCTTGGGCAGCCAGTGCCATGGTGTGTCTTTGTCCAGCAACCAGCGCAGAAGCTCACAGACTGCTGACAGCTGTGGTATGAACTTTGCAAGATAGTTTGCAAAGCCGATGAGATGCTGTACTCCTTTCGCATCAGACGGGTTTGTCGAGGATCGCCCTGACCTTGTCTGGGTCCGGCTTCAGGCCTTTTGCAATGTGGCCATGGAAGTGGACGTGTTTCACCTTGAACTGCAGCTTCTTCAGCCCAAGACGAAGCTTAACTGATCGGCAGCGCTCCATCAGTGCCAGGAGCTTCACATCATGGTCGCGTTATGCTTTTTCGTCTGTGTCACCACAGCCTACGATCAGGACATCATCGGCGATGGGTTCAATACCCTTGAGGCCAGCCAGTAACTCGTGCTGCTTGCGTTGGTATACCTCAGGCGCCACCGAGACACCAAACGGGAGCTTGAGCCAGCGTTTCCGACCCCAAGGGGTCCAGAAGGTAGTCATGAAGCTGCTTTCTTCATCAAGCTTGCATTGAAGGAATGAATCTCGGGCATCCACCAAAGTGAAAATCCTGGCCTTGGGAAGCTTGTAGAGGACAACCTCTAATGTTGGCATGATGTAGTGGGATCGTTTCAGTGCTTGGTTCAGATGCTTTGGGTCGATGCAGACCCTCAACTTCTCAGGTTTTTTCACTATGACCATATTGCTGATCCAGTCAGTTGGTTCAGTCACAGGTATCATGTGACCATCTGCCTCATACCTGTCCAGCTGGGCCTTCACAGCCATTTTCATTGCAATGGGCACATTGCGAGGAGCGCACTGAACTGGAGTGACGCTCTAATCCAATTCGAAGTGTACCTCCCCAGGCACTGATTCAACGGGCCAGTTGAATACATCGGCATATTGAGTAGTTGTTTTTTGGAAAGGGATACATGCTGGACAAGCTCCACAATGTTCAGGTCATTTGGTACAGTGAACTGCATCAGTCCCAGGCGTTCACATGTAGAGCCTGAGAGGAGAGGATGTTGACTGGTTTTCACAATCTCAAATTCCAGCTTGTGTTTGCGTACCCGAATAACACATTCAGTCTCAAAGGTGCCCATAGAGCTCATTAGCTCTCCTGAGTACAGCTTCAGTTTAGTATCGCTGGGCAATAGATGTGTACCAGGTGCCAGATTGATGTTGTCTTTGTAACTCATTACGTTGCATGTAGCACCGGAATCCAGTTGACATTGCTGTTGCTT
Organism: Osmerus mordax; assembly: GCF_038355195.1. NCBI lineage: Eukaryota > Metazoa > Chordata > Actinopteri > Osmeriformes > Osmeridae > Osmerus > Osmerus mordax. The sequence continues at coordinate 2,755,004 of NC_090059.1, read as the reverse complement.
GTTGTATAATCGTAGTGTCACAAACCATTTCTTCCTGCTTGAGTGTACAGCCCCAATGGATTCATGCATGTAAATGTCACTTTCACTGTTCTACTCTGAACATTGAGTGACATCATCAACACAGTGAATCGTGCCCTCACTCACCCTTCTTTTGCTTTTGAGACACACTTTTGACACACAAGTGATTATTAGTCCCACAGTATTTACATGCTATGGGGCTCTCTGAGTTCACCGTTCATGGTGAACTATTCTGCCTCGATTGGTTTTGTCTGAATGGCTGCCTGGCAACAGTGTGAACAGCATCAACGTGCTGCTAGTCCAAGCACTTGTCCTCTCCAAGTTGGACTATTGCAACTCGCTGCTCGCTGGTCTCCCAGCATGTGCAACCCGCCCTCTTCAGAGGATTCAGAACGCAGCGGCCCGCCTGGTCTACAATCTACCCAGACGCTCCCATGTTACCCCGCTCCTCATCTCTCTCCACTGGCTACCTATCATGGCCCGTATCAGATTCAAGACCCTGGTATTGACCTTCCGAGCAGTGAACGGGACTGCACCCGTCTACATCAAGTCTCTCCTGCAGCTTTACACCCCCACCCGTCACCTACGGTCTTCTTCAGACAACCGCCTGGTGGTCCCACCGCTCAAGACCGCCCGGTCCCAACACAAGCTCTTCTCCTGTCTGGCCCCCCAGTGGTGGAATCAACTCCCCACCTCCATCAGAGACACTGACTGTCTCTCCACCTTCAAGAAAAGGCTCAAGACGCACTTGTTCCGGGAGTACAACGGTACTTAGGAATGGTTCGCTTGACCCGATGTTAGTTCCCTCAAGGATCAAAATGACTCTTGCTCAGAGACTTGTTGCTCTTGTGGTTAGTGGTAACTGATTTAAAATTGTTTGTACTCGCTGTGATATATTGTTTTTTATTATTGTTGCTTGTCTTTTTTTTTCCACAGGTACTCTTGCACTTATATCAGTTCATGTTGTTTAATTGTAACTTGTTTAACTACATGCTCTTATGGTTCTTCCCTTTGGCACTTACTTTGGTTGTTCACAATGTGTGCTTCATGTTTTGGCTACTCGCAATGTTTTGTGGCTATCTCGTTATGATCAGTGACCTATGCACTTTGTAAAGCTCTCTCTTGGAAGTCGCTTTGGATAAAAGCGTCTGCTAAATGAATAAATGTAAATGTAATGTCGGTGCGCTGGGTTTCAATTTCAATTGCTCTCATTCTCATGTCAGTGACTTCTGCAGTGCGGCACATTTCAATGGCAGTTACTAATGTTAAGCCTCTCTCTCTCAGTATACGCCATCGCGTATCCTCATTTGCAATTCCCAGTACTATTTTGTCACGAATCAATTCATTTTTCAATCCCCCGTATTCACAAGTAGCGGATTTTTCTCTCAAACGGGTTACAAAGTTGTGTACGGACTCACCCTCCTGTTTACAGCTTCCGAAAACGAACCGCTCATAAATGACGTTTCTGGCAGGTTTAAAGTAATTCTCCAATGCATCCAATATAGCCTTTGCATTACACTGTTGTCGTGCTGTGAGGGTGAGATTGTGCCGGTAGATATGCCTGTGAGAACCATTGGATTTGGTGGCGGAATGTTCGCTGCCATACGTATGTATGGAGTGATGCTAGCTAGCCAGCTAGCCAGCTAACAACGAATTGAACCGTGAAACAGCGTGTGTTCGCATATGGAACGTAACTGCGCCTATACTGTACTTAGCTAAAATAACAAACGTGTGGTTTTCGAGCCACTTCTGATACCATGTGTCACTATGATGTTTTAAATGAATGAATAAAGACAGACACCAATGTCAAGTTCACAAGCCGTGTTCCAACATTGTACAAGTCCCTACACGCGGAGGACGGGGAACAGTCCGGCTAGTCGATTACCTATCAACTAGACTCCGTAACAGTTCTCACCCAAGATTTGACGGTACATGGCTGCGTCCATCGTCCCTTTGATGTGGTGAAGTTGTCCTGTCCCCGTAGCAGAAAAACACCCCCAAAGCATAATGTTTCCACCTCCGTTTGACGGTGGGGATGGTGTTCTTGGGGTCATAGGCAGCATTCCTCCTCCTCCAAACACGGCGAGTTGAGTTGATGCCAAAGAGTTCGATTTTGGTCTCACCACAACACTTTCACCCAGTTCTCCTCTGAATCATTCAGATGTTCATTGGCACACTTCAGACGGGCCTGTATATGTGCTTTCTTGAGCAGGGGGACCTTGCGGTTGCTGCAGGATTTCAGTTCTTCACGGCGTAGTGTGTTACCAATTGTTTTCTTGGTCCCGCTGTCTTGAGATCAATGACAGGATCCTCCCGTGTAGTTCTGGGCTGATTCCTCACCGTTCTCATGATCATTGCAACTCCACGAGTTGAGATCTTGCATGGAGCCCCAGATCGAGGGAGATTGACAGTTCTTTTGTGTTTCTTCCATTTGCGAATAATCGCACCAACTGTTGTCACCTTCTCACCAAGCTGCTTGGCGATGGTCTTGTAGCTCATTCCAGCCTTGTGTAGGTCTACAATCTTGTCCCTGAAATCATTGGACAGCTCTTTGGTCTTGGCCATGGTGGAGAGTTTGAAATCTGATTGATTGATTGCTTCTGTGGACCGGTGTCTTTTATACAGGTAACAAGCTGAGATTAGAAGCACTACCTTTAACCCATTAAGGAGTAGCATCGCACATATGCGATCGTTTGAATGCGGGTCTCACAGCGTAACGTTGCACATGTGCGATTCTGAACATTCCAACCGACTATTTTCCGATATACAAAAACTATATGACAAACGCTATAGCAGGGATTCAAAATTTACAATTAGGAGGCTAACAAGTAACAAGGGAGTCAGATGGCTGAGCGGTTAGGGAGTCGGGCTATTAATCAGAAGGTTGTTGGTTCGATTCCCGGCCGTGCAAAAATGACGTTGTGTCCTTGGGCAAGGCACTACACCCTACTTGCCTACTTGTCCCTGTACTTACTGTAAGTCGCTCTGGATAAGAGCATCTGCTAAATGACTAAATGTAAACACTAGCAGGTAGTAGCATTGCTACTAGTATTATGCTAGGTTGCTAGGTAACAGAAGCTAACTAAAGCTAGCTAGCTTCTGTTTTGGAAAAATAACTCACTCTGGTGGAAGCATCGGAAATATTTAGAACTCACGCATCTAAAGGTTAAGAGTGTGCTCATAATCTCAGCTCTTTACCTGTATAAAAGACACCGGGGAGCCAGAAATCTTTCTGATTGAGAGGGGATCAAATACTTATTTCACTCATTAAAATTCAAATCAATTTCTAACAATTCTGATATCAGTCAATGTGCAAAGAATAACCTGTAAATGAACCAGGTTGTTAACTTCATGTATGTTGTAATATCTTACAGAGAGGGCAATTTTTTTCATAAATATTAAAGCATGTATGTTGTATGAATGTGATAATAGAAAGGTGCTGTGTTGTCTGCATGTTCAATTTGAACAGACATTTTCAGGATGCAAATGATTAAGATCAGGAGATGCTCGATGAAGCCAAGATGACTTAAAGCTTTGTTAATTAGACAGAATTGAAAATATCTTATTCTAAACAATAGCTAATCTCATCAATGAGCTGGCAGGATTCAAACAGTGTTTGTATTATCTTCCAGAGTCTTCCTGCGAGCCATCAATCAGTATGCGGCCGTGCTGAACAAGAAATTCCTGGACCAGACCAACTTTGAGCTCCAGGTAGGTGATCAGCACACACAACGTTTTTAAACATAAGCGAAATAAGCGAAATAAGCGTTGGTACAGCAGTGAGTCTACATCTCAGTGCAGTGCTGGATGTGCCATCTGCGTCAGTCAAACACTGGCGTCAGATGCAGTGTAGAGACTAAACAATGGTTGTAAGGGCGGGGGCCTGATTTAACGGAACACAGGGTGTCTCCCACGCACCCCCTCTGTGAAAATGCCTAGCTTGACGGAGGGGAAGAAGGAAGAAAAAACACAGTTTGTCAGAGCTGACATTTTGAGGTGGCCACTTAGAAGCCTCCCTGCTGAGTCATATAGGGGGCAAAGCATATGAGCGAAGTGGTGAGAATCTCCTCGCTCACAGAGTTGTTCGCTCCTCCGCTCCCCCGCTCCCCTGCTCAAAGACGCACCAGGCCGCTCCGCTCATTATCGCTCAACGCAGATTGCATCACCCATCCATCCATCATCTGCCGCTTTTCCGGGGGTCGGGTCGCGGGGGCAGCAACCTAAGCAGGAAGGCCCAGACTTCCCTCTCCCCGGCCACTTCCACCAGCTCTTCCTGGGGGACCCAGAGGCGTTCCCAGGCCAGCCGAGAGACATAGTCCCTCCAGCGTGTCCTGATTGCATCACGCTCTACTCAAATCACTCTCTCGCTTGCTCCAAAAAAGGAAAAAAAATCTCCATGTATTTAAAGTAGTGCTGTCAAACGATTAAAATATTTAATCGCGATTAATCGCATTAAAGTCATAGTTAACTCGCAATTAATCGCACACTTTTATCTATTCTAAATGTCCCTTGATTTATTTTTGTCCCGTTATTTTTTCTCATTTTAATGCTCTTATCAACATGGAAAAGTGGATCGGATTGCTTAATGCAAATGTTTTTTTGTATTGAAAAAACAACATTGCAATCGCCTGGCTTTGACGAGGGGGCGGAGAATTCGCATCAGCTGTTTGCTTGGCCATCAAGTGGTATTTCAGACTGGACGTGCTGAGATGATAGCTCAGTTCACAACGACAAAACACACAGATCACTTTGGTCTTGTCAATGGAACCATTTGGTAACTTTTTAAAAGTAAACTTTCCATTAAGAATCTTATTGGCATCCATTTCGGCGTCTCGCGCTCACCATCCACTCAAAACTAAAGTTAGCCTACTACTCTTTAGCCGGTTCGCAAGCCCAAACAAGTGTGTGTGGCGTGCCTGTTGTTTTGTTTCCGGTCTAGCTAGATCCGGTGTGGTGTTGTAGTTTTTAATAACGGCAGTAGTTGTTGCAACAGCATGTGAAAAAAACGAAAAAGTTTGCTAGGCCAAAAAGAATGTTAATCGCGCAATATTTTTTTTACTTTGGGTCTGCGTTAACGCCGTTAATAACGCCTTAAACTGACAGCACTAATTTAAAGTGGAACTGAATTGCGATTAGACTGATATTATAATAATATATACATTTAATGACATTAAAAAATATATAACATACAACTGTATTCCATATTCTATAAATAATCGAAAGCTCTAGTGTGTAAATGATGTACTTCAAAAGAACCGGGCGCCGCCATGTTTAAATACAGCTGACGTCACAAGAATGGTTGCGCTCAATTTGAACCCGCCAAGCTGCATTAAAAATTGAAGATCGACCCATCATACCTATCCCTGTTCATCCTATGGCGTATGCTTTTGAACCAATACGTAATTATTAGTGGTGGGCCGTTATCGGCATTAACGTGCTGCGTTAACGTGAGACTCTTATCGGGCGATAAAAAAATATTGCCGTTAATCTATTCTCAAAGTTGCGTTGGGAGCTGGGTCTATACTACTCAAGCTATGATGACTTTCTCCTTGATATTTTAGCGCGGATGTATACCTAGCCGAATTGCACTGTAGGGGGCGAGAACGAGTCTTCGAACCTGTGTGTATGCCTTGTGTGTGAAATTATAACATCAAACGTGACGTGCTAACATGGATGCAGCTATGAAGCCGCCTGGTTTGCTTCAGGGAAAATGTATTTTTAAGAAGCTTCCCAATGGAAACCTCGACAAGACTAAGGTTGTTTGCACCTTGTGCTATGCAAAATTAGTTTACTGTAGGAGTTCTTCCAGTCTCAAATACCACCTAAACGCAAAGCATCCATTAGCTAATGTGGAAGATGCCGGGCCAAGCACTGATGTAGCGCAGGGGAAGAGTCGTCGTCAAACTACTATGTTTGAGTGCAACCGAGGCAAGCCCGTCAGCAAAGCTCTATCAGCCAAGCTAAATAATCTAATAAACAGTTAATAAACACAAGTACATCTTTTGAACATAATTTATTGTCATCACCAATTGTCATAGTAGAACAGCTTTCTCAAGCAGTTTGTGATGCATTTTGGAAACAGGAGATGAGCCCCTGGTCTAATGCGCCACCTGGCTTGAGAAACCCATTCTCAAAGACTTGCTTTTAGTCATTATTTGGGTAGCACACATATTATGAATGCCTTCGGCGGAATTCAAATGAGCCATTTTAATCTAGATTAATCTACATTAACGCCAAGATTACAGTAAGATTAATCTAGATTTAAAAAATTAATCTATGCCCACCACTAGTAATTATGTACCCGCAGGGCCGCAGTTGTTCCATATGATGCAGAATATGTGGTTTTGTCGGAAGATATAAATATAGTTAACACTGACAGGTTGGACAACTCCGAGAGGTGTACTTCTGGTAACTGCACGACAATGCCAACAGAGACAGAATCGATCTGATCAAAGAGGCAGACCTGCATGATCTGGGTGTTGGTGGTCCACCAAAATTATCGTTCATCATTGAGAACAGGCTCTTCCCCATGCTGTGTGAGGAGAAAGCTTATATGTTAGCTTATCATAGGTGTAACCATGATCTGAGTACTTATATGTCATGCTATGCCAGGTTGCCTTGCGTTGTCTTGTCTTAAGTCTTAATATCAGTGCTCGGTCTGACCCTGTGTTGTTCTTTGCATCTGACAATAAAAGACTTGAATTTGAAAGTTTGGAGCACCCTATAAATAGATGGTAAGTTTCAGTTACTAGTACTGTTACCTTCAAGTTGTGTGAAACATACTCACTGGTTGAGTTGATAACTTGTTCGCTAGGTTAAACATAACAAACAGTGTAGGAAACGTTACGGAGCTAGCTTTGTGCGTTATTAGGCACAATCATATCTGTGAATTTAGGAGCTAGAGCTACCTATGTCAAAAACGGCACTGTGTGTATGTAACGTTAGCGTATTTTACAGGTTTATAAATATAATCCACTTCTGTAAAGTGATCACTACAAACTCTAAATCAGGGGGCAACTAGCGGGCTTTGGCGCTTTATAGCTATGAGCCATTGTCATAAAACCGGTTGCCGCTTGGGTAGGACATGGATAGTGAATGCCTTCTGTCCTGTAAAAATTGTTTGTACAACCAGCCAATAAGATCCTACTTTGCACCTTGTTTTAGCTGGTTCGTTTGAAGCAATTTCTACCTCTGTGTTCTCCCTGACAATCTGTCAATGTCAATCTTGATGACTGCTAGCAGCTGTCAGTCACAGTACATTCCTATTCTCGTGACGTCACAGACATGACGATTCAAAGATGGCCGCGCCCTGTAGTTAAGTAGTAAAGTTTAAAACGTTTTTATTATTATATATATTACATTTTGCTCTTTTAGTTGTCAGATAAAGTTTTGTGATCTTATTTTAATAATAATATGAGCCGTACTTCATAAATCAGTTAAGTTCCACCTTAACTTTTAGCTTAAACCTCAGCCCAAAGAACTAAAGAGCAGCGTCTACATTTTTCAAATAAAAATTATTTATTTCAAATTAGAAATTAAGCCTGCGTAAAAAGGAATATAACACAAAAAGTGAAGACAAAACTTTGTGTTAGAATATTAATCTATATTTACTTTGTTACAAATTACCATATTTTGCGAACCCTTTGCTTTCTTCCCAGCGTGTTCACGTAGCACACTTTCGTGTTTTCGAGAGAGGTGTATTTTTAGATTCCAAAATTAGTCTTTACTGACTGAAATGATGTTACCACATTATTTTTCTTGTACCACATTATTGTTGTCCTTTTAAAAATCCCGCTCTGCATTCTGTCCAAAATCCGCCCGCTCACGCTCTCCGCTCCACTCACATGCTCTGATAGGGGGCTATTTAAATGTTCTAACTCTGCAGTTTGTTGGGCCCTAAGGAAACAAGGAAGAGGACCTAAAGAAATTACCATAAAAATAGTTTGGAGAGGACATAAGTGACTGTATAATGGTCTGCAATTTAGTACGCTTTTCCAGAATATCTTAACCTACTCTTCACAGTGGCATGGTGGCTCCTTGTGCTAGTTTTTGAAAAACTCTTGCAAATGGAAGATTGTAATGTTCCTAAGCATTTAACAGGCCCTCCTTCTGAGGGTCTTGCTACCTTTTAAAAGCCTCAGAGGAGTTGAATATATTAAACCAAGTTGTGTCTTAATAGAAATGGAAGCCATCCACTGCATTTAGTGCTAAATGTTAAAAAAACTACCAAATACCACATAGATTATTCATTTGCATCGCCTTCCACCCAAATGGAATCCGAACGACTGGAGTGGAATCTAAATTGTTTAGTGGAATCTAAACAATGTTTCAGTGTTTATGTATGCGCATGTGCCTTGCTGAGCCTATTGTTGTTTGCATGAGGATGTGTGAGTTCCTCTAAAGGGAGAGGTTGATGGGAGTGGAGGAGGACAGGGAGGGCTGTGACCGCTGCTCTCCGTCCAGCCGGCTCTGAACTCCGTCTGCTCCTCCGTCTCCGTGCTTGAGAGAGCTCTCCCCGGTTGCCCCTCAGCCCACATCTGCAGCCTCTCCTTCACCAGTGGACAAGCTTCCCAACACAGCTGAGACAGCTCACCTGAAGCACCCAACAAGCTTTCCAGACCCACAAACTAGCAGGGTTTAACTCTGCCACACCTTCCTTCAACGTGATGAAGAAATGTTTTCCTCTCCTCCCCCCCCCCCCCCATCCTAGCTCTGGAACAACTATTTCCACCTGGCCGTGGCCTTCCTCACCCAGGAATCCCTGCAGCTGGAGAACTTCTCCAGCGACAAACGAGCCAAGATCTTCCACAAGTGAGTACAAAGAGTGAACAGATAGCTCCTTCTCTCCCACCACCCCCCTCCCCCCTTCCAAAGACCCAGTGCAAACAGGTCCCCAGTTCCCTCTCCTCAGACCCCTTCACTCCCCACACCAAGAAACACAAGTTGCCTTTTAATAATGTATCAAACGGTTAGCCCACAGGGATGACATATCCCATGCCAGTGCCAGAGGTGTTTGTTAGCCACTGAGCCCTCCAGGGCACTCCACTCTCTTCTGTTCCATTTTCACACCCAGGGTATCAACCAGTCAGGAAGCCCCCTTACAGAATTCAAATTCTGAGGTAGAAAAAAAAAAGTGTTTTACTCGATACCTGAATTCTTCTCTGAGCCATTTTCTCCCTTGTCGCTGAGATTTTATCTTTAACATTCTTTATAGGCAGATTAAGTTTATTTCTCTTTCTAGCTGCTATGGGTGAGAGCCTGTTAGGGTGTATTTGACAAAAAAAAGTTTAATTACTAAGAAAATGTGATAAAATAACCCACACCAAATATTGCTCCAAATGGCGGTCTGGATTCATTTCATTTTCCGCTGATGCCGTGGTATGCATTGCACTGCAAAGTTATCTGGCTGTAGAGTTCAGTTGTGTAAGCCAGCTACCCTTCATTATCTAGTGGAAGAGGGATGAGAGTGCTGTTTCAAATGCACGTCACCCTGGCTCTTGCTGGTTGAGGAATGCTCTTGGTGACCATTGTCAGTCTTGTATTGTGGATTCTACTCAACAACCAGGTGAAGTGACAACAGGTTGATTTAAGGCCGACAGTACATAATGGCACCACACAAAGAGTCAGACATATAAAGCCATATAAAGCCTCACCTCTTCCCATTCTTCCTTGTGCTGAGTGGCTGTATGGTAGTAGGTCGGACTAGGATTAGGACTAAGACTAGGCCTGGCCTGGCCTGGAGAGAGACATGGAGAAGGGGATTTTCCACTTTTTCTCTTCACCAGGCTTCTACTATAATGTCACCTACTGTGTTTTTTTAATTTTGTTTATCTCTCTCCTTCCTGCCCCTCTCTTCCCTCCCTCTCTCCCTCTGTCTCTCTCTCTCACTGTATAATTGTGAATAAGCATGAGTGAAGTGCGGGGACATGAAGATTCAGTTGCAATTTCCCTCCCTCCCTTTTTCAAATCAAATTTTCAATCAAATATTTATATAGTGCTTTTTCCAAGCAACGTCACAGAGGGCTTCACAGATGTCCATAGAACTGCATTCAAACCAACCAAGGAAGACAAAAAACGACATTTTCTCCCTCCCTCTTCCATCTTCAAGCTTTACTTACTGCATGCTGGCTCATGATGTGTGCAGTGGCAGTTCTGGGGGGGGGGGGGGGGGGGGCTAGTGGTTGCCAGTGCCTTTGTGACAATAAGCTTGGACCCCCTTGTGGCCATCCTAAATGTAGAGTCTGAATCATTATAAACTTGCTTGTCAATGCCTGCAATGCAGTGAAGAAAACTATATGACAACAATAATGTTTAATGTGACTGGCCTCTCTAACAGTACAACTGGTCCCAGCTTAGTCTAGAACCTCCCCTGGATGTGCAGAACCGTCGTCCAACTATCATCTGTTGGTCTCTGTGACAGATGACCTCTCCTCCTCAGCATGACGGATTAGTGTGTGTTGTGTGTGTGTTTGAGCGCAGTTTCAACACTCAATGATTGAGCTCACAACAGTGGACAGACTGAGGGGCCATGCTCCGGGGACGATGACGGAGCACTATGTTTCCTGTCTTAATACGGCCGTCCCAACTTTCATCACAAGGCCCGCGTGGAAGCTAATGACGTTGAATCCGTTTATATGTCAGGGCCCACAGCTAACCTTGGCTCACCACCACCACGGACTCTTACACAAACATACACACACACAGGAACACGTTAATGCAGCTGTGCAGAGGTGATTTCAGATCTTGTGCAAAGGGGATTTCAGATCTCGTTCAGATGTGATTTCAGATCTCGTTCAGATATGATTTCAGATCTCGTGCAGATATGATTTCCGATCTTGTGCAGATATGATTTCAGATCTTATGCAAAGATGAATTCCGATCTTGTGCAGATATATTTTCATATCTTGTGTAGATTTTATGCGGACAGGCCTGCGTTAACCTTTAGATTAGTGAGTTCTAAATATTTCCAACGGTCCCCACAGAGTACATTATTTTTCCGAAACGGTAGCTAGCTAGCTTTAGTTAGCTTCCGGGCTAAGTTACCTAGTATAATACTCGAAGCAATGCTACTACCATGCTAGTGTTACTTGTGAGCCTTCTCATTAGTACATTCTGAAGCCATACTAAAGCGTTTGTCGCATAGTTTGTCTATTGGAAAATATTCAATTGGAATGTTCGAAATCACATATTTCTGATGTTATGCTGTGGGACCCACATTCGAACGATCACATATTTGTGACGCTACTCTTTAACAGGTTAATGTGTGGCTGTATCTTCACCCAGATGTCAGTGTCTGAAATACAAGAAAGGCTGCTTTGAACCAGGGAGATGATGAGTCACGGACGCTTGATTGCACATGCTCCTTCTGATCGACCTTTAACAGTCTTCTTTCTCTCTGTGCAGTGACGGACAGGTTGAAGGGAAAATGTCTTTCTCCTTTCTTCCCTCACCGTAACCTCCCCTTCTATCCTAGTTGTCCGTGTCTTTTTTGGTGAAATGTCGACTGAACGTAGGGGGTCTGTGAATGCCGCCGAGGGCCCCTGTAAAAGGTCAGAGTGTGATGAGGCCTTAATGAATATTAATGGGGAGAGGGCAGAGGAACAGTGTCCTGACTGGTCCATTTCACTTAAAACCTCTCCATACCTCCATCTGTCTACTTCTCACTGTCTTTTTTCTCGTCCTAACTGCTTCTCTCTTTATTGACTAAATGATGTATTCTTCAGAAGTCCTGTACTTCTTGCTATATCTTGTCTTTTCCAAGATAGCTCTAACAACCTCTAACTTGCTTTAGATCTACTTTGCATTATTTTTCTTCAGTTGACTTGTATCACCCTCATTACCTCCTCCCCTTCTCTCTCTCCTCCCCTTCTCTCTCCTTCCTCTTCTCCCTCTCCTCCCATTCTCTCTCTCCTCCCCTTCTCTCTCTCTCCCTCCTCCCCTTCTCTCTCCCTCCTCTTCTCCTTCTCCTCCCATTCTCTCTCCCTCCTCCCCTACTCCTCTTCCTCCCCTTCTCTCTCCCTCCTTCTGTTCTATCACTCTCATCCCTTCTCTAACCCCTTTTCTCCCTCAATCTCGGACAATGTCACTCTAAGGTGCTCTCTCCCCCCCCCCCCCCCCCCCCAGCCCAGCCCAGCCTGATCAGTCAGGCGGTAGCAGGTGACAAGCCTGTCAGTGTCCCCTGTTCCTCACTCACTTTGGTGTGACACTAGGACTGCCAAGCAGGCTGTCATGTCATCCTGCCTGCACTAAGGACAGCTTCGTCCGATACATCACCTCCAGGCAGCCGTGGAGGAAGCCCCACATCCATTTTTATTCATCTAACCTTTTGTTTAGACAGGGAGTCATTTTGAGACCCATATCCCTTCTGCAAACAAGCCGTGTATACACAAACACAGGCTGGACGCCAATACAATATCCAAGTACAACAGAAAACCAAGCATTTCACAAGCATACAGTATGGCAATACAGTTTTTAAAATAATGATAAAATAAATCGATAAATAAATGAATGAATGAATAAATAAGGTGAAACACAATCATAGAAGTCAAAACACCCTTCCCAGTAAGGTTGTCATAAGTATTCCTTCCAGAGGCTTCTGAGCATCTAAAATGCTGTTTTGAATTGTGAAGGCATTCTACAAGTATGGTACAAAAAAATACAAATAATGCTTGCCTAATACTGTCAACACCAAATACATGTTTAGACTCCTTATTCCTTGTACTTCTCGAGATTTGAAAAGATAGTCAACATTGTGGGAGTTTTTATTAGAGCTGGATTCTTAAGGAGAGAAAGTAATAATTAACCAACTATTATGATTTAAGAGGGCCTGCCTTCTGTCAATATTTAGACCAAAATACAACTTAGTATGCTGGGGTAGACTTCAACTTAGTAATGTAATGAAGTGGCATCTGCAGTTATGTAGATGTTATCTCCACACTCTTGAACTGCTAGCAACATTCAATACATATTGTATTATTTTCAAAAGCTAAATTGAAGCATTTGAGTTTTTCACCTTCTAAAAGTTTCACCCTTTTTTTTGTTCAATGTGGGATAACTGAAGCAGACCCCTTGTTCACAGTATATCAGTTATTTACTTTATCACCATGTCTCTTTCTCTGTGTCTGCCTGTCCATCATGATCTCTTTGTCTGTGTCTGTTTGTCCTTCATGATCTCTTTCTGTTTCCATCACTATCTCTCTTTCTTTCTTTCTCTCTGTCTCTGTCTCTCTGTAACTATTTCTCTCTGTCTCCATTTTTGTGCCTCTCTATTCTATTCTGTGTAGGAAATGAAATCCTGTACCTGTACTCTGGACCCCATCCCCACTGCTCTGCTCAAGTCATACATCCCCACTCTCTGTCCTTTCATCACCAAAGTTGTTAACCTTTCCCTTCAGTCTGGCTGTGTCCCAGCAGCTCTCAAGGTTGCTTTCATCCGTCCCATTCTCAAGAAGCCCACCCTGGACCCGGAGGTTCTAGCAAACTATAGGCCTATCTCCAACCTTGCCTTCCTGTCCAAAGTGCTAGAGAAGGTAGTTGCTTCTCAACTTCAGGACCACCTCAAACACAAAAACTTGTATGAAAAATTCCAGTCAGGATTTCGTTCAGCCCACAGCACTGAAACAGCTTTGCTCAGGGTGACAAATGACCAGCTGATGACAGCTGATGCAGGATCTCCCTCGCTCCTCATCCTCCTGGACCTGACTGCTGCATTTGACACAGTGGATCACACTATCCTCCTAGAGCACCTCCACACCACCATTGGACTACCAGGCTCTGCACTCAGGTGGTTTCAGTCCTACCTTTCTGGCAGAACTGAATATGTCTCACTGGGAAGATGCAAGTCCAGACTGCTCCCTGTCTCCTGTGGTGTTCCGCAAGGGTCGGTCCTCGGCCCCATCCTCTTTATTATTTACATGCTCCCCCTCGGTCGTGTCATCAGCAGACATGGGATGTCTTTCCACTGTTATGCAGATGACACGCAGCTTTACATCAAAACTGCCCCAAGCCCGTCTGCTGCCATGTCATGTCTTACCGCCTGTCTTGGGGAGATAAAGGCATGGATGAGAAACAACTTTCTCCAGTTAAATAGTAGCAAAACCGAAGACCTTTTTGTTGGCACTCCACAGCAGGTTCAGTCATACTCCATAACTCATCTCACCTTCGACAGTCAGGTCATACCCCTCTCTTCCACAGTCACTAATCTAGGAGTTAGGTTTGACCCTCACCTATCCTTTAATGACCATATAAAACACCTGTGCAAAACCTCCTTTTATCATCTCAAAAACATCTCCAAACTTTAAAGATCCTGTAAAGTGGAATTGAAAACGAGTTTAAGTTCACCACACCACAGAAGAATATGTTATTAACTACCCATCCAAATTCGAATGAAAAAAAACACCAACAAGTATGTTAAATTAGGCTTTGAAATCGTGAGAAAATCAGCAGTCTTCTCTGCTTGAGACTGGGGGGGCGTGTCGCCTGAAGGAGCTGAAGCTCTGCCCCCTCGCTGGAAGGCGCCACTTCTCTCAAGTACCTACGACCCAGATAATGGACGCTACGTCAAGCCGAACAAAACAGTATTGAATTAGAATTTATTTGTTCAATGAGTGAAACATACAGAGGCATATAAATGAAGCTTGTTCCCCTGAGCTGTAACACAGGAGTAAAAATGGACACCAGAGACAGTGAGCTCTCCAACTACTTCTAGCACATTAGCTACCATTTCACCAAAATACCATCATTCTACACAGAGTAGCCTAATATCAAGTTAGTGGTTTGCACTAACTCATAGCAGAGATACCTCTGGAAAGGTTATCTGGTATAATTATAACAAGCACACAGAACTGAGTGATGAACTGCTGGTGGTGGTGGATGGTCCAGGTGCGACCGGAGGAGGAACGGCCGGGAGGGCGATGCTAGGTACGGCTCCGCACTGCAAGAGAAGCCGTGTGTTGGTGAACCCCGTCGGTTTCTGGTCCATGTTAAAACTATCCGCCGTAAAATAGTCACTGCAGAGGCGGCTGTTGGAGTTTATCAGAAGCTTTCCATCAAATGGCTCTTCACAAAATCAATCCACCTATTTTTCCTTTCCTCATCAATAGGGACATTAAATAGCGTTGCAGCGCAGTTGAAGTTTTTGCATCCAGGGAAGATGCAGTTGCGGGTGGAGGGAGACATCCTGAAGCTAGCTAGCTAGCTAACTGATGTAGGCTACAATAACAGTACAGCAGGAAGAGCCATTCAGTGATCTGACGTAGATCGGTCAAAGTGACGTAGATTGGTCATTTTTTGGCTCCACCCATTAAAAGCTGATCTGAAAACGGAGGAGAAACTGTTCTACAGTCTAACTCCACATTTCAGTGCGACAAAGTTTTCGTGCTTTGCACATGCTTTCAGGAACTTATTTCACACGTATATAATGTACTGAGAAGCAAATCATGGAATTTGCTTTACAGGATCTTTAACCCTGTCAGATGCAGAGAAGTTCGTCCACGCCTTTATCTCCTCAAGACTGGACTACTGTAATTCACTCTTCACTGGGATCACTGGCAACCACATCCAAAGCTTCAGTACATACAAAACAGCGCTGCCAGGATCCTGGTGAGAATCTGGAAATATGAGCACATAACACCCATTCTACACTCGATAAATAAACTACACTGGCTCCCTGTCTCATTCCGTATTTACTACAAAGTCCTACTACTCACCCATAAATGCATACATGGACATGCACCTCCCTACCTACAAGAACTCATCACTCCCCAAACATCCAACCACACCCTCAGATCCACAAACAGCTCGCTCCTCCGGGTCCCCAACACCAAGCTCCGCACCATGGGTGACCGGACCTTTTGCACGGCAGCGCCTGTGGAACAGCCTGCCTGACCACTTAAGGGCAACACAGACACTGGACTTTTTTAAGACTGGCCTAAAAAACCTTTCTATTGAGAAAGGCGTTTCTTACTTTTTACATTTATTTTATTATAGTTTGTTTTTAACTATGTTCTGTGGCACTCTGAGATTCAGCTGAATGTAGATTGCATTATACATTAAATTAGTTAATTGGGTGTGCTCAAGCCTTCGGCGAGAGCACAACCTTTGTTCTCTCACATATATATTATTATTATTTTTATTATTCTTTTTGCCCCCCTAAAACTCAGTCAATATTTGGCCTACATAGACAACGTAGGTGTCAAAAGTTTCGTCTTGGTAGCGATTGAGTTGCTTCTATTGGAATTTACGTTCCGTTGCATGGTTTAGGCTTAAGTTAAGTTTTTGTGACGAAAAGTGAAGCTAACGGTGGCTAATTTGCTAGCCACAGTCACTGACGTTACTAACGTCACTACGTCACTAACGTCACGAAAACACGCGTGACTACCTTTGGCAGAACATTCGTTTCGCATCTGTTAACTTGGGGGATAGCTAGGCTAACTATAGCTTTACTGCAAGGCAGCTGCAGAAACGCCACAAGCAAAGAGGCTAGAGTGATAACTATTTACTCATTTTACTTTGTGATATGACACACAATTGTGATGTGTAATGTACAGTATAAGCTGATATTATTAAGGAAGTACATCTACTTTCGGAAACAGTAGTCAACTATTTCACTGAAGTATTAGCATCATGACATTAGCCTGTGTTGCCCGGGCAACACATACTACAGTAGTCTATGATGTAGCGTTATCTGTTTTCAATCGTTAAAATAAACATTCCTCACATATACATTTTCGTTGTAGGATTTATTCTGACATTAGTAAACGATTTGTTGGTGAAATTACCATTACCTGTGGTTTCAAACCAGTGTGCAACGCTGTAGCTTACGCGAGACACACTACAAAAACATCTAGCTACAGTACACAACTGTTTAGGAAGTCAAACGGCGACAGAAAATGTTCGGCACTCCCCTTACTTAAATCAAAAGTCTATCTAACTACTAACCTGAACTTCATTGCCACACCCTAAACGTTGTCAATCTGTTCATGAAAATAATTAATTTCAGCCTAAACCGTACAACGGAACGTTAAATCCAATTCAACCAACGCAATCGCTACCAAGACGAACACAGCAGTAGTCTAGTACTGTACCGTAGTAGTACAATTTACCGGGGCAGCTTCTCCACACAGGGCTATATCGCATTTTGCGTTGTTACTGACAATGATCGCTACCAGTGAGCTTTTTATGAATGAGCAATTTTCCACTAAATAAATGTCAAGCTTATTTACGTTTTGGGGGGCATATTTTCAGTTAGCAGATGGTACCGTTTGAATCGCGATTCCATCTTCTACTGCCGGGTAACGTCCTAGAATAATTTTCAAAGGGGTTGTTTATTCATGAATGAATGCAATATGAGTAGGCTAAATGCCTGAAAATATCATGAGAAGGGAAAAACTTAAAATGACGTTTAAATCATAGATATTAGGTCAATTTTTACACCGGTCTGCACTAATGTCACGAAAACACGCGTGACTACCTTTGGCAGAACATTCGTTTCGCATCTGTTAACTTGGGGGATAGCTAGGCTAACTATAGCTTTACTGCAAGGCAGCTGCAGAAACGCCACAAGAAAAGAGGCCAGGGTGATAACTATTTACTCATTTTACTTTGTGATATGACACACAATTGTGATGTGTAATGTACAATATAAGCTGATATTATTAAGGAAGTACATCTACTTTCGGAAACAGTAGTCTACTATTTCACTGAAGTATTAGCATCATGACATTAGCCTGTGTTGCCCGGGCAACACATACTACAGTGGTCTATGATGTATCTGTTTTCAATCGTTAAAATAAACATTCCTCACATATACATTTTCGTTGTAGGATTTATTCTGACATTAGTAAACGATTTGTTGGTGAAATTACCATTACCTGTGGTTTCAAACCAGTGTGCAACGCTGTAGCTTACGCGAGACACACTACAAAAACATCTAGCTACAGTACACAACTGTTTAGGAAGTCAAACGGCGACAGAAAATGTTCGGCACTCCCCTTACTTAAATCAAAAGTCTATCTAACTACTAACCTGAACTTCATTGCCACACCCTAAACGTTGTCAATCTGTTCATGAAAATAATTAATTTCAGCCTAAACTGTACAACGGAACGTTAAATCCAATTCAACCAACGCCATCGCTACCAAGACGAACACAGCAGTAGTCTACTATTGTACCGTAGTAGTACAATTTACCGGGGCAGCTTCTCCACACAGGGCTATATCGCATTTTGCGTTGTTACTGACAATGATCGCTACCAGTGAGCTTTTTATGAATGAGCGATTTTCCACTAAACAAATGTCAAGCTTATTTACGTTTTGGGGGGCATATTTTCAGTTAGCAGATGGTACTGTTTGAATCGCGATTCCATCTTCTACTGCCGGGTAACGTTGTAGAATAATCTTCAAAGGGGGTTCTTTATTCATGAATGAATGCAATATGAGTAGGCTAAATGCCTGAAAATATCATGACAAGGGAAAAACTTAAAATGACGTTTAAGTCATAGAGATTAGGTCAATTTTTACACCGGTCTGCCAAATGTATTCGTTTTGATTCAACGATGAGGCTGCCTCTTGCAGGGGAAATGAGAAGACATCTATTTCATTCTACACTTCACTCGTATTTTCAGTTGTAAATGAGCAGCAAAAAAATCTATGTAATCTTTATAAATAATAAGTATGCATTTTTATATAAAATATACAGAAATATCAGTTGTAAAAATGTCATTCAAAAACGGACCCCTGTGCAACCGACGCAAGCAAGCACACCCTACAATTTCCCCAGAAATTGTACCCTCTCTAGTTATTATTATTATATCTCTCTCTTTTTGCCCTCTTTCCCTTTATCTTACCTCTGTCCTTACTCCCCTCTTCTCTCCAGGGGGGGAGGTGTGTGTGTGTGTGTGTGTGTGTGTGTGTGTGTGTGTGTGTGTGTGCTGGTGCTCAGGGTGGGCTGAAGCCTGCAGAGTTTGGAGAGGTTATCTCTGTTGGCTTGGAGATTAGTTCCTGACCTGGACTTGTGGGACCATCGTCAACTAATCCCCTCAAACCTATACAAAAATCGGACTAGCATTCATCCCTCCGGCCTCATCCGTAAAAGATGGTCCCAGTATAAAATCTCCCCCTTGTAATCCACACATACACACAGTGTTGTTCAGCCACGTCTTACTTGGTTGCACAACAAGTTACATTTCTGTGTAAAGCAATTATCAGGACAGATTTGGCCGATGTTAGTTTGCAAACGGGAGATTAAGGGCAGATATCAAATCTTTCTTTTTTGTTTTTCCAATGTTCCTGTGTTTGAGATGTCCTTTCTGTCCTGCAGGTACCAGGATATGAGAAGACAGATCGGCTTCCAAATCAGAGACATGTGGTACAACCTAGGTAATGTAGCACCAGCCAATCAGGGCTTGTGGATTGAAAATGTTTTCCATCGCTAATGTTGGGCAGGTTTTTCCAAGAGGTTTGGGCATTAATATGGACGCTAAGAAGCTTTTGAGTTTTTTTGCATTCAATTAGTTTACTTATTAGTTTGCCATCGCTCGTTTACTGCATTACATTACATTTAGTCATTTAGCAGACGCTCTTATCCAGAGCGATTTACAGTAAGTACAGGGACATTCCCCCCGAGGCAAGTAGGGTGAAGTGCCTTGCCCAAGGACACAACGTCAATTGGCACGGCCGAGAATCGAACCAGCAACCTTTGTATTACTAGCCCAATTCCCTAACCGCTCAGCCACCTCACATCCCCGCATTACCCCATGAGAAACCCCAACCCACCAGCAGGAAGCCCTTTGTGAGTGATGCATCATCAGGCTGGGCCATCATCCTGCATTTCAACAGTCAGCAATCCACACATCATTTTCACTTCCTTGATTGTCAGCCACTGAGCCCTTTCTCTCAGTCTCTCTTTCTCTCACACGGTCACTCTCACTCCCAGCTCTCTCTCTTTCACACTCTTTCATTTTCTCTCACACACTATTTTCTCTCTTTCTCTCTCCCAGCTCTCTTTCACATACTTTCTCATTCTCTCTGTCTCTCTCTCTCTTCACTCTCTTTCTTAGCTCTCTCTTTCTCCCTCGATCTCTCTCTCTCTTTCAGCTCTCTCTGTGTGTCTCTGTGTGACAACCAGGGTACATCACCAGGGAGAAGTAAAAAGAGCAGACCAGGTGTTAATTGGTGTTCTGTTGTTGCGTGTTGATGCAAGATGGGAGATGAAGAGGTGCCAGGGGGTTTCTGCTTCCTCGCAGGCCGTCATCCCTGCCCCCCTCCAACACCATCATCCCTGCCCCCCTCCAACACCGTCATCCCTGCCCCCCTCCAACACCATCATCCCTGCCCCCCTCCAACACCGTCATCCCTGCCCCCCTCCAACACCATCATCCCTGCCCCCCTCCAACACCATCATCCCTGCCCCCCTCCAACACCATCATCCCTGCCCCCCTCCAACACCGTCATCCCTGCCCCCCTCCAACACCGTCATCCCTGCCCCCCTCCAACACCATCATCCCTGCCCCCGTCCAACACCATCATCCCTGTCCCCCTCCAACACCATCATCCCTGCCCCCCCTCAGTGTGTGTCTCCCCCCCCCCCCCAGCTGCTTTGTTCAGCCAGGCCTCATCTCTACCTGGGTTAGCTAGCTGGGCCTCCCTGGAAACTGATACCTGCCTGATAAGGGTCAGGGGAAACACTGAAGCAAGGCACTTCACAAGCAACAACACAACCGCCAACATTGAACCCTGTATTTTCTTTTGCTCAACAGCAACTTCTTTTTCTTTACACGAGGGCCCCTCAATTCAGATGAAAAGGATGATATAAAATGAGCCGTTTGGTTCATTTTGTGTTTCTTTCCCCCCCCCCCACACACACACACTCCCACACACTTTCTCCAAGGTCCCCACAAGATCAGGTTCATCCCGGAGATGGTGGGTCCCATCCTGGAGATGACCCTGGTGCCTGAGATCGAGCTGCGCAAGGCCACCATCCCCATCTTCTTCGACATGATGCAGTGCGAGTTCCACTTTACCTGCAGCTTCCAGCTGGTACGGCCCTCTGCCCGCCTCCATCCTACACCTATCACACACACAGACCGGGGGGGGCTTGGGACTCAAGTTTCAAGTTTGTAAATTAATTTTTATCTCACAAGAAACAGTAATATGTCGCACTGTATTGGCTAATTGTTCATTTTGCTTGGTATCATGCAAACCATGTTGTCTCACAGAATAGAGCTGCTGCTTCGCCTGGCACCATCCGATTGGTCACAGCTGTCATGCTGTATGATTTGTCAGCCACCTTCCCGCTTCGTTATGTCAATATTTTCACCTGCGCGCTGGCGTGCTGTTACTGGCGCCCCTGTTAGGCCGTGTCTCTGTGCACTAAGGGCTGTCTGGTTCTGGGAGTCCAGGGATCTGTCTCCTGAGGACCTCCCTGATCGGTCCTGTTCTGGGGAGGGGGAGTTAGAGCAGAGCCCTGCTTACACACTGTGTTGTCTCAAACAGGAGCCCCTCTCTGTTAACTGGGTGCATTTTTCTTCTGTTGGTCTCTAATCTTCTCGTCTCTCTCTTTATTTTCCACTCTCTCCCTCGTTTACTGTCTCTGTTTCTCTCTCTTTCTCCACCTCCTCGAACGTGCTTTATTGGCCAGAACTAAATATACACACAGGCACACTCTTCCTTTTGTCTGTGTTCATACACAGCTCCCATCTCTCGCTCACGGTCTCGCCTCTCTCTTCGCACTGACACTACCACCACGCCAGGCAGCCGCCACAAATTGGGTTGTTTCATCACAATAAAACTTATCTATAGATATATATATATTTATATAAAATGCATGCGGCTACCACATACAAATGCTGCCGATATGAGGCCCATGCATCACTGTCAAGGGAAACCCGGCAGTTGAACAGCCTTGTCTTCTACTGGAGAAGGGTTTTGAGGGGGGTCAAAAGATGTTTCTGGAGCCGCCCCAACCCGATAAACAGAAGTTAGCTGGGCTATAATAAACAAATTGATGTGATCTTCCAGGCAGCCGGGTTAAAAGAGAGAGTGGGGGGTTGGATCCCTCTACCCAGCGGAAAGATGGGGGGGTTCAATAAGAAATTATGGAAAAAAAGGCAGACGGCGCTAATGAATTGAAAAATGCTCCGCTCTGATTATTTACGCCTGCTCCTTCTTAATTGCAGTTTGAGAACGAGATCATCACCAAGCTGGATCATGAGGTGGAGGGGGGCCGAGGAGACGAGCAATACAAGGTTCTCTTTCAGAAAATGTAAGTACTGATTAGCGGAGCAGGATGACGCCAGGGCCCTGACAAGACAGATAATGCTAATTGCGACATAGCACTCAAAATAATCACGCATCGCTAATGATCGTGCAGTAACTTCTCACCGTTGACAGTCAGGAATTAGTTTGGAGAGTGTTTTTGTGCGGGTGTTTGTGTGTGTTTTAGTCTTTTATCTACCCCCCTGCCCAGTAGGGTACATGTTCAAACGAGTTTGCTCTTTAAATGCAGGTTGATTTGAAAACAGTATGTTTCAGTCCAGGATTTGGCCTCATCTATGCATACGCAATGCAGAATGCTGCATAGTTATGAACTCTTCTCACTCATAGTGTGTGTGTGTGTGTGTGTGTGTACAGTCTGCTGGAGCATTGCAGGAAGCACAAGTACCTGGCCAAGACGGGGGAGAACTTTGTGTCTCTGGTGGTGCGTCTCCTGGAGCGCCTGCTGGACTACAGGACCATCATGCACGACGAGAACAAGGAGAACCGCATGAGCTGCACCGTCAACGTGCTGGTGCGACACACACTCACACACGCTGTCTACACGACTACCTTTGACCCTCACACACACACACACTCTACACTACTACCTTTCTCTCTCACACACACTGTCTACACTACTACCTTTCTCTCTCACACAAACACACACACACACAGTCTACACTACTACCTTTCTCTCTCACACAAACACACACACACACAGTCTACACTACTACCTTTCTCTCTCTCACACACACACATACACACACACACACACACACACACACACAGGCTGTCTACTGTGTAGACTTCCTTTCTCTCTTACACACACATACTCACATACACATAACATCACTCGTATATCATTTGTGCCCTAGCACACTCTCCCTCAAAAACATACTATCACTTTCTCTCTCTCCACCTCTCAGATTAACACAATGCTAACGCCAGTAAATGTCAATGTTATTCAGCTGGCACTGAAGCCTAAAATGAACTGTTGGGAGAACTCGTCAAATGCAATTATACTCTAACCACGACATCCTCCAACATTCATACTTGCTAGTCTTTTTATCTGTATAGTTAGTTCTGTACAATTACTATAATAATTCATTATTTCTGTTTCTGTATGGATTCTGCAATTTTGTCCAAATGTTTCACTTTGCAGAAATCCTTGGGCTCACCTGAGTGACTGTAGCCACTAACAATTTTGAGTCCCTGATACCAAGTTCACTTGCTACAAAGAATGAAATGTTGTTTTAAACAACACTCTGGGATGAACTGGGTTTCATGTTACATAATAACGAACCTTCATTTATAATAGTTCAAGTTCTAAAGGTTTCCGTGTGTGCTTCCTTGACACTTTCCTGTACATGTCAAGTGAATGGAGGACATAGCAAGGTCAAGATCGACTGAAAAACAACAGTGAATTTTCTTGAAACTAACCACGTCAGTTGAACTGTTTTTTTCTCCAGAACTTTTACAAGGAGATTGAAAGAGAAGAAATGTACATTAGGTAAGACATCATGGCCCTCATCCACTCAATAGTCTAAAACAAATTTAGAATATTCACTGTACATTTCTGAGATATTTCATTGCACGTTGGTGAGTTTGTTATTGAACAGTGAATAACATTGAAGGCCAGCCTGCTACATACCCTTGTGTGGTTATGGAGTCATTATGCTGTCAAAGCAGCAAGAGAACAGTAAAGGGAACTGTCAGGATTCAGAGGCCCACCAAGGCCAGCACCATTCATCCATGTCCTCCACAGGTACCTGTACAAGCTCTGTGACCTCCACAAGGAGTGTGACAATTACACAGAAGCTGCCTATACACTGCTGCTCCACGCCAAACTGCTCAAGGTACACACACACACACACACACACACTGTTTTCTGCTGGCTAGCATATTTAGTGAAACGTGTTTGCCAGTGTTTGTCGAGCAATAGCTTTCCACGTGAAGGCCACCGCCATGTACACCCGGATAAGCCGCTATCTGCCGCTAGCGTTTAACCCGGCTGCTTGCAGAGATGTTGCTGTAAATTCTAAACGTGCGTGCGTTACGAGTCTGCTAGCAGATGTACACCCATCCTGTTTTAAATCCGCTCATAGAGAGAAGGGGGAGAAGAGGAGGTGGAAGAATTGCTGAGCTGCAGTTTTTCTCCTCCTGCAGACCTGTGAATGCAAATTATGTGTTATCTTAAAGTGGTTCTGCCGCTTTTGATGGTATATTTAAAGGTTTACTTAAAGCTATGATATACAGCAGAGGCTGTGGAGAGTCCCCTTGAGATATGTTGAGACCTCTCCCCCTACCCCCACTCCCCTGGTCATCCATCATCCCAGAGAGACTCTGAATGGAGGAAGGAACATCGTCAGGGGTCCTCATTATATCAAGGTAGCAAAGCAACAGCTTAGATAGCTTGCCAGTGTATGTTTGTGCACTACGATGCAACAGATATATCTCAATACTATCCATAGTAAGTGTTTACTGTGTTTGTGGTAGGTAATCATGACTGTTGGTACCCTTTATCACTAATGGCAATCTGCCTCCGCCCCACTCAGAAATGGGGAACATCCCAAATGAAGATTTCTTTGATACAAAAAACACCCATTTGAGGTTTTATTCCTTATATATGTGTCCTTCCAGGGGCCCACGGAGCGACCTCTTGACCTCACAAAGACACAAGCTTCGTGTACATAGAAAATCTGCCAATCATCTAGTTACAGTGTTCTTGGAATTTGGCGTCAGGACAGTGTTCCATCTTCCTACCTACAGCGTTTGCACCAATAACTGTAGCTATTTGTTTCTTTAATTTCCTGTTGTCTAAAAACAGCTGTGACATATGTTCCTGTTCTCAGGGAGAAAACTAGACGGAGGATAGAGAGAAGAGAGACAAAGGAGGGAGGGAGAGGGAGAGGGAGAGGCTAATGTCTCTATTGTAAAAGTAGACACATTTTATTTTATTTTTGCCTCAACCAGAACCCTTGAGCCTTCAAGCTTGTCTTATCCAATCAGCTGCGTCATGTTGTGTTTGAAGTCACTATTTCTCTTTTGCTTGCGGGCGGACTCAGACAGTGAAAGATGTCCGCTTGATTTACAGTCCTGCTCCGATGTTCATAATTTTATTGAATAATAAAATGTATCCTGTGAGAACTAGAGCGCAAGTGGCCGTGCTTAGAATGTATTATAAAGAATGTTCAATTTAGGTTATTTGTATCGGTTAGTGATGTGTCAGCACTCGAGTCCTATTGACGATGATTCCCCGGGTGGATAAATGAATGCCATTTTAACCATGCAAGTGCCAGCTCGTCCAACTGTAATACAAATCAATAGGCAAGCAGATAGTCCAATCCCGTAATGAAAACGCACAGTAGTGACTTTCCGGTTCCCCGTGCCAGAGCGAGAATGCAAATATGTGGAGCTCCCTGGACAGAGTCTTTTCACTCCACTCAGAGAACCGTTCTAGTCGCTGTTCCACACAACAACAGGGAACGTCAGTTACTTTTGTCCGCTAATGAATCACCTCTGGCAGCCCCTTAGTAGGGCTGGGCATGGGAGCCAATCACGAGCGTCCGTATTCTGTTAGCCGGGCTTGTCCAGCAACTCAGAACATCCATTATCCTTGTCGTCGAGGAGATGGCCAAGGACGGGAGTGTGGGGTCAGCAGAAAAAAGAAACCCCTTTCATGTTCTCCTTTATCTCCCACGATCAAGCTGAATCCTGGATTCATATATTGCAGTGATGCATAAATCAATGCTATCTGGTTTGGTTTCGTAGTGTTTGAATAAAGAATCCCCCCCCCACCTCTCCCCTACAGCTGCCAATACATTGACGTACATGGTCTGTTGTTTTGCCCATGTTTGAGGGATTCAAACTCCGCAAATATTAGCCAGAGGAGAGTGTGTGTGGCCTGTGTGTGTTCTTCTATGTCTGTGCTTGTTTACTGACACCCCCGCCTCTTTGATCACTTTCAGTTGTGTTGTTTAGTTAGTCGTTGCCCCCCCCCCCCCATCGCTACACTGGCCACACTGCTACAGTCTTCCTGCTGAGGGACTAGTCTTTCAAACAAATTACCATCCTCATTACCATAGTCTGATAATATGTTTGGTTTAAGTCAGAACACCTGGACTGTACTGTGTCTAATGTTTGCGGTGACCGCTCTCTCTCCTCACCATCCCCCCCTAGTGGTCGGAAGAAGCGTGTGCGGCCCACTTGACCCAGCGGGAGGGCTACCAGGCCAGCACCCAGGGCCAGCTGAAAGACCAGCTGTACCAGGAGATCATCACCTACTTCGACAAGGGCAAGGTGAGGCTGGGAGGGGGGGCGTAACCCAGAGCGGTCAGCGGAGCTGGGTGTTTCTCATAAAACAGGGTCGCTTTACAACCCTCGCTCCCCCCCCCCCCTCTCTCCCTCTCTCTCTCTCTCTGGCTCGAGACTGAGAGAACTGCTGAGTCATGTCCCAGCCTCAGGAATGACTATGATAGCCCAGACCAGCCTAGCCCAGCCTAGGCCAGCCCAGCCTATCCTATCCTATCCTAGCCTAGCTCAGCCCAATCCAGCCTTGCCCACCCTGTTGGACAGCCCAGCCAAGCTCAGTGTGTAGGACAGCCCAGGAGAGCACATCAAGGACAGCCCATCTCTCTCTTCCCTACTTCTTCGCTCAGAGCAGTTGCTCTAGGGCAGATCCATTGATTGGTATGATTTATCAATAACAACAAAGTTCAGGTAACGAGAACATCGCATCTACTTTCACAGCACGCCCACATCCCGTCTAGCTTTACATTTACACATGGCACTAAGCTGTTTCCCAGGAACATATAGAAGTACAGTACAGCAGTTGGTGCAATGCTGCTGCTTCTGGCTGTTTACCTGTCTGTTCTACCACCAGATGTGGGAGGAGGCGATCATCCTGGGGAAGGAGCTCGCAGAGCAGTACGAGAACCAGATGTTTGACTTTGAGCAGCTGAGCGCGTCCTTGGTGAGCAGAACAACCTCTGTGATGGCTTGTGGTTGGTTGATGGTGACGCACATTCAGGTAGAACCGCACACGGTGTGGTGTGGTGTGCAGCACTAAGATAAGGACTGTAGTCTTTGAATCATCCTCAGCGTACGTCAGGTCTGTGTGCGTGTTATAGCTACCTTGTTTTGTGTGACTACATACCAGATGCAGATACCTCTCAAAGTTAATGTCTCTTTCACAGAGGAAGCAGGCCCAGTTCTATGAGAACATCGTCAAGGTGATCCGGCCCAAGCCAGACTACTTCACCGTGGGCTACTACGGCCTGGGCTTCCCCTCCTTCCTCAGGGTGAGTACGTCCTCCGCAGCCCGCTTCCGGCCCACGCCAAACTCTCCCTCAGTCAGCTGTGCGGAGGAGCTCAAAAATGTAACGAAAACAAGCTGATCGATACGTTACCTCAAGAACCCCCGGCTATCTCCCATCAGCCACTCAGGCCGATACAAGTGCATGTGCTTCGTTCCTCTGAGAACCCCCCCTCTCCACACACAAACTCACACACACACACACACCAGGGGACCTGGCTAGCAAGACACAGAGCTGTAAATCTCAAGCAGGCGTTCTGAGTTCTGGAGTGGAGAGCTGCCCTTCACAACCTGGAAGGCTAGGGGGTGGGGGGGGACAGCTCAGACAGACAGCGAGAGAAGCGGAGAGATGAAGACAAATGGGAAGATGGAGGGAGAGAGCAGGGAGAAGGAAGTGAATATGTGTTGTGATGACAGTAAACCTGGGCTTAGGAATGGGCCTCTCAGGGTATGCACCTGACAGACAGGGGCTTGGGCACCAGACCACAGTGACCTGTTCTTTACTTTCCTCATTCTCTCACTTTCTATCTCTCTCTCCCTTTCTCTTTCTCTCCCCCTTTCTCTCTCTCTCTCTCTCTCCCTTTCTATCTCTCCCTCCCTTTCTCTCCCCCCTTTCTTTCTTTGTTTCTCTCTCTCTCCCTTTCTATCTCTCTTTCCCTTTCTATCTCTCTCTCTCCCTTTCTATCTCTCCATCCCTTTTCTCTCCCCCCCTTTCTTTCTTTCTCTCTCTCTCTCCCTTTCTATTTCTGACTCCCTTTCTCTCCCCCCTTTCTCTCTCTCTCTCTCTCTCTCTCTCTCTCTCTCTCTCTCTCTCTCTCTCTCTCTCTCTCTCTCTCTCTCTCTCTCTCTCTCCTTTATCTCTCACCCTCTTTCTCTCCCTTTATCTTTGTCTCTCTCTCCCTTTCTCTCTCTATGTCCCTTTACCCCTTTCTCCCTCTTTCCTTTTCTCTCTCTCTGTCTCACCCTGAGTCTGTCAGCCTCTCAGCATCACCCTGGAGGAGGCCTTTTCCCGAATGGCTTTTTTGACGAGAGTGCAGTAGATGGAACTACTTTGCTCTCAGCCACGGGAGAGCACACGCGTAGTCTCGCGCTCATTCCAGCAATGATGTGACCTGCCTCATCAAATGTCATTGCAGTAGATAGAGGTGGGAGGGGTAGGAGAGGGGGTTGATTTTACCAGCTTTGTCATCAGTCTGCCGTTCCATCACTGATGGAGGAAATCAGGCCCTGGACTTGGATGACTAAGGCGATTCTTTTATGTATTCCATTACGTTTTCCATTCTGTTAACTGTTGGGACTTTTATCCAAGCGACATAAGAATAGTGCATATAGAGAGTAAAGCAGTAAATCCCTCTGCTTTAGTGTTTTTTCTGAAGCTGACATTATTTCATGTACCAAAGCTAGGGTTTTCCTGTGGGACACACACACAAACGGGAGCTGTTTATTTTGTTGACTCCATTCTTCACCAAATTCCCTGTGTCCGGGTAGAATACAATACCTGAAGGTGGCTTCTAAGATTCAGGAATCGTTAGATCATATTTTGGCCCTTTTCCCCCCCTAGCAGTGAAACCTGCTCGGTTCCTTCCTTCACCCTGACATCCCTACACTGCCTCTCCAGCCAGGACAGGAGCTCCATTAGAGAGGCCAGGCTACGCTCGCCTGATCTGGCCTGCTGTTTAAAGGGCTTTTGAAGACTGAACCCATGGAAAAAGTACCCCCACCCCCCAATCTCTTTCACTTGGTTCCATTACCAGTAGTGTGGTGAGTGCAGTTCCAGAGACAGGCAGCTGTGTGGGGGGCAGCAGGTGTGTCTGACCAGACGACTGTGTGAGACTCCATTAGAGAGACGGTCTACAGTACAGAACACATTTACTCTCCTTTTCCTTACCATGAAACACGGATAGTATTTGCTGAAATTGCTGCTAAATGTCAGCGCTCGTTAAAAGCTGCCTTCTTAATGGAAGAAATAGCAACAGGATATGAGAAAGGAATGTGTTGCATACTCTCGTAGAATCAAGTTTGTTTAAAGTAAAAACTTGAATACTCTCGTGCGTTTTATAAGGCATCAGTTCTTTGCCTCGGTGGTTTGAGGAAAGTGTTTGTATTTGGGCAGCTAATTTAGATAAATGCTGTTTCTCATACAGTTTTAAATGTGTTTGGGTATCTTTCCTGCCCCCGGGAATAGTAAATTAAATGAAGAAATCAATAGCACTGATAAAGGCTCTTGTTTCTACCACCAAAATAATTGATTTTACTGGAACGCGTCTTAATCCAGCAACTTATGATTTATTAGTTGCTAATGTAGTAAGACATCTGAATATTAACTAATAATAAATCCTACTTTATGCTTGGAATAGCCTTCCCTTACTGCTTTGGGCTTCACCTTCTGAGTATCTTCATAATGCATGTGCTCATTCATTTTTAAATCATTTTTGGGAACTCTGCCATCTTTGCATCGATATCTGGCTTCCCGCCTCCTGAAACTCTGAATTGTCTGCTGTTTGCTTGCTCTGGTGGCTGAATGCAGATGATGCACTGCTTTCCAAGTGTTTGTCCTGAATGTATCTCTCCGCATTCCTACACTTCGAAATGAACCAGCATGTTTTGGCACCTTTTTTCCAGACATGGAAGACTGATTAAAGTAGAGGGTGTTATATCACCTTCTGCATTTTTGACACACTCACACACGCTCACACACACTCTAGGCTGTCCCATAAAATGCAGGATTTTACACTGTGAAGTGACTCAGCTGTTCAGAAGTGATATGAGCATGTGCAGAATGTAAACAGCACACACAAAGTATGAAGGAAGTTCAATATGGATGTTCCTGTTACAAGTTACATTTCTAAATCGGAATATCATAAAGAAGAACTCTTAATTGAAACAAATGTGTCACCCTCTGGTAGTGGATCGGATCTGCAGTTCGATCCAATTCGAACTGCAGCTTTGAGTCATTGATCATCACGGATCAGCAAATAAAGGAGACATAATAAGCTCTCCATTTATTTGAATTTAATAATAATCATGCAACTGATATGATGCGGGAGAGTTTACAAATTCTTCCGCTTCTCTGCTAGCCATGACTGTCATTTTTTTTTAATGCGAGTATCACGGATTGATTCGTAGCGATTCTACATGTCCCGTTAGCAACAAAAAACTTGTGTTTATCTTTTCACTGCTATTCTGCATTGAGATTTAGGGAATTATTACTTTAAGAAGCAACATCGTCTGTATTTCACACTGAGGTGGTTACATTTAGCAATTGATCTACAGTTCACATGCGCTCCAAGCCGTGGGGGGTGATCCATACAGATTACGGATCAACTACGGTCCGTTACACCACCACCCTCTGGCCTTGAGCATGCCTGATGAATAACTTCACATGAGTCCCAGCAGGCACTGGTCCATTTCTGATGGTCTTATGAAACTTACCCCTCTTGCTTAGGGCCTGAAGGCATAGCATTTTAAAGGGCTTCTGATTTGGAATCTATATATTTATTTATTTATTAATAATTTTGGGGTATTTTTGGGTGCTTGCCATTTAGAAGGAGCAAAACAGGTACATTATCACCCTCGGAAAACTGAAGTGGCCACTGATTTGTTTGAGTGTTGTCGAGCGGATTCTCCCTGCGTTCAAGTGGCCGGCTGTGGAAATCGATGAGCTTTTGTTACCTTATCACTCAGAAGATTTGGAGTGCTGTGTTTAATTCATTAGTAGGCAGAGGTGACGTTGCCAGTATGGAGAAAGGCTGCGAGCAACAGTGATGGTGTTAAGCTGTCTAGTGGTAATGCAAAGCTTGTCATAGGTGTTTTGGAATATACTGATTCTAACTGAAGAGCAGTATAGTACTGTAGTTGCAGCAACAAACATCAGAGGGCTGTAAACAATATGAGACAGCAGCAAGGGCTCTCACAGCCACAGAGTCACTGATGAAGTGATTTAAAAACTCTGGCGGTAGTGTTGGTCAACCGCCATATTGAACCTCCCCTCTCTCTCTCTCTCTCTCTCTCTCTCTCTCTCTCTCTCTCTCTCTCTCTCTCTCTCTCTCTCTCTCTCTCTCTCTCTCTCTGTCTCTCTCTGTCTCTCTCTTACACTCACACTCTCTCACTCTCAATGAGGAGAACCTGGAGTGCATTCAATAGAGCCAGTCAAAAAACACTGCCTGTGATAACCGCACCTGTGTCCATCTGGCCCAGACAACACGCCAGCTCCTCACTGTTCCCCCCCCCACTCCAGGTCTTTGATAGGCGGATTATGGTAATGCCTTGTTAGCCCACATAGATCTATCGCCAGATCTCCCAGCCCTCAGAGCTGGCTTTGGCCTTAGTCTTCAGCTCGATGCTCACCACATTCCACTGATGGCCCCCACTAATCTCTGTTCTCCAACAGTATAGGAGCCAATAAAATCCACAATTCTGTTCTTATGTCCATTTTGCTGGGCAGTGGTGTGTGCATGCGTGCCAGGGTACGTGCGTGCGGGGGGGGGGGGGGGGGGTCTGTGCACAATCTCACAGCCTGCTTCTGTGTGCACCCAGAACAAGATGTTCATCTACAGAGGGAAGGAGTACGAGCGCTGGGAGGACTTCGAAGCCCGGCTGCTCACCCAGTTCCCCAACGCCGAGAAGATGAAGACCACCACAGCTCCCAGCGATGATGTCAAGATCTCCCCTGGACAGTGTATCCTCACCAGTGACCACCACACACACACACAAACTCATCTTCATTTCAATATTATTCTGTTTATGCAGTTTTATGTAAATAAGGCAGGAATCCACTGGGCCACAAATAGCCGCAAAGCGCCTGGATGCGCAGCAGGGCTTGAAATTGCGACCATTTTGGTCGCATATTCTCTAAAAATTGTGTCTGTGCAACCTCAAAATTACATTTGAGAGCGTTTGTGCAAGTGCAAAAAATCTTTATGGTGCGACGTGTTTTAATTTATTTACAAAACGTTCGCTAATCAACCTACTACACAGTATGTGCCTGCAGTGAGCTGATATAGTGACCTGTCCACCATTCTATCCAATGTTAGAATAAGTAACAGAATTAGCTTTATTTGCTAGGTAAGTTCACACAAACAAGTAATGTACTGTGGCAGAAGTTTAATTGGTTACATTAACCAATTAAACTTAATCTTTACGTTCTAAACTTTAAAGCAGATTTTAGATTTCTCTAAGTTCTCTAGTAAATATTAGCCGTCAGTCGCGCTCTGTTGTCACGTGACAAGGAGCTAACTAGTGCACAAGATAAATCTTTAAAATAAAACTTAACTTGTGGTGCTCCTTAATATTCGTTGGATGCTCCAAAATCTTTGCTGGTGCTCCTGACTTTTTTAAGTTGGACCTTGTTTACGCGACCGCCGCGAAGCTCTGCAGTGATTGCATGGATTTTTTCCACGACCCACTTACAAATTCTTAGTATTCGGGTTTTCTAATCCGTTTTTATTGAATCTTGGTTCCAATTCCAATCATTTGGGATATAATGTTGTTAGCTAGCTCTGATTCTGAATTGAAATAGACACAGGAGAATATCCTTTGATATTTCTGTAAAAACTGAACATCACGCTTTCTGTATTTATTCAATCAACATTTGTAGGCCTATTATCTTATCCTGTAGGCTACTATACACTATATGCAGGCCCGTAAAGATTACCTCCGCAGCCCCCGCACCGCGGGGGGGGCCTATACTTTGACAGCTGTACTGCTCTGTCTGTGTTGTGCTTCCTAGCGTTAACAGAGCCTCCTTTCCAAGAGCCAGGAAAATTAGCCTTGCTCCTTTATTGACTTCCTATCAAGCTGACAACATTGAAATGGAGTGAAACTACAAAAAAAGACTAAGTAGAAAAAGTGCTTAATTATAAAATATATTACATAACTGACATTATTAGCAAACATGATAACGTAACGCTAGTATGCGACAGTAGTATCGTGCAGTTGCAGCGATTGCGTTTGACTATTTAAACATACAAAAAACATAATCAAAGTTACAATAAGTCATTGTATTTCAGTTATATACATATTATGATCGTGTAAAACGTAAAGTCATTGCTTTCTACAAGATTCACACGACAAAAAATGGCTCCATGTATGATTTAGCGAACACGCTAATAATAAAACACAATTCCATACTATGGAGTGTGCCTGATGTAGCCACGGCCATCAAATTATTTCTGACAATACCCGTGACTGTCGCAAGCGCTGAAAGGTCATTTTCCAAGCTGAAACTGATCAAAACATATCTCAGAAGCTCCATGTCACAAGAGAAACGAAGAAATGAATGTGCGCGCAGTTTAGATGTAAAGAGTGTGGTAAAAGACTTTGCACACAGATTTGCTAAAAGACGCGCACATGTGTAGGCTATTCACCTGCAAACCGTTTGAGCGTTTTTTTCTTATTGAATACATTTCCCTCACAAAACAAGCTTGAGTTTTGATATCTTGCATTTATTACACGGCTCTTCAGAATGTTCCAAAAAGTTCAGTTGATCGCGTCGGGGTCCTGTTCGCGCCGTCGGTATTTGGATTACATTATCCGTTACATATGTGGTGGGGGGGGGGGGGGGGGGGCTCTCAGGCTTATTCTGCGGGGGGTCCTCATGTGTTTCCGTTACGGGCCTGACTATATGACTACAAAAAACATCCAAAGTTGATGTCAAATTATGAGATGCAAATAAATACGAGGAAGGGGTAGCCTAACCTACAATTTCTGTTTCTGTCAAAATTGTTATGTTTAACCTACTTGCCAGCCGCCACCATTTGTGTGTATTGTCCAACCATGCTGCTATCAACTACCAAATTAACTTGAACACTGCCGTCGCCAAAAGATTGTATGTGGCGACAGCTATCATACATTCATTTCCATTCCATTTGTGGACATATTTCGCCACAAAATATCTTGGTGCTCTTCGACAAATAAGTTTTTTGTTAAAAAATGTTTGGGCAATCGTTTTATGTAAAACTTCTTAATAAAGTAAGGAAGCGAAGTAAGGAATCTAAATGTGCGTGTCTCATCAAATTTGCGGTTCTTGGACATTTGGAGACACGAGACAGAAAAACACTACATTAAAAACCAACTGAGACATTTAGAAAGATTGGCGACACAAAGATAATCATCATTGAGAAGTAGCCTAGGCCTACCGGTATATT
Organism: Osmerus mordax; assembly: GCF_038355195.1. NCBI lineage: Eukaryota > Metazoa > Chordata > Actinopteri > Osmeriformes > Osmeridae > Osmerus > Osmerus mordax. The sequence continues at coordinate 2,720,274 of NC_090059.1, read as the reverse complement.
CATGACCACCAGCCCGTGTTATACGACAACTGTAAAAAAAGACACATTTTGGGATTCTGTTGAGATGACTGTTGGAGCAACAAGTAGCCTAAATATAGCCTTGTTCATGTTCCAATATCAGCTTGAAATGTGATGACAAAAGTGCAGAGGAGCAGAAACGCTATGGTCTTTCACCCAAATTGAAGCTTTGTGGCTCTGCTCAGCCAGTGGATTCCTGCTGTAATACTTGAGTTGTCCTTCATGGCCAGAAACCAGACATCCAGTGTTTCACTGTGAAGCCAATACTGGAGCTGCCACCCAAGTTCCAGAACAAGCAGGTGTCAGAGCAGATAGTGAGGTATGGGTCCTCTACTCTCCCTCTCCTCTACCCTCCCCAGGGCGCTTTCACCTGCTCAGCATTGAGACGGACGGATGGATGCTTGGTTGGTTGGTTGGATGGGTGATTAGATGGATAGAAAGAAGAAACTTCATTTATTCCCAAAGGGAAACTAGCTCATCAAATAGGCTCTAATGCAATAAGTCCACATTACTTTGTCCAGCTCTGGTTCAGAAGGGTAGAGGACAAACAGAAGCAGGCGAGAGAGAGAGATGGAGGGAGAGAGAGTGGAAAAAAGAGCTCACCGGGGGAGAGGTGAATAAATCTAAATGTAAATGTGTGTGTGTGCGGTGTGCAAACAGCGTTTGACCTTCCCTGTGTACCCGCTGTTATTGAGTCCAGCCTCAGAGCTGCAGTCACATTGCTCTGCACCTGTGACACAGTTACTGCTCCGGCAAACCGTGCCAGCAACCGGCGAACAGCCATTCTGCCAGCCAGCCAGCCGCCCGCACACACACTGCTGGGCACATCAGGACAAACTCCCAGGAAACTCTTGTGTCATTATACTTGGGTGTTTGCTGAAGGAATTTTCTCTATTTTTCCAAAGGATAGAAAGGTATCTTTTGGTAAATGTGGTTTGGTGGTGACCTTATCGCTCACTCACTCGGTCTCACACAAACACACACACACTGGTGCCGGTGTCCTGGGTCTCATCCCCCGGGTCTGATCTGTCTAACAGAACAGGCAGTCTGTTTGCTCGTCTGGTCCGGTGTCAATATGGAACTCTGTTAATGGACAGGATAGTCAGACCAAACTATTTACCCTCTCTCTTTCTACTCTTTCTTTCTTTCTACTCTCTCTTTCTACTCTATCTTTCTACTCTCTCACACCCCCTCTCTCTCCCTCCCTCTCTCTTTTCCTCCACCGTTAAGTGCTCCGCCACATCAGTGGGCATAAATGGGGCCAACATAGTCCAGTCCAGCCTAGCCCAGACCCTGCTCTGCCAGTAAAGCAAGGGAACAGGGATACATCTTTTATCCACGGCGCATAACAATCTCCAGCATGTTCAATCACAGCATGCTAGAAAACATTCCTGGCCTCATCCAAGCACAAAACCTAAAGGCTGACATTGAATGGTTTGGTTAATATTTTATTCATATCAGCTTGCTAATAGCTCTGACTTAACACACTCAACCATATGGGGTGTCTTCTGGGAGAAAGGAAGCAATATGCTGTTGTAGTCAAGTAGTGGCACACTGCTTTGGTGAGAGACTACTGCTGGTGTGTGTGTGCGTGCATGTGTGCATGTGTGCACGTGCACACGCATATGTACCAATACTGTACTATCATATTCCCAGTGTGAAAAGTCTATTAACCTGTGGTGGTGGGTTCATTCCTGCCTGCTAGCTACCCTGTCACACTGCTAGGCTGCCTCCTCCCACTTCAGAAGGACAGTCGCTTCCTTCAACCTTTAAAATTAGTTAATTTCCTATGTGTATGAGGGTGTTCTGGCTGCAGACAGCCAGGGGAAGTGAGGCTGGAAGTCTGTCCGCTCCAGGTCGACCCTGGGAGTCCTGTGTTTGACCCACTCGCTGACACTATCAAGTCGCAACATTTCCAAACGTTTCGAACGACTTCTTGTCTCCCCCCGCAGCTTCTACACAGTGAACGAGGTCCATAAGTTTCAGTATTCCAGACCGGTAAGGAAGGGGGAGAAGGATCCGGACAACGAGTTTGCGGTAATACCTTCATGTTTGTTATATCTCTCTCACTTTCTCTGTCTCTCAGTCTCTCTCTCTCCTTCATGTTCCTTTACAAGTGTCATTACATTTGTTTACTAGTAAAAGCCAACCCTTTGTGTAATAGTTTAACATTAGCGTAGTGATTTTGTATTGTATTAAGCTTTACCTAGGCTAATTACTCATACCTATCTTTCTAGGTCATCTGTGTATCTGATGGCTTGTATCTTACAAGGGATCAATTACACCAATTGTGAGCTACAATTCTCATTGAAGCTTGATGATCAATCAGACGTTATTTGACACTTCCACAGACAACATCAGCTCCTGTCCCTCACCATGCTGATTGTGTCTGGCCATTTTTCACCCGTGGCCAAAACATAAACGCCTCTCCTCTTACTGGGAGTGGGACCTCCCAGGGGGGGCTCCTTAGTCAGTCCATCTGATAGCGTGGGTGGAGTTGTAGGAAGGGTTAGAGCAGACTGTGTTGCTGGGTCATTCAGGGATGGTGTGTGCAGGCATTAATGAGCTGTCTTAGCCAGGCAGCAGAGAACAGCAGAGACTTCTCCATGGCTTACACAAGGCCTGGCTTCTCCTCCTCCTTCTCCTGCTCTTCTTCCCCCCTCCTCCTCTTTCTCCACCTCTTTCTCCTCCCCCTCTTCCTCCTTCCCCCATCCTCTTCCACCTTTTCCTTCTCCTTCCCCTCCTCCCTCTCCTCCTCTTCCCCCTCCTCCTCTTCTGCTCCTCCTCTCTCTCCTCCTCCTCTTCCTACAGTACACCACTCAACCTGTCCCAGACACTTTTGGTCCACAGCCCCCTCCCTTCCCCCACTGCTTCTTATTAGTCATCAGGCACAGCTGCTCAGTTTCACTGTATTAAGGTAAACACGGTTATACCCACAAGCTGTCCCTGGCTGGATAGCGAGCCAGCACTCATCTGTTCCCCCGTGTCCCTGGTTCCACCGCAGAACATGTGGATCGAGAGGACCACGTACGCCACGGCCTACAAGCTCCCTGGAATCCTGCGCTGGTTCGAGGTCCAGTCCGTCTCCACGGTAAGGGAGAGAGGAGGAAGGGATGGAGGGAAAGGGATAAATATGATTTGTCTACATAACCGGTGTGGACAACACTATGGACACAGGCAGGCCAGGCTGGTCTCTTCTTGCATGTACACCTACAGCCCAACGCTGCTAATTGATTTACTGATGCACTTCCTAAAGGACGCTTGTGCAAAAATAATTATACACAGCAAGGACCCGTACAACTAAGAACCCTCCGGATCCCAAAGGTTGTTACTGTTGATGGAATGATCTGAATTCCATGCCACAATCATTTAACTTAATTCTCAAGGGATTATTTGCATTTACAGTTGCCCAGGGCCGGTGAGGCTTGGGCTTCTGGGTAATGGTATTGACAGGAAGTGAGCTTGGAGACGGGGGGGGAGGTGAATAGCAGGGGCAGTCTGTCTGTTTCCTCAGAGGAGGGGATCTACAGTTTCAAAGGAGGCTAGATGCAGACCCACTTGCTTTTCATGTGCTGTTATTTTATCTGAAAACAAACAGGGTACTTAGCTTCCTTTAGTATTCCACACTCAATTAACGCTTTCGTTGTCCCTTTTATTGGTCCCTTTCATGTCAGTGGCTGTTGAGACTCTTTTTTCTATCCCACTCTCTTTGTCTGTCTGTCTGTGTTTCTCTCTCTCATCTCTCCTGTTTCTCTCCCTCTCTCTCATAATTATCTTCTCTCTTACTCAAACTCTGCCTCTCTCATAGCTTTCCTCTCTTTCTCTCCCTCCCTCCTTCTCATATCTCTCCTCTCTCTTTTTCTCCCCGTCTCTCGTATCTCCTCTATCTGCCTCTCTCTCTTTCCTCTCCTTCCGTCTCCTTGCTTGTGTGGTCGTTGTGAGAACATCTCCAGACACAGTGCTTATCTTCCAGCACGGCTGATGTTACCTCTGTCTGTGAATCACACTGTACTCAACACCACACACACACTCATACACACACATATACACACACACATACACACACACACTCATACACATATACACCCACACACATATACACACTCACACACATACACACACACACACACTCATACACATAAACACACACATACACACACACTCATACACACATGTACACACACACACATTCCTACACCCCCCCCCCCCCACTCCGCTCAAACACATGGCCAGAGGGGTGTCTGATTGACACATCTCTTACTAGCTGTCATATTGTCTGTACTTTACTTATACTTTATAGAATATTTTATTCATTGTATGTCTGTGAACCTTCCCCTTCTACCATATAAACAGATGAAAATATTTTTTCAAGCTCAAATAGTCGCACACCCAACTATCCAACCATCAAACAAAAGGAATGTGGAATGAGTTGTGCAGACCCAGTTGGCAATGCCAAACGACTAGCCTTTATGTATTCAAGTTTCCATTTTGGTCCGAATAAGTCTGAAGGGAGACTTAACGCAATAAAGCCATCCATGTGACTGCAGTCTCAACTCAGGCCCCGAACGAGCCCAGATTGGGTGAACACAGATTGAGGATTTTGCAGGCGTGTCACACGACTCCTCTTTATTTTGTCTGGCACCACCAAGGGTTGACGTTCCACATCCCCTTTGTTTCTCAATTGGGATTAATAACCGGCGCAGGAGATTATTTATTTTCAGAAATCAAATCGGTGTAGGATGCTCGTTTAATCCCGGAACTAGTGTTTGGCGGATTGGAGAGAAATCCCTGGTGCAGATGGGATGAAGAAGAGAGACCCACAACCTATCTCTCCATTGTTCCAGACAAGTATTTCCCAAGAATGTAGCAGCTCTCCTAAAAGACTAATTAGTCACCAGTCAAATACTTGTTGTGCTGGGCGTTAAGACTGACCACCTTCATGTCACGTATATCATGATGTACCGTGGTAGGGTCCAAGTTATGTTAATACTGTGATTAAGCACCAAGCTTTCTTTTCAATTGTTTATGATATAATTTCTTATGGTCCCAAACCCCGTCTACAAATGTCTTCTGTCTGTTTCGTGATGTTGGATTTGCCAAGGTGTAATCACTTTTGTGTCTTGAGAAGTTTCAGACCGGCACAGGTCAGTGATGACCTCACTTCCTCATTCTGTCCCCCCGGGTTCCCCTCGTTCTGCAGGAGGAGATTAGCCCCTTGGAGAACGCAATGGAAACCATGCAGCTGACCAATGAGAAGATATCCAGCATTGTGCAGAGACACCAGAATGACTCCAACCTTCCCATCAATCCCCTCTCCATGCTGCTCAACGGCATAGTGGACCCAGCGGTCATGGGCGGTTTCACCAACTACGAGAAGGCAAGAACAACACACACACCTGATGACACACACACCTGATGACACACACACACCTGATGACACACACACCTGATGACACACACACACCTGATGACACACACTCCTCCCCGACTGCAAGCGGCAACTCTCGCCGGTTGTTTGATGCAGCCGCAGACGATGTTGAACACACATGATGACACACCCGATGACACACATGATGCTCTGAACAAAGTCACATGCATGACGACCTCTGGGGATGCTGAACACAAGCTTATTATTATTATTATCATTAGGATAACATACTCACATACTGAGTCAGACTTGGATATGGGATGCATTATGACAACATCATCTCTCATCATGAGCTATTTACTGGTCGTTATGTAAACGTCAGGAGTAGGTATTGTTTTTATGGTATTTCAACATTATTTTCAAAGGTCTCCACTCCCCCCTCACCTATGAAACAGCTCTGCTCGTGCCTGTTTGTCTGCCTGCCTATACTCCAGCTATTCAACTTTTTTTCGCTCAATGTTTATGGTGACATTTGGCATCTGTGTGAGAAATCCTGGTGTCTAGTGTTCCGTCCTAAAAAAGGCATAGCCGGTTGGTTACCATTATATATCACAAGTCCAAATGGATCCATTAGTGTCAGTAGCAATTCTGCTGAGAGGGAGAGAGATGATGGGACGGAGGGAGGGAGAGTAAAGAACAGGTCACCCTGGTCTGGTGCCCAAGCCCCTGTCTGTCAGGAGAGAGTGAGGGAGCGAGCGTGAGAGCCCACTCTCCCAAGACATCATCTCTCTGTAAAGTAGTGGAGGTGATGCGAAAGACAAGAATGCCTAGGTTGAATCAGTTGTCTCATATTTTTCGCTCTTTATTCCCCCTCCCCTCCCCCGCCACTGTTTTAACTTCCCTCTCATCCTCTCTCCAATGCTCTGCCTCACCCCTCTCATCTGCCCCCCCCTCACCCTCTCTCCTCTTTGTTCCCCCACCTCTACTCAATCTCCCTTCCCCTCTCCTCCCTCTGCCCTCTCCTCCCCCTCTTCTCCACTCTCTCTTCCCCCTCTCCTCTCCTCCCCTCCCTGTCTCCTCTCTCGTCTCCTGGAACCCCTCAGGCCTTTTTCACAGACAGGTACATACAGGAGCACCCTGAAGACAAGGAGAAGATCGACAAGCTGAAGGACCTCATCGCCTGGCAGGTGAGACCACACACCATCTCCTCTTGAACACACACACCCCATCTCCACTGGAACACACACACCATTCCATCAAACAATCAGTGTTTATTTACAGTATATAGCACATAAAAACAACCGAGGTTGACCAAAGTGCTGCACAAGATATAAAACACAACAATCAAGACATGCAATACATTTACAGAAGAAAAAGGAAGAAAGGTCAAGGTATGTTAAAAGCCAAGTAGCATAGATATATTTTGAGTCAAGATGGTTAAGGCAGTTCTAATGTGTGGTGGAAGACTGCTGCATAAGTGTGTTCCAGGAACAGCCAAGACACGATCACCACTATTCTTACGTTTAGACTTGGGAACACCAAGCATCCCAGATTCAGCAGATCTAAGAGATCTCGATGTGATGTAGGGGTGCAGAAAGTCAGAGTACTGTGGCGCCTGGTTATGGAAAGATTTAAAATACAAACATTAACATTTTTAAATCAATTGGAAGGCAGTGCAATGAAATCAAGACCGGTGTGATGTGCTCAAAAAGAGTTTCCCCTTAAGGAGCCTAGTCACAGCGTTTTGAACAAGCTGAAGGCGTGAAATAGAAGACCGGGGCGCGCCAATGTAATGTGAGTTACAGTAATCCAGACGAGAAGTAACAAAGCATGGATTACTGTTTCAAACTAGCTAAATTACAAGAATGGCTTAACCTTAGTTAGCAAACGAAGATTATAAAAACACGATTTTACAATAGCAGTCCTCTGATTATCTGCTCCACTGGAACACACACACATTCCATCTCCTCTGGAACACACACACACCATCTCCACTACACACCCTCAGATATGCTGGGCTAGAATAGTGAAGTGTGGGGGACTGGGGCTCCTGTTCTATATGTCACAGCATTTATCTGTGACCCGGAGGTCAGCAGGGTCAAACCAGCATCTCCCACTGCTACCATGGGCAGAACCTCGCAGGTGATCTCCTTCACACCACAAGCTTTAGTATGTCAATACCACAACCCCACCCCCCTGAAGAGCTGTGACGTTACACTGTCTGAACCAGCCACACAGAAACAGAGATCAGGTGGCTACAGTACCACCACTATGTGCTGGAGACTTGGCAGGGAACAGGAATGTAGGGGACATCTGTAAGGATTACCTCCTACTGGGTCCCTTCTAGTTGGAAAGGAAAGCAGCTTCCATTAGGAGTTGTTCTTCATGTTTTGCTGAATCCTAATTGGTCATCCCAAAGTGGAGTATTTGTTGTTGCTTCCCTCTGCAGAGCACCAGAGTAGGACGTGAGAAGTTTCTACACCCCTGTTCTGTACGAGGTGGCTTATACGGCTGCAATATATATCTGTCTAAACGTGGATACGCTATCATTTCTCCTTAGGCTCTTCCGTCGAGGTCTAGACTGTAACCCATTTAGCCAGCTTTCATATGTAAGAAATGAATTTAGTTCTGACAGATCTGGGTGAAGGTGTTCAGTCTCCCGTCAGATTAGGATTTTGCAGGGGGGAGCGTTGACTGTCGATTTGACTTTGGCATTTGGGGAGGGTGGGGGGTTGATGAACCATCAATACTTTGGCATTTACACTGGAGCAGGCTGTTTTCTGGGGTCAGAAGACATGTCCTGGGTATTTATATCCACCTGCCAGCCCACATATGATTCATCCAAAGCAGCACGCAGCCAGTAATTTACAAAACATGTCAACGGAATATCCTCCTTTTTAAACCCATTTATGCTATAATACAACTCCCACCAAGCTAAGTATGAAAAGAAATCCCAAGGTGGAATTGTTTTGAACTGGATTTATAAATGTATTTATGTCTGTGAGTGTTTTAGGCGTTAGCTAGACAGCTTAGTCTTTGAATCACAGGAAGTTGTCGTGAACCAGACGGGAGGAACTTCCAGAGACGAGGGGTGCGTGCTCAGAACAGCAGCAGCTGTCCTCCACGCCCGCCTCGTTTGTCAACCTAAACTCCAATCTGTTTGACGTAGATCAACCACTCAGGGCTTGCTCCTGTCTACCAGCCAAACATCAAGGAAATGTAAAGCGCTCCCTACCACTCCTCTGACTATCCCCTCAGCCATAGCAGAGGTGGCAGGAGCGCTCCCCTAGCAGGGCCGCTCATGTCACCCGTCCTTGGTGGGGTGCTTGGCCCTGAACTGCTCCAGATGACAAGCCCACAGCAGCAGCATTCAGAAGCGCAAAACCGCAACGAGAGGTGATCCGTTTCCACGACCCCGCGGTCGATGCCCTAGTAGTACACCCCTGGGCCGGTGTTATTGACTGCCTTGTCAGTGCAGATTGACTGGAGCCACATAGAAAGCCGGACGAACAAAGTACGGCTTGCAGACAGACAGCTTGCCCTTCTATACATCAGTTTTTTTATTTACTTTAATCTTTTGTCACAGTCTCTGCAACCTCTCTCTTTCAAACACACATACACACACAGACAGGGATGATAAAGCCTGAATGCCTTTAATCCTGGATCATACCAGGCACCTCAAACACCATCTGGCTGCTCCACATGCTCCCTGGACAACAGTCTCTCGCCACCCCTCTGTTCCCTGCCCTGGAAGTGACCCCACACCCCACAGCCAGCCACAGAATGGAGGCGGGAGCTCCTCTCTCTTCTTCTATGGTGTCATATGGTGGTTGAAGGTTAGCGTCTAGTTAGAGCTGCAGTCCCTCCGGAGTCCAATTAGGCAACATTAAACACTGCCGTTAGGTGAGGCCTCGCAGGGGATGACTGTTGTGGAACTTTTCCAGTGCCTTCAGATGGGATGAAACCGCGCTCCTGTGTGTCAGAGATGGCGTTGATGTTATGTCTTGCTCGGATTCGGAGGTGTCGTTGTTATGCAACCTGCTGTTTCTTCCTGTCCCTCACCCTGTCCCCTCGTCTCCGGGGAGAGAGAGAGCACTTCTGTTGCCATGCCGCCACTCTGCTGTTATGTCATCCTGGATGGCTATAAAAAGACGTGGGTATCCTGGGAAACCTGGGACTTGCCTCTGCTTTCATTATCGCTCCTGTTTCTCTCACTTTCTCTCTCCGTTTATCTCACTCTGTCTCAATTGTTTTTTCTCACTTTGTCTCACCCTTGGTCTTTTTTCTCCACATATGCTTTTCCCTCACTCACCCTCTTTCTCTCTGTCTTCTCTCGCTCACTCCCTCTATCTGTCCGTCTCCATCGTTCTTGCTGCCTGTTTCTGCTCTGTCTTTCTATTTCCTCTGCCTCTCCCCATCCTTCTCTCCCCCCTCCTCTCCATCTCTCTTGTGTTCTCTGAAGAGTTCCCTGTGATGTGAAGGTGGTTGGGGGGGAATCCTCCGGGTGGGGGGGGCACCAGAGCCCAGGCTTGTTTGTCTCCACACAGGAAGTTGGTTTGGGTTGTTTGTGATATGGGTACCCGGAGCAAACAGGCTCCGTTATGGTCCAATATACCCCCGAGGCATGGCCCAAACAAGCCCTCTGTCCCCCCTCCGCCAGCCCACAAGATCTGTTGACGCATTGCCACAGTGAATATTACTGAAGATTGCATCACATAAAAGGGTGCAGCTCTGTCTATCCTGGCTGGGTAACAGAGTGAAGCCAGACCAGTCAGTAACTTAGGGAGCAGCAGGCAGAGGAGAAAATATAGGACTACAGGAAGTTAACAAACACATTCTCTCTCTCTCTCAAAATATATATCTTGGTTTGTCTCTATTTCTGCCTCAATTTCTGATTTGTCTCTGCTCTTTCTACTTCTCGATTTCTTTTTTCAGTTTTTCCCTCTCTTTGTCTCGCTCTCACCCCCTCTCCCTCTATGCCAGATTCTTCACACACAATTTCTTGAGCTCAGAGCAAATCCCTCCCTCCAGCTGCTTTTGGCTGCAGATACCTTTGTCATAAAAAGCCCTGTGCTCTTGAGATGCCGGGGGCAGAGTGTACTGCAGAGGCTCATGCAACATCTTTTGTAATGAGATCTGTCTTCGTTTTTACTGGAGTAACGCAAAGAGCAGCACAAGAGCATCGTTCATATTTACTCTGAGCAGGACTTCTAAGGGTAATTTCTGTCTTGATACTTCATACTACTTGTTGTGGTATTTTTCAGCTTCTTGGTCGAAAACAGACCAACAGACCATTGAATTCTAAAAGCTTCCAGAATTTTCACAGGTTTATCTGTATTTACACTCTGCAGAGAAACAAACTCTCTACACCCCCCAACCTCCTCTTGTCAGATATAGTTAGGAGAGTGACCTCAGATAGACACCAGCAGTGTGTTCCCTAATGACCTGGTTTCTGGAGTTTCAGGTACTCTGTTGCGTCGTGTTGTTTAGCCGCTCTAATGCTAGACGACACGACTAGCCTGGATCCTCTGTAGCCTCAGACGTGTGTACTTGTTCATCATGTAATCCCCACATCTGTTTATTAGTGTGTTTGTGTCCCTGTGTGTCCTCTCCATCTAAATAAGTCCCTGGAATCCAAGAGAACCATCTCACTGACTCCTGAGAGGGGGCAGTTGTCGGGGGATGAAGTGACCATGGCAACCAGGCATTTGCAAATGCCTTTTTTATAATGAAGACAGTTTATTTTCCGACCGGCTAGGGGTTGGCAGAAATACGTACGCTCACACACACGCACACACACACTCTTGGGCTTTGTTTTGTGTCCAGTGGTAAGACTCCGTGGTTGTGGGATCTGTAGTGATGTTGTGCCATCTCAAGTATGTCAACATGGAATTCAGCTTTTCTTCTGTGGTTCGTTGGATGTGATGAGCCTGTGTGTGTGTGTTTCAGATCCCCAACCTGGCGGAAGGGGTGCGTATCCATGGGGAGAAGGTCACGGAGGCCTTGAGGCCATTCCACGACCGCCTGGAGGCATGCTTCAAGCAGCTCCGCGAGAAGGTGGAGAAACAATATGGAGTCAAGACCTTGGTAAGACCACCCCCCCCCACACACACAGCTCATCCCTCCAGTTCCATACAGCTTACTCCACCACCAATATCAACAAAAATTGCATCCAATTGAACAGCCCCATCCTCTTGTTTTGTGTGTAAAAATATTCACAGTGATTTACAATTAAAAGAGATGGTTACTGATGAAGGGCTAGGCTAGTCATGTTCTCCCCATCGCTCCCAGCTCTCCTCCTAATACTTTCCCCTGTGCTTTAATCCTCTAAATAGGGAGTGGGGCTCCCTGAGTCATCTGTGTGTGAGAGGGGAATCCCGGTGTCGAAATCCCATAGCTTCTCTACCGCCTTTGCTTATGTTTAGCCTAGCTTTTAGCTATCTGTCGCCACACAGGAACATGCCAGAGGTCTTAGATTTTGAGGCCACGGTGTGACCTTTCAGAGAGAAGAAACCAGGTCTTATCTGGGCATCGTAATGAGCCACCCACCCATAGATGTTTAGAAAGAGTGAGCATTTCAAAGGACACATTTGGACACAAAGGCTAACTGAAGATGGCTTTCATTACTCAGACGTCCTGACCAAGCCCCCTGACCAGGCCTTCTCCATGCGGCAGTGCCCTTCAAATTTATACCAGTAACAAGATTCATCAAATGATTTCCCAGCTGTGAGCCAGGAACATTTTGAAAAGAATTGAAAATCCTGTCTTCATTGACTGAAACAACAGTTTTAGTGTCTTCAAAACTGTAAATTTTTGTAGGGATGCACCGAAATTTTGGTCTGCAAAGGTTTTCGGCTGAAAATGAAATTATTTCTTTTTTGGGGACCAAAAATCAGAATTGACATGTTATAAATTCATAATCCATGGCTGGCTGGGATGAATATGGCCCTGGAAGGGCTGTTCTGGGACATGGGTAGGGAACCAGGGTTAGGCAGGACAAACTGGCCAGGGACATAGGACCTATGTTAGGTGTGGGTCTTAGGCACTAAATAGACTGGATATAGGATGTCAGTTTTTTAGTTGAGGATTAAATGAGCTGTAGGTGTATGTGGTGGATGGAATGACAGGTTTCTGTGAGAAACTGTTAAGGGTTTAACATGATTTCTCACTTTGTGTGTGTGTGTGTTGGCAGCCGTCGGCGGACGAGCGTCGGGGGAGTCGTCCTCGCTCCATGGTGCGCTCCTTCACCATGCCCTCCTCCCAGAGACCCCTGTCTGTGGCCTCCGTCACCTCCATCTCCTCTGACAACTCCCCCTCCAGACCTGGTTCTGATGGGTAAGCCCCCCACCTGACACCCCCCTGAGACACCACACCTGCAGCCAGAGACGTTCAGGCCCACCATTCTACACAACCTTAAAGGCAGGGTCGCTAAGTTTTACCAACCAGGCAATTTTGGCTCGAGTTCGAAAGGATTCTGACCAAACTATCCAACCCCCCCAAAGTCATGAACGCGCTGAGCTGCCTGACTACTGCAGGTAGTTGGACTGTCAAACCTTAAGATTTATTGGTTGCAATCAGGATCTGAAGTTTATGTCAGCAAATATGACAAAAATACATCTCCACAACATGACCAACCCTGCCTTTAAGGATCCAAACTGCTGCTTCAATATTGGAAGCTTTTATTTTTATCCAAATTGTTCCATTGAAACATAATTGACTCCACCCCCAACGCCTGGTTACCAGCAGGAAGAATTAATCCATGACATAATGTGTACTTCTTACACCCACCCACCCCACACACACTCACATGTCCCCCCACCCCAGTTTTACCCTAGAGCCCCTCCTGCCAAAGAAGCTGCACACCAAATCCCAGGACAAGCTGGACCGCGACGAGCCCGAGAGAGACCGGAAGGACAGGAAGAAGGAGAAGAGGAACAGCAAGCACCAGGAGATCTTCGACAAGGATCTGAAAACCACCGACATCTCCTTGCAGCCGGCCGAAGCCGTCATACTGTCAGAGACGGTGAGAAACCCTCCCATCCTGAAATCCTCCCTACACCTCCTCCTCCTCTCTCCTCCTCGCTTCTCCTTCCACCCTCTTCCTTTCATTTCGCTTCATCCCGTCCTCCGCTCCCTCCCTCCGTCCCCTTCCTCCCCTCTCCTCTCTGCCTGTCTACAAGTCTCCTCCCCCTCCTCCTCTCTCCTCTTGCCCTCTTGTCTCTGCCTGTCTCCTCCCCCTCCTCCTCCCTCCTCTCCTCCCCTCTCCTCTCTGTCTGTCTCCTCCCCCTCCTCCTCCCTCCTCTCCTCCCCTCTCCTCTCTGCCTGTCTCCATGTCTCCTCCCCCTCTTCCTCCCTCCTCTCCTGCCCTCTCCTCTCTGCCTGTCTCCATGTCTCCTCCCCCTCCTCCTCCCTCCTCTCCTCCCCTCTCCTCTCTGCCTGTCTCCATGTCTCCTCCCCCTCCTCCTCCCTCCTCTCTTGCCCTCTCCTCTCTGCCTGTCTCCTCCCTCCTCTCCTCCACTCTCCTCTCTGCCTGTCTCCATGTCTCCTCCTCCCTCCTCTCCTCCCCTCTCCTCTCTGCCTGTCTCCATGTCTCCTCCCCCTCCTCCTCCCTCCTCTCCTCCCCTCTCCTCTCTGCCTGTCTCCATGTATCCTCCCCCTCCTCCTCCCTCCTCTCCTGCCCTCTCCTCTGTCTGTCTCCATGTCTCCTCCCCCTCCTCCTCCCTCCTCTCCTCCTCTCTGCCTGTCTCCATGTCTCCTCCCCCTCCTCCCTCCTCTCCTCCCCTCTCCTCTCTGCCTGTCTCCATGTCTCCTCCCCCTCCTCCTCTCTCCTCTCCTCCCCTCTCCTCTTTGCCTGTCTCCATGTCTCCTCTCCCTCCTCTCCTCCCCTCTCCTCTCTGCCTGTCTCCATGTCTCCTCCCCCTCCTCCTCCCTCCTCTCCTCCCCTCTCCTCTCTGCCTGTCTCCATGTCTCCTCCTCCCTCCTCTCCTCCCCTCTCCTCTCTGCCTGTCTCCATGTCTCCTCCCCCTCCTCCTCCCTCCTCTCCTGCCCTCTCCTCTCTGCCTGTCTCCTCCTCCTCCCTCCTCTCCTCCCCTCTCCTCTCTGCCTGTCTCCATGTCTCCTCCCCCTCCTCCTCCTCCCCTCTCCTCTCTGCCTGTCTCCATGTCTCCTCCCCCTCCTCCCCTCTCCTCTCTGCCTGTCTCCTCCCCCTCCTCCCTCCTCTCCTCCCCTCTCCTCTCTGCCTGTCTCCATGTCTCCTCCCCCTCCTCCTCCTCCCCTCTCCTCTCTGCCTGTCTCCATGTCTCCTCCCCTCTCCTCTCTGCCTGTCTCCTCCCTCCTCTCCTCCCCTCTCCTCTCTGCCTGTCTCCATGTCTCCTCCCCCTCCTCCTCCCTCCTCTCCTGCCCTCCTCTCTGCCTGTCTCCATGTCTCCTCCCCCTCCTCCTCCCTCCTTTCCTCCCCTCTCCTCTCTGCCTGTCTCCATGTCTCCTCCCCCTCCTCCTCCCTCCTCCCCTCTCCTCTGTGCCTGTCTCCATGTCTCCTCCCCCTCCTCCTCCCTCCCCTCTCCTCTCTGCCTGTCTCCATGTCTCCTCCACCTCCTCCTCTCCTCCCCTCTCCTCTCTGCCTGTCTCCATGTCTCCTCCTCCTCCCTCCTCTCCTCCCCTCTCCTCTCTGCCTGTCTCCATGTCTCCTCCCCCTCCTCCTCCTCCTCCCTCCTCTCTTGCCCTCTCCTCTGCCTGTCTCCATGTCTCCTCCCCCTCCTCCTCCCTCCTCTCCTCCCCTCTCCTCTCTGCCTGTCTCCATGTCTCCTCCTCCCTCCTCTCCTCCCCTCTCCTCTCTGCCTGTCTCCATGTCTCCTCCCCCTCCTCCTCCCTCCTCTCCTGCCCTCTCCTCTCTGCCTGTCTCCTCCTCCTCCCTCCTCTCCTCCCCTCTCCTCTCTGCCTGTCTCCATGTCTCCTCCCCCTCCTCCTCCTCCCCTCTCCTCTCTGCCTGTCTCCATGTCTCCTCCCCCTCCTCCCCTCTCCTCTCTGCCTGTCTCCTCCCTCCTCTCCTCCCCTCTCCTCTCTGCCTGTCTCCATGTCTCCTCCTCCTCCCTCCTCTCCTGCCCTCTCCTCTGCCTGTCTCCATGTCTCCTCCCCCTCCTCCTGCCTCCTCTCCTCCCCTCTCCTCTCTGCCTGTCTCCATGTCTCCTCCCCCTCCTCCTCCCTCCTCTCCTCCCCTCTCCTCTCTGCCTGTCTCCATGTCTCCTCCCCCTCCTCCTCCCTCCTCCCCTCTCCTCTGTGCCTGTCTCCATGTCTCCTCCCCCTCCTCCTCCCTCCTCTCCTCCCCTCTCCTCTCTGCCTGTCTCCTCCCCCTCCTCCTCCCTCCTCTCCTCCCCTCTCCTCTCTGCCTGTCTCCTCCCCCTCCTCCTCCCTCCTCTCCTCCCCTCTCCTCTCTGCCTGTCTCCATGTCTCCTCCCCCTCCTCCTCCCTCCTCTCTTGCCCTCTCCTCTGCCTGTCTCCAAGTCTCCTCCCCCTCCTCCTCCCTCCTCCTCCCTCCTCTCCTGCCCAAGTGTGGAGCATCAAAGCTCTCCCTCCCAGAGGGATTAAGGCATGGTTAATGGAATTAAGATAGGGATCAGAACGGGGCCCTGGGTGGGGTTATCCCTGCAGGTGGATCCACCCGGCTGCCCTCTGATTGGCCCTCTGGCTTCCTGGTGACTGGTGACTTAAACAATTAAGTGTTTATACAGCTATGACTGATCTGAATGGGGGGATGGGGAGTTAGGCTATATCAATCTTAACATCTGCATTGGATGAAAACATCTCCAGAGAATGTTTTGTTAGGAGTGAGTCACACTACAGAGGCATGGATAAATAAAGTCTAGTACACCATCAATGATCGGTGACAACAAATATAGTTATTGCGAGCCATCATGGTTCTTTGTGAAACGGGACCCGCTTCTGCTAACACAAGTAGCTGGCTTCATATTTGCATGCTCAGGGAGAAATGAGACGGGCAAAGTCAATGAGCAAGAAAGCAATTTTCCCTTAAAGTTTTTTTATTGATCTCTCCCTTGTTATATTTCAGCTTACACACAATTAGTTTTTTGTATGATACATCCCTGAAGGAGATGTTCTATTGACTCAATGTGTCATTTATTTGTCTTCTGTCACTACTCCAAAATGACTAATATAGTCCTGCTGCTCACTGTGTGTGTGTGTGGTTTGTGTGTGTGTGTGTGTGTGGTTGGTTGTGTGTGGTTGTGTGTGTGTGGGGGGGGGTGTTTGTGTGGGGGGGTGTTTCTCCACAGATCAGCCCCCTGAGGCCCCAAAGACCAAAGAGCCAGGTGCTCAACCTGCAAGGGGTGGAGCGCCGCCTCTCTGTGTCTCCCGGACCCCCCTCCTCCTCCTCTGCTGCCGGCCCCCCGCCCATCACCCCCAGGAACAAGATCTCCTTCAGCCTGCACACAGGCTCCAGTAAGTAGCCTCTGCACAAACACACACTTACCTGGACCTCACCACCTGTCTATCTAACTAGCTGTCTGTGTAGGCCTGTTCAGCTTCAAGCACAGTGTCTCACAGGACAGCAACACACTCTGTAAACAGGCTGGCTATCAAAATGCCTCTGGTGTAAAATGTTACAGTAGAGTTGTTCAGCACTTCTTCTGATCAATGCCCCCCCTCCCCCCCAACCTTCCCCAGCTGTGGAGCTCAACGGCACGGGCTGTAAAGGCGAGACCCCACCCCCCCTACCAGTGAAGGGCAGCACTGCCGACTACGGGAACCTGCAAGATAATCAGGACTCAGCCAGCCCCTCGACGCCGCCCCCACCCCCGCCACATCACAGGGTAGGTATGAACGGAACGGACCAGAACGGAAGCCGCAGCTCCTTAACGATGCCCCGTTAGGCCCACGCTAAACCTGACACCCTCCTCCGGGCAGGGACGCTGTGAGACTGACTGACTGAGCGAGTGTCAGATACGTGTGTGTGCTGCGGCCGTCTCTGGCCCCACCAGCGGAGGAGACGGTCAGCCATGGCGACGCCCCTCAGCCATTATTTACTCTCTCACCCTCTCTCCTTCAGGGACGTGATTGATTCGATGATTACTTTACCTTTCACATCCATCAGGTGCACTCCCCACCTCCGCTCATTCATCGGAAGCTCCTCGCCACGGCAGCCGAGGCTCCCCTCCCCGTGCCTCTCTGTTAACTAATCTTATTTATCCTCTGTCACAGCCACCAGACAGGTAGTAGAGTGGGCTGGTGTGAGTAACAGGCATGCGGAGACCAGACAGTGATTTAGTACAAGCAGATGTTCCTGCGCTAGACTGACAGCAGGCAGGATCTTAGTCCTTGACTCAGGAACAAAGACGTTGTCGTGTTTGGGGGGAAACCGCATGAGACGCTGGGAGACGTTTCTCGTCCTCACCCATCAGGAAGTCAGAACTTCAGAACTTTTGCCTTCCAGAACAGTGAGTCAGGCTTCTGTGCTTTCTTACCAGTGGATTAGCGTTGATTTTGTCAATTTTCTCTCCACCCCTACTCAACAGCATCTGCCTCCACCGCTGCCCAGCAAGACCCCCCCTCCACCCCCACCCAAGACCACCAGGAAACAGGCGTCCATTGATTCAGGAATTGTGCAATGAGCAAAGACACTGGCCTTTCAGAGACCGACCTCTCTTCTTCACACACACACAAACACACGCACACACAAGCGGTCTGACAAGATGAATACCTCACTGCAGCCCCTGTCCTCTGATTCTACCATTGCCTCCAGTGGGGTGACGTTTCCCACAGGAATGTGTTGCAAACATCCCTGAACGTGTCATCGACACGCCTTCCTCCCACAACCTGCAATAGGCCTGACGTTGTGGTCACACCGTCTCTAAAAGACATGAGAGCACACTGATAGTCTTATTTTATTTCAAATGGTTATATCTTTTTTCCTTCTTTTTTTTAATCCATATTCCCACTATGTACAGAGGTTTGTATATATGATTTTATTGTATTTTTTTTCTCTGTGGCTTTTCTCATGATGTTTTCTGTATTAACATGACAAAAGGTTGCTTGGCATTTATATCCCAAAAAAGGGCTTCTTAGTTTTTGAAATGACAGGGACAGTAAGGAAAGCATGCCTGTCATTGATTTTACTTGTCAGATTGTGTTTTTGGAGTGCACACCACTTACTCCTTCCCACTTAATCATTGTATAGTATGTGCTGTAACCTTGGATTTAAGTAACAATGACCGCCCCTCTTCACAATTCACTACTGACTTCTGAATAAACTTTGCAAATGTATGTTTTTTTAAACATGTTGTGGTCTCATTTGATTTGACTTTCAGCAGTATGCAAATGTTTGCATCGTTCCATGGAGCCACCACTGTGTTTCCTACCTTGATTAAAGTGTGAGAAGCAACTGTCTGTCTACTTAACTGACAGCAGCAGTACTGGATTATCAGAAAGAGTAGGTCTCAGTCGGAGGGAAGCGTTGAACTAGCTGTGAACCCTGTATGGAATTGCATAGTCTAGTAAACAAACTACCACTAAACTACCATAGCCATATTTTTTATCGGAAGGGATTTTGCGTGATAAACATTATTGCCGTGTGTAGCCTACTAAAGAATATATTGTGCTTATTAAAGTTATGCATTGTGCTTATTAAAGTTATGAAACTTAGAAGTGTGCTCAGGCTTAAACATAGGGTCTCACACTGAGTGTGGGAAGCAGGCTGTTCTTTGTGTCTCTATCTCTTCATTTTCAGAAACAACCTTGAATCTGGGTGGAGATGGCACCCGAGCAGGTGGGACGCGTAGGCAAGAACAACTCCCTGACGCACGAGAGAACAAGTTCAACCCTTTTTTGATACTTGTGTTTTCAATTGCATTGTATATGATATGCTGGGGCAGGGAAAGATAGCCAGTTGGACTTCGTGAACCAGCCCAAACTCTGTTGCGGGTAGGGAAACTTAGACAACCCCAGAGCTCTGTACTTGTTGATTTCCAACTGCTGCATTAAAGCTGATATTATCGGACCTCTGCGACTCCAGACCACTCTTTCTAGAACACAGATTTGTGTCATTGAATACCATCATTACATATTGGAATAGACACACAGACTTTAAATCCTTCAAATGGTGACCCCGACGCTGAAAAGAGGGAGTCCAGAGGGTTCCGGCCCGACCGACAGATCGGGAGAGAGACCCATACACCGGTACGAGGAGGCAGACGTAATCGTCAGAGGCGCCTCAACATTAAAAAAAAGGTAAGCAGACACCTGTTAATTCAAAGTACTGCTATTCGGAACTGAGAACCAAATTTAGACGATTACTATGTTTCATCGTACCTAGTCAAACCAACAGTGGTGGGAAATCAACCGTTTTTTTGTCTTTGTCCAAGGGGAGGTTAGAGTCCTCTCCAAGGGTTAGAGTCCCTGAACTCGTTGTCTTTGTCCAAGGGGAGGTTAGAGTCCTCTCCAAGGGTTAGAGTCCCTGAACTCGTTGTCTTTGTCCAAGGGGAGGTTAGAGTCCTCTCCAAGGGTTAGAGTCCCTGAACTCGTTGTCTTTGTCCAAGGGGAGGTTAGAGTCCTCTCCAAGGGTTAGAGTCCCTGAACTCGTTGTCTTTGTCCAAGGGGAGGTTAGAGTCCTCTCCAGGGGTTAGAGTCCCTAAACTCGTTGTCTTTGTCCAAGGGGAGGTTAGAGTCCTCTCCAGGCGTTAGAGTCCCTAAACTCGTTGTCTTTGTCCAAGGGGAGCTTAGAGTCCTCTCCAGGGGTTAGAGTCCCTGAACTCGTTGTCTTTGTCCAAGGGGAGGTTAGAGTCCTCTCCAAGGGTTAGAATCCCTGAACACTGTCTATTTGTGTGGAGTCAGATTGAGTTTAATAAAAATAGAGAGGAGTGTGGTGTGTTTTTTCCTTTGACCAAGAAGTTAAAGAAATCCCGAGGAGAGTGGAGAAAGGTGGGGTTCTAATACAATTGGAAGAGTTATACTAGAGCAAAATTAAGTGAATAGACGGTAAACGCTAAACAGCTGTGTTGGTCAAAGAATGGTTTGAGGAAATGTATGTGAAAAATTATGAGGAAGCAATTGGAAAGTTACATAAAGGATTGGTTTAGAGAGGATCATGGAAGGTTATGAAATAAAACATGAACGTTTTGTGGATGTGAAGAGATGATTAGTTTAAACACTGATGTTTTGAAGAGGAAACTATGAATATACTTTGAAGGTATATGGGATAACATTTTAAGTCAAAATAGTAAAATCTAGGGTTTTTAAGAGTTTTGATAAAGGTATCTGGAGAGGGCTCAGGCAAATTACCAACTACAAGCCCAGAGCCCCCCACTCCACTAACGACTCCCGCCTGGCCAACGACCTGAATGAGTTCTACTGCAGATTTGAAAGACAATTGGACAGTCTTGAACTACCCCTTCCCACCCAGGAGGCCTCCCACCTCCCCCCCTCTACAGTGACGACTCTCTCCATTCAGGAGGGTGAAGTTAACAGACTTTTCAAGAGGCAGAATCCCCGCAAAGCAGCTGGGCCGGACTCTGTCTCTCCAGCCACCCTCAAGCACTGCGCTGACCAGCTGTCTCCGGTGTTTACCTACATCTTCAACACCTCCCTTGAGACATGCCATGTGCCAGCCTGTCTCAAGTCCTCCACCATCATCCCTGTGCCCAAAAAGCCAAGGCCAACAGGACATAATGACTACAGACCCGTCGCCCTGACCTCTGTGGTAATGAAGTCTTTCGAGCGCCTGGTGCTGGCACACCTTAAATCCATCACTGACCCTCTACTGGACCCCCTGCAGTTTGCCTACAGAGCCAACAAGTCTGTGGATGATGCAGTTAACATGGCCCTCCACTTCACCCTACAGCACCTGGACTCCCCAGCATCCTATGCCAGGATCCTGTTTGTGGACTTTAGCTCTGCCTTCAATACCATCATCCCCGCCCTGCTTCAGGACAAGCTCTCCCAGCTGAACGTGCCTTATTCCACCTGCAGGTGGATCACAGACTTCCTGTCTGACAGGAAGCAGTGCGTTAAGCTGGGAACACAAGTCTGACTCCCGGTCCATCAGCACCGGATCACCTCAGGGCTGCGTCCTTTCTCCTTTGCTCTTCTCCCTGTACACCAACAGTTGTACCTCCAGTCATCCGTCCGTCAAACTCCTGAAGTTTGCGGACGACACCACCCTTATTGGGCTCATCTCTGGTGGAGACGAGTCTGATTATAGGTGGGAAGCGGCCAACCTGGTGACCTGGTGCAGCCAGAACAACTTAGAGCTCAATGCTCTTAAGACAGTGGAGATGATTGTGGACTTCAGGAGGAACACAGCCCCACTCACCCCCATCACCCTGTGTGACTCCCCAGTCAACACTGTGGAGTCCTTCCGCTTCCTGGGCACTATCCTCTCCCAGGACCTCAAGTGGGAACTGAACATCAGCTCCCTCATCAAGAAAGCACAACAGAGGATGTACTTCCTTCTGCAGCTGAAGAAGTTCAACCTGCCAAAGACAATGATGGTGCACTTCTACTCAGCCATCATTGAGTCCATCCTCACCTCCTCCATCACCGTCTGGTACGCTGCTGCCACTGCCAAGGACAAGAGCAGACTGCAGCGTATCATCCGTACTGCTGAGAAGGTGATTGGCTGCAATCTGCCTACCCTCGAGGACCTGCACACCTCGAGGCCCTGAGGCGAGCGAGGAAGATTGTGGCCGACTCCTCCCACCCTGGACACTCCCTGTTTCAGTCACTCCCCTCCGGCAGAAGGCTGCGGTCTATCAGGACCAATACCTCACGCCACAAAAACAGTTTCTTCCATTCTGCTGTTGGCCTCTTCAACAAGGCCAAGGGACCACACTGACTCAAATGACTTCTTGCTTAAAACACTCTGTTTTTTGCACTGCATTACAACATGGTATCTTGTACATTTGTATTTTTTTTTTATATTTGTATTTTTGTATTTTTATATTGTAATTTACGGCAACTTATATTTTATTGTATATTTAATTCTATTCTAATCCCACTTAGTACTGCTAGTTTATGTATCCTTAGTATAGTTAGTCCACATATTTAAATTTTAGGTATATGTTTATTGTATGCACCTTCCTGCCAAAGCAAATTCCTTGTCTGTGCAAACTTTCATGGCGAATAAATCCCTTTTTGATTCTGATTCTGATTAGATTTAATTTGGTTAAAAATGAGAAAGAGAAAATAACTAAATGTACTTTTATTTGGAGTTTAATTATAATTTGGTTTTAAGTTTTATTTGAGAGTTTTATCAGAGCCTGGCATACTGTTTGGGATAAACAGTTAGGCTTTGATAATGTTGTATTATGAAGAGGGTTATTATAACATTCAGTTCTGAAATAATTTGGGAAGACTCATCAAGTCTGATAAATTGTGGTTATGATGGTTTGAGCTAATTGGCTCATTTTGAACTGCAGCAAAACGAGTTATGAAGTTCTACCTATCTGACCTTTATAGAAAATATAGTTGGGAAAAATGTTTGGTTAATAGCTACATTAAGAACATGATTTGGTTTATATTTCATTTAAGAAGCATACGGATTCTGGTTTGGCATAATGAAAATTGCTTTGATCATATATTTGATAAAAAGAGCTGAATCTAAAACAATATTGGTCTTAAACTTAACTGTTTTAAAAGACAGAAAAGGTTTTTTGGAGAGAAAGAAATTAGACTAACAGTTGATTTTCTAAAGAAGGGAACAAAGAAACAGATTGTCATTTCTAGGCATGACTAATAGGAGTTGAATATCAAATGATGATGTATGGTCTTATTAGATGCTGTTACAAGTGTTTGCTCAACAATAAGAAAACTGAAGGGTCAATACTGCCTGGTAATTATAGATACAGTATGTTTACTATGTGAATTGAAGTCTTTCCCAGTCCTATACCAGATGCATAACACCATTTGAATTGATTTATTGGAGATCATATGTAATACCACAACTTAAACCTTTCACATAGCATGATGAAGAGGCAAATGGTTAACCAATTTTATAAAAAATGCTAACTAGAAAAGAGATGTCTTCTGCTAAATTCTGTTCCAGGTGAAGCAGTAAACCAAAGAGTGGAGGAGTCAAACGAGGAGATTGGGTATTGATTAAAGTTATCAATGAAAGGAGGGATCTTATGAAAACTTTAAAATATCCTGTCTAATTTCTGGTTTTTCTATTTGTTTCGAATTTATTTTATTTTATTGCAATTCTAAAAGCTTGGCTAAAGTTGTATGTATGTGGTGAAGGGGGCCTGTGAGCATGTCCAGGTCTGCCGTGGATACATGGATGTCGAATGTCCACTCTGGAGTGACGGTGGGTTTTCCCCTATAACATCATTAGGGTTTTCCCACTGTGTCCAGTGTATCCTCACCACTTGGCCATAACGCTGCATAGTCTCATCATTATTGTTGATTTGTATGTCAACATTGTGTAATCGGTAATGGGATATTTTTTTAATTTGGGTTTGTTGTCACACCTTACTGTTCGCATCTCATTTGACTCAGTTACTGCTTGATCATGGGAGATAAGGTGATGCTGGGACTGTAACTCTTTTCTGCTTCAGGACGAACAGGGGTTAGGACTACCTAACCCCTGTTCTAAGGCCCCATTCCCCTGGAGACCCTGCCCCATCTGCCCCTATGCCTCATCAGACCTATGAGTGGTCTGCCCCCCCCTTCCCCTTGAAGACCCTGTCCCACCTGCCCCAATACATCATCAGATGTTCGGGGAAGCCTGTTGTACATTTATGGACAGGACCATTCAAGGTCATCGAGAGAACCTTGCACGCCCTAAGGGTGCTGGGGAAAGGAAGTACGTGGTACCACTGGAGCATGTGTTGTGCTGCTCCAGAATCCAGTCATACGTTCCAGGAGTTGGTGGAGAAGGGCCAGGAGGGGCAGTGAACCGTTTGCTATTGCTACGAATGTGAGAGTCCAGAAAAGAGGGTTGCGACTAGGTCAAGAGTGATACTGCTTGACCACACTAGAATAGTACTGGACTAAGAAGGTTTCCGCTATTTTACTTAAGAGTGGGCTATATCAATATCAACATGATTGTTGCTCTATCCCATGTATCAGGTCCCTGTGCAACCAGATCATTGGCTCAGCTGTGGAGAACCCAAAGACGGGGTTCCAAATGCCGTTGCTGGGGCTGGCTGACCAGGACGAGGAGGCGGTGGTTGGTCCGGGCTATGTTGATTGATCTCTGGTGTTTTCAGAGATCAAAAGAGGGATTAAAGAATATGTTGTGCTTATTAAAGTTATGCATTGTGCTTATTAAAGTTATGAAACTTAGAAGTGTGCTCAGGCTTAAACATAGGGTCTCACACTGAGTGTGGGAAGCAGGCTGTTCTTTGTGTCTCTATCTATTCATTTTCAGAAACAACCTTGAATCTGGGTGGAGACGGCACCAGAGCAGGTGGGACACGTAGGCAAGAATAACTCCCTGACGCACGAGAGAACAAGCTCAACCCTTTTTTGATACTTGTGTTTTCAATTGCATTGTATATGATATGCTGGGGCAGGGAAAGATAGCCAGTTGGACTTCGTGAACCAGCCCAAAACTCTGTTGCGGGTAGGGAAACTTAGACAACCCCAGAGCTCTGTACTTGTTGATTTCCAACTGCTGCATTAAAGCTGATATTATCGGACCTCTGCGACTCCAGACCACTCTTTCTAGAACACAGATTTGTGTCATTGAATACCATCATTACATATTGGAATAGACACATAGATTATGAATCCTTCACTACACACAGTAATATACTTCTCTCAGTAATACAACACTAAGTTCCATCAAAAGGTTTAGTTATGATCTCATAATGTCGTGTCCCCTGCATTGTCATAATTCTGTGGGGCTGAAGCCTGAGATCTCTCTGGAATCCACCTCACATCAGGTATGCACACCATTGGACACAATGGGACACATTCCAAATCACAGTCAGCAAATGGCCATTCAGGAAGTGGTGAGGCTGCCCACTTCAGTTGTGTTGCTCTGATTACCACAGCATCCCTTTGAACAACAGTCTAATCAGCGTGACTAGAAGTGCATTCCAGCACTTGGTAGACAATGACGTGTTTGTCACATTTGAACACCCCATGTTTGGTTTTAATAGAAATTGATTGGTATTTACAATGTTAAGTCAATGCTTTATCTGTAGCTTGTCAGCATCAAATTGATTTATGCGTTTTACCGAGCTGCAAAATAAATTAGGTTACTTTGAGTCTCGGTGGATTACACAATAGCTATACGTCTCAAATGAAACCTATCAGTGGAGCTTATGGCACATGCTGTTGGAAATCTTGATTGATAAATGCTAGCTAATCCTATTAGCTCCCAGAAAGAGATCTTCCTGCCAGGAGCCTTGAAAACAGAGTGGCTTAAAGCACATAACACTCCTGCCTTTTTGGAGAATATGGCCTTTTATATGCCTCTCCCCTGGGTTGCTATGGCTACTGTAGACAGTGTGCACTTCAATGCTATTTTGAAGATAAAAAGCCTCTCTACTGCATCTGGAAAAGCACACAATTCAGGTATAGTTTTGGAGAACTCGGTTCTGGGTGCAGCTTTCTTTGTCTAATCCAACAGTGAGAAATCTAGCTGTGGAAGCAAATGGACTATTATTATATTTCTGAACTTGTAACTGGAACTTACTTTCATAACCCTATGAAAACCCTTTTTCATGGCACCGTAACTCCTAGTCTCAGAGCTGCAGTAAAAATGTCCTATTTAACCTTCAGCGTCCCATAGGTCTTTTTCTATTCGAAACTGTATGTTTTGTTAGCATTTTTACAGCTCTCATGGCCTCTGCTATTAAGCTGGGTTTGCGAGGGTTGTTTGTTGTGCAAGCCCCAGGTGGCGGGAATGACGCAGTCTCAGCCCTCTTTCATTCTACTGTCAACACTTAGTGTGGGTGTTTGCCTGAGGAGAAAAACTGTGTGGCATCTATCATTTGACGTCTTTGTCATAGATTTACCTTTTTCCCCAAAGCTCACACTTTAATTAGCCTCTGGACGTCATTTTCCTTAAGTGTATCTGAGAAACACTAAATATTGTGGGGTGGTTGTTGGTTTCAGTATGTTGAGTAAAGATTAGAAACAGATCAAACAAATAGGCTACAAAGAACTATAACAGTATTCCAAAAACACGGAAAGAGACTGCAAGAAAAACTGTATGGTGCTTCCCATGGAATTTTTACCAACCTGACACTATGATCATCTTTTTTTGCACAGGCTATTGTGACGGGTATGTAACAGACGTAGCCACGCTCCGTCACAACAAGGTATCGGGGAGGTATCTGTGTTATTTCAGGGAGTCAGATGGCTGAGCGGTTAGGGAAAAAAAAAAGCAGCCTGGGAAGTTGCATGGATCAAATGGTTCCAGGTAGGCCTACACCACGGCAAACAACTATGGTAAGAAAAGAGTGCCGTTGTTCCTGGCCACGTGATCTATCACTGAAACTACGTTCTCTTTTACAGTAACATACTCGGCGGACTATGACAGCTCGTCCACCACATCAATGAAAGGCCATGCCTGACTGACCAAAGTAAAACACCTTGGTTGAGAACCTTATAGATAGACCTTTAATTTATTTTTTTAAACCATACACCCTCAAAACACATCTACGTTTACCTGACAGTGTTTTAAATATAGGCTACTAACTAACACATTACCCAATACATTCTAAAACATTGTTTCCAATATGGAGGATAGAGGCATGTGGATTTAGAGACTGGTCAATAAACTTTTAGCAAATGCACAGTAACGTAAAATGACGTTGTGTCCTTGGGCAAGGCACTTCACCCTACTTGCCTCGGGGGGAATGTCCCTTTACTTACTGTAAGTCACTCTGGATAAGAGCGTCTGCTAAATGACTAAATGTAAATATAATTACTTTTATTTATTTAAGTTGAAGCCGAGCCTGTTATCTGTCTACCTGATGAATTGCTTTTCCAACACAGAATGTTTTTATAAATAATACAAATGCAAGGTTTGCTATCAATTGGTGGCACACACACACACACAGATTCCTGGAATTATAGATAGATTATTATTATTTTCCGATTCTGGTTACTCGAATAACGAAAGAACGAAAATGAACGAAGACAGACTGATTAAGACAGACAGATGCACTGCAAGCGAACACAAAAACTTACAGTTTTTCTCAATTGCTAAGACACATTTCTTGAATGTGTACTGTGTACCTTTGTATTCATTACAAACCCCTGATTGCTTGTTGAGTATATTATATATATGTGTGCTTACACATGGATAATTGGTTGTTAAGGGTGTTTGAATTGCGCTTGTGCTGTTTTCTGAATGACATAATGGTGATTGTGTCTTAAAGTGAGAAGTGTGTTTATACTTTTGCAAAGAAGTGTGAATGAACCTGAGAAATTAGTCAAACAGGGTCAATTGTGTTTAAAGACTGGGGTACATGGTCTTTCTGCTGGGATTTGGCAAAATGGTTTTGTGAGGATGGCTTACACATACAATTTTTGTGTGTTAGCAATCGAGAAAGCCTCTGATGCATCCTCAGTACGTAAAGCAGAACTTAAAATGAGTTTTAAGTTAATCACACCACAGAAGAATGTGTTGTTAACTACCCATCCAAATTCTAAAGATAAAAAACACAGAGAAGTATGTTAAATTAGGTTTTGAAATCGTGAGAAAATCTGCAGTCTTCTCTGTTTAAGACTGGGAGGGCGTGTCGCCTGAAGGAGCTGAAGCTCCGTCCCCTCTAATTTATTGAATGTAGCAACCACAGAAACAACTAGCTAAATCAATTGCAGATATCAGAACAGACCTACCTGCAGTCTGTGAGTGTTTTATGTATTAATTCCTTTGTCTTTGCATCGTACCAGCTGAGTAACTGAATGTAGGTTATATAAACCGTCCGTTGAAGTTTATCCGAAGCTTTCCATGAGCGTGGCTCTTCACAAAATCTATCCACCTATTTTTCCTTTCATTATTAATAGGGAACTTAAATGGCATTGCAGCGCAGCTGGAGTTCTTGCATCAGGGAAGATGCAGTTGCGGGTGGTGGGAGACATCCTGAAGCTAGCTAGCTAAGCTACAATAACAGTACAGCAGGAGGAGCCATTCAGTGATCTGACATAGATAGGTCGAAATGACGTAGATAGGTAGTTTTTTGGCTCCGCCCATTAAAACCTGAAAATACAATCACTATTTTGAGTATTTGTCAGCTAAAGATGGAAATATCAAGGTTCGTCGTACACTCTGTGCTGGTGGCGACAAAGTGCTATCAAGCTACAAAAACACGATGTCAAATTTGAAGAAACATTTGGAGTCGCAGCACTGCACAGTCAAACTTATAGAGACGGTTGTCAATAGGTGTGTTCGACTTCATGCAGCACCGGCGGCGCTGCATGAAGTCGAACGCACCTATTTTTATGTTGAGGCAGCTGCTGAATGTAACTAATAAAGTAACTTGTAATCTAACTTAGTTACTTTTAAAATCAAGTAACTTGTAAAGTAACTAAGTTACTTTTAAAATCAAGTAACTGTAACGTAACTAAGTTACTTTTTCAAAGTAACTGTGGCAACACTGGTACAGGGTGTTTCTGGTAAACTGGGACAGGGTGTTACTGGTAAAGTGGAACAGCCACTCAAGTCGTTTAAAGGGGGTTTATGTCCCCATTTGTTGTTATCAGTATAATGTAAAACAGTTAAAAACTTATTTCAGGATAGAATGGTTAAACAGACAGGGAGGAAGATGAGGAACGAGAAAGAGAAGCTAAGGGCAGGAGAATGTTGAATAAGTACAGTGAGTAGAGTAGATTAAAGTAGCCTCAGATTCTTTATTTAGAGTAAAGGAATTAAGTGTTATACTTAAAGGTCCCCAGACATGCTGTTTTTGGATGCTTTTATATAGGCCTTAGTTGTCCCCCAATACTGTATCTGAAGTCTCTTTCCCAAAATTCAGCCTTGGTGCAGAATTACAGGCACTATGAGCAGTCCCACAATGAGCTTTCCTCAGGACGTGCCGTCTGTAGCTTTAAATGGTAAGGAGGAGGAGAGAGGTGGGGCAAACTAGGTAACCATATACAGTAAAGCAACAAAATGATTAGTTAGTTGACTTACTTGTCCGAGGTTTGTAGCTGGACCAAGGAGAGTTGGTACTGATCCAGACTTTAATTTCAGACAGCCAGCTTTGTATTACCCCAAGTGGAGGAAACAGTCTTCGCTGAAATGTTTGCCGCAGACATACAAAACTTTAGGAAGTTGTGTCGGCGCATTTCCAGAGAAAATTAAATTGGTTCTTCATAGGCTCGGATGAAGGAAGTAAAAAATACTGTACATTTGGATGGATTTACATTTGTACATCCAAACACTGATCAACTGCTATGCTTTGTTTGTTTGCAAGCCATGATGTCTCTCGAGGAAAAAACGATATCGCACTCACACGGTCGTAGCTCAGTTTCTCATGGGCGGGACAGATTCTCTGGGCGGGCAAGGCAGAGAAAGGGGAGGGAACCTTCCCTCTTAGGACGACATAAGGAGAAGATTTTCAAAACCGTTTGAGCTTTCATTTTTCAAAAGCAAAGAATACCCAGGGCTTGTTTTACACCTATCAAAATTTCTAGCCACTGGGGGACCATAGGCAGGCTAGGGGAACTCATATTTATGTTAAATATAAGATAAATAGAAGTGACATTTTCATGTCATGGGACCTCTAATAGTATCCCACCATAATATATATTTTTTAAATACTTAAATTGAATACTTAAATAGACAGTAAAGATGTCCCACTTTGATAGTATAGGTGTCCCACTTTACCAATATCACATGAAACAAATGTTGGGGTTTGGTCAGCAGAGGGTCAAAGAAGGGTCAGGCTTCCTGTGTTTGGATTTTCATGTTTTTTCCTTATGGAGACTTAAAGGCTTCATAAAGGTATCAATCTATTTATATGGCCATGCATTCATTGCAAAAAGTGACGTACAAAGCCATTTTTGTGAAAGTGTCCCACTTTACCTGTATTCACCTTAGGTACTGTGTTGGACTAAAAGAATAGTAGGCCTAAAGGACGCACTGTGGATGCAGCCAGAAGCATTGGCACAGGCCTGTCCATTATACAGCTATGATATCTCATTTATTTTTTCATGTTGGCATCAAGGTTTGATCAGTTGAGTAATTCGGTTATCAAGGACACTCAGCCACGCACTCAATATCCAGCCTCGCAATTGAAAAGGCTCGAAGAAGGAGCGATTCACCGACAGCAGTATTACACAACAGGAATCTGTTTCAATAGGCTTTCTGTGATTTGTGAGGTTACATCCTTCCTGCTCTACTCTCGCGGCACAGGGAAATGCATAACTGAATTGAGAGGATTTCCACAGGCTTTACATGCAATAGCTGCGAGATGCTCCTCTCTTCTGGAGGAAAGTTATTTACAACACGCACAGGCTCAATGTCGTTTGTCACATCTGTCCAAAATAATATTGTGCATATATTCTATTCTACTTGACACACTTCCGTGTGCTTGGATGCCTCAAAAGTGCTCTGCTGTCTTTTAATGTTTCTGTGCTCAATGAAACATGACGGTGTCCATAAGTCCATGGTTGAGAATGTGAATATGATCAGTCACAACCAGTATATCACAAATAAATAGAGATATCTTGATGAGCCTACATATATCACACTGGATACTGTAAGAGCCTTTTTTGGCCCTTTTCCACGATACCTTATAGACCCGTCTTTTATGTTTTCGATCTGGTGCCTACCTGGTACCCCGAGGGTTTCATCTTAATTCAAAGAAAAAGATGACGTGAAAACACTGCAGACTGCTGATAGGTCAGAGAGAATCGCAACACCGGACATCCTGCACAAACCCACATTTTTGAGTAGCCAAGCTACTTTATAACGGTCTATAATGTTTTCAATGTTCGGCAATGTTTCCATTCACTAGACGACATGATTAAATGGCAACTCATAAAACCAAGCCTTGGTCAATTGAGGAGGTGCAGATGTTCTTTGTTGCCTACTGCTGTGTCCACACCGAAAGAGAATTAAAAAAATTGCGCCGCGAGAATATAAAGTCAATGCAACAGGTGAATTTGTGCAGAGAAATTAAAGGTTCGGAAATTCAGGTTGCTCAAATTCGAACCGTACATTTCAGATCCCAAAAATGATTTAATTTCATTTTGGGGATCAGATTTTTTTTTTACATTGAAATAAATTCATATTTCAATTTTAAAGAGTTGAATTCATACCTGAATTTAAAGGTATTCAGGTATGGTTTTCAAAGTAAAATATTTAGATACTATGAAATTGGTGATGTTTATATTTCAATATTAAGTATTTAATGCCTTTTAAAATTCAAAACATCATGTCACTTATTTGCTTCCATACAGATGGTTCATCCAATCACCTGCCAAGTATTTCTTTTAATTGCTTTCTCTTTTCCAAACAGTTTACCAGGACGATTTCCCAGAGGTTATGTGTAACAAACCATCTGGCGAATCAGGTTAATGACGACCAGTGTAGTGGAAAACGAAACACAGCACGTAGAGTTGAGTCAAGTTCAGCTGATGCCGTATTTGGAAAATAAACTTTTGACTCGTTCACATATTTTTAGGTCAATTCCATTTTAAGGATTATGCCTACTCCAGGAAACAAAATTAAACATTGTCAAATGGTTCGTTGTCAAGTTTCTTGGACATCAAAGATAAAAACACTGTAGCTGCAGATGTTGTCACTGAACTAACTATTCTGCCCATTCTCTCAAACCCTCAGTGTACCCTTATTGCTTGCTGTGCCATCATGGTGTCCTCATGAATATAAACCGGTTCATGATTTGAGAATGATGCTTCCATTTTAGCTGGCCCATTTCCTCCCATATTCCAGAAGTCCTTACTTTCATGTGGGGTCTCAGTTGGGGGTAGGCTACAGGAGAGACATTCTGGAGAGGTAAGGAGTGGACAGGAGTACAGTAGTAGCATGAAGAGAGGTACACATTCACCCATGCTGTGCCTGTAAGCACTAATGAACAATTACAATCTTAGTTCACTGCAGTTGCAAGGCAGAGAAGACGTTACATCTGTATCCTTAGACTGTCGTATGACATACAGTCAGAAAAACTGTGTCTCTTAACTTCTGAATTCAAATGACAGGTGTGTGATGCTTAAATAAGTGCTGTCTGATTTACTGCTAACGTTTCCAGACCACTTATCCTATGTCAGTCACAGGTCTCTGACTCCATTTTACACTCCAGTATTATGCTAAAACTAAAATAGAAGTTTCATCGTTTCTCTTACCTCAATTAAAATATTGCTGCCATAATCTATAACCAATGGAGTTTTTGAACATAATAAAACACAAAACAGGATATGCATTGTAGCATATAAGGCAACAGCCGTTTCATACCAATTTAAATTATAAATATTTTTACCGACAGCCTGCAACTGACCCTGTCATGCTGAAAGTGTATGTTATGTAAAGCAGATTCACTGATCAGGGGAAAAGGATCAAAGCCGTCAACATTGGAACTAGGCCTAAAGTAAAAAACATTGTTACATCGTTAAATCGCATTGGCAACTAAAAGTTGGCAACAGAATTTGTGTACCCTTTGCTTAACATACAAGCCAGAACAGAGATTCTCTCGTATGAGACGGAGATCAAACAGATGTGGTTACTGTTTTGGCAGTCATTGGTATTGCGGTAGCCTGCCATAGATGTTACGCTTGCCCAGTCAGTGGTGTAGCTGACCGGGAAAGGACAGATTGAACCACAGTGTGAAGGCTGCTGTTCAATGCAAGAGCACACCTGCTGTGTGGAGTACCCTGTTATCCGCTCATAATGCGGGTGAAGTCCAAAAGGCCAAAATTGCTTTCAGCAAACAAATTAGTTCAGTGATTGTCATTTATCAAGTGAACTGCAAACATACGCCATCGGCCCCTTAATTACATCACTGAGTCATGCAACTGACTTGCTGTATTTGAGTCGTTCACTGTACGATGAAGGTTATTGAGTGTAATTTATATTTATCACTTATATTGGCGGGGTCATGCAGTGATATGTATTGTAGGCGATCAAGTGAATTATAGTTGTTTCACAAGTAGGCTTGTTACACATATTTTTTCTTCTCTTTCCAAGCTTGACCTCCGATAAGAACAATAAGGTGACACCTTGTTGACAACCACACGTGGGCTACCCTGCCAGCTTTGATAGCTACTGATCTTCTCTGGTGTCGGACACAGAAAGCTAATTACTGTAGAGTACAGAATTGACTACAAATACTGCCCACTGGACTATCACAGTTCTATCTTTGTGTTATCATGATGGATTAGATTCCACAAGTTTAACCAGCCACGTAGACGTTAACATTATGGATTCTTTCGACCGCTTTGATTTGAAAAATCATTAGTTTGAAGCATTAGGAGCTTCTATAAATAAAAGTGTGTCTTTCCTTCTACATTCTACATTTGAAAACAACAGTAACACAGGGATATCTATTTTCTTTCATAGATGGAGCCTGAACTCTCAATCAGAACCCCAAATTACAACCACAGACGTCCTTTTTTAGACGTGTAAGAATAGAGGGCTGGGGGCTGCACGGTGGTTGAAGTGGGAATCATGTTATTCTTATCAGGAGGTGCTCACAAGGCCTAGGCTACCCATGGAGGTTGTGTTGAGGGACACAAGAAAGACACTTTCACAATAGTTTTAATCTTGAAACTGAATAGAAGACAAACATACACACACACACTCGAGCTGACATGCATTGGGATTTGAGCCATGTAATAATATGTAAATTAGTGAATGCCATGCCATGGGTTAGACCTGTAATCACGGACCTCCCAAGAACGTTGGTACATTTAATCTTTAGTGGAGCATCATCTTTTTGTTATCTCATATTTAGTCGCATTGATGCAGCACAGCAGTGACCTACATTGGAAAAGGCTATTATCAACCGCTGGTGCTTCCCACGCAATCAGAGGTGTGTTGCTAGGAGACATTCTGATCAGAGGGCATTACACTGAGATGGTAAGGATACAGAACACACTAGTGATGGGTCGTTCGCAAATGAGAATTGTAGGTGAACGTCGGGAGCTGGCTCGCATATCTGAAGAGCCAACTCTATTTTTAATGGATTACTAATATAGCCTATAGAAATTAAATGATTATGTAATAATGAATGATATTAATTATATAAGCCTAAACACACATTCGTTTCGACTGTCTGATCAGCCTCACATTCTGTTACTGTCAATCATACACGCGGTGTCAACCAATTATACTGCATGAGGGAGGGCCGAGCCAACTCACACACACACAGTCAGACGAGTAGTCGAAACTCGGAGGAGAGCCATAACAAATCAATGCATTGTGGTTAAGGTAGAGTATGTAGTGTAGTGTAGAGTATGAATAATTTAATTAGAATTGTTTTCACACCTATCATAGTCAAAGTCATAGTTAAAACATTTATTTTTTAAAGAGCCGTGTGGGAGCCAAAAGAGCTGTCTCTTTTCAGTGAGCTGAGTCAAACGAGCCGGCTCACAAAAAGAGCCGGAACGCCCATCACTAGAACACACTATGGAACAAATAATAAATAAAAAGCTTGTTACTCTGGAATTTAAGCTGTTGGGTAACTAGAAGAACTGGCGTACCCAGAGTGCATATGGATTTAATTTAATTCTCATTCAAAAAATTGAAACATCCTTCAGAGACACCAGGGACCAACTCCTGTTTTACATACAATTCAGAACATGAAATGGCAAGATTTGATTAATTATTGGACACAACAGGGTTGACATCTGACATTATAATTCACAAGTATCTCATTGACCTTTTTCAGCGTTGAAAATATTCAGTAGATATCACAGAAATAGGAATGGGTTTCATATATCAAATCAGTAAATAAACCTTGGATATGTTCCCAAGCACAATAAAACCAAATATTGCTTGAAGACTAGTCTGTAGACACGCTCTCATGTTAGTGAAGGGTAATGTGCTGTATTTAAAATGATCCTGGAAATAAACTTTATACTTTTTGATAATGATTGCATTTCTGATAAGACCAACACTAAAGCAATGCTGCCCTCGTCTGGTCAACAGTGTTACTGCTTGTACTCCACTGGCACTGAAAGCAGTCCTTGTAAAGGGCCTGCTGATTCCAGATGCTTAGAAAAGTGAAACAGTCATTCAGATTTATAATGAAGGATGCAAGTATAGTAAAAGTCCCCCCAGCAATTGCAATTAG
This sequence comes from Osmerus mordax, assembly GCF_038355195.1. Taxonomy (NCBI): domain Eukaryota; kingdom Metazoa; phylum Chordata; class Actinopteri; order Osmeriformes; family Osmeridae; genus Osmerus; species Osmerus mordax. Next base: position 2,684,667 of record NC_090059.1, on the reverse strand, counting down.
TGAGAATATTATTCATTTTAATTTTAAAAGTAAGTTGAGTTAACCCCAGAACTGTCCATGAGTGTTCCCTTCAGCCTGACTTTGGTTCTGGGAGACAAAGTAAAACCTTTCTGCCCATCTGTCAGTTCTCCTCCAGGATATTAACAGAAGCAGAGGACTGAATGTGTCTGGAAGGGTAAGGGCATTTATAAATAAAATAAAAAGCAGACTGACAAATCAGCTCCTACACAAGTTTCTTATTTGGCGGGTCTCTTATTTGGGCTTTACTACTCTCCTCTCCCCTGCACCACACTGCTGCCCACTGCTCTACTCTGCTCTACACTGCTCTGCTCTGCTCCACACTGCTGCCCACTGCTCTACTCTGCTCCACACTGCTCTGCTCTACTCTGCTCCACACTGCTCTGTTCTGTTCTACTTGGCTCCCCACTACTCTACTCTTCTCCCCACTGCTCTACTCCTTGCTGCTCAACTCTGCTCCAAGCTGCTCTACTCTACTCCTTGCTACTCTACTCTACTCCTTGCTGCTCTACTCCACTCCTTGCTACCATACTCCTCCCTGCTCTACCTTGCGCCTTGCTACTCTACTCTGCTCCTTGCTACTCTACTCCTTGCTGCTCTACTCTGCTCCAAGCTGCTCTACTCTGCTCCTTGCTGCTCTCCTCTACTCCTGACATTTACATTTATGCATTTAGCAGACGCTTTTAGCCTAAGCGACTTCCAAGAGAAAGCTTTACAAAAGAGCATAGGTCACTGATCATAACAACGAGATAGCCTCAAACATTGCGAGCAGCCAAAACATGAAGCATACATTGTGGAAAACCAAATAAGTGCCAAAGGGAAAAACCATAAGAGCATGCAGTTAAACAGGTTACAATTGAACAACATGAAACTCCCCACAAGAGTGCAAGAGTGTACCTGTAGAAAAAAACAATCAGCAGTAAAATATTTCACAGCGAGTACAAGAATTTGAAACCGTTGAAACTAACCAACAAGAGCAACAAGTCTCTCAATACGAGTCATTGTGATCCTGGAGGAAACTAACATCAGGTCCAGCCAAGCATTCCTAAGTGCCGTTGTACTCCTGGAACAAGTGCGTCTTGAGCCTTTTCTTGAAGGTGGGGAGACAGTCAGTGTCCCTGATGGAGGTGGGGAGTTGATTCCACCATTGGGGGCCAGACAGGAAAAGAGCTTGTGTTGGGACCGGGCGCTCTTGAGCGGTGGGACCACCAGACGGTTGTCAGAAGAAGACCGTAGGTGGCGGGCGGGGGTGTAAGGCTGGAGGAGAGACTTGATGTAGTCGGGTGGAGTCCCGTTCACTGCTCGGAAGGTCAGTACCAGGGTCTTGAATCTGATACGGGCCGTGATGGGAAGCTAGTGGAGGGAGATGAGGAGCGGGGTAACATGGGAGCATCTGGGTAGATTGTAGACCAGGTGGGATGCTGCGTTCTGAATCCTATGGAGAGGGCAGGTTGCGCATGCTGGGAGACCGGCGAGCAGCGAGTTGCAGTAGTCCAACTTGGAGAGGACAAGTGCTTGGACTAGCAGCCGGGTGGAATGCTCAGACAGGTATCTCCTGATCTTCCGGATGTTGTAGAGGGTGAATCTACACGACCGAGAGACCGCAGCAATGTGGGCTGTGAGGGAGAGCTCACCATCCATGGTCACCCCGAGGTTCCTGGCAGAGGATGAAGGGGTCACCGTCGCCGATTCCAGGGTGATTGAGAGATCGTGGGAGATGGAGGGTTTGGCCGGGATGATGAGGAGTTTTGTTTTGGCGAGGTTCAGCTGGAGGTGGTGCTCGGTCATCCAGGTGGAGATGTCTTTGAGGCAGGCCTCGATCCTAGCTGAGATCCCCGGATTAGTCGGGGGGAATGACAGGTACAGCTGCGTGTCGTCAGCATAGCAGTGATAGGAGAAGCCATGGGAGGTGATGATTGGTCCAAGCGAGGTGGTGTAGAGGGAGAAGAGGAGGGGTCCAAGGACAGAGCCCTGTGGGACACCAGTGGAGAGCTGGCGGAGGCCTGACACTTTGCCTCCCCAGGAGACCTGGTAGGATCTTCCCGACAGGTAGGATGAGATCCACTGAAGTGCAGTGCCAGTGATGCCCATCTCAGAAAGTCTGGCCAGCAGGATTTGATGGTTAACCGTATCAAACGCTGCAGAAAGGTCCAGCAGAATTATGATGGATGACCTCGAAGCCGCTCTGGCAGGCTGGAGGGCAGTGGTGACTGACAGGGGGCAGTTTCTGTGGAGTGGCCCGTCTTAAAGCCTGATTGGTTGGGGTCAAGAAGGTTGTATTCCTTGCTGCTCTTCTCTGCTCCTTGCTACTCTACTCCTTGCTGCTCTACTCTGCTCCAAGCTGCTCTACTCTACTCCTTGCTACTCTACTCTACTCCTTGCTGCTCTACTCTGCTCCTTGCTGCTCTACTCTACTCGTTGCTACTCTACTTTACTTTTGGTTATCATTTTGAAGATATTATGGAAGAAGCCTCCCGTGAAAAAAATGATCAAAATGTGAAAGTTCAGTTGTGAGTTATGAGCCTCAAAAGAAAGGATATTCAGATGACCACCACAACCCTAACTCTACCGATGTTCCAAAAGGTTTATTCCAGTACATGCTATTTTATCAATCTTGATACAGCAATGTTGTGAGTAGGCTATTTGAAACATCATACATCACAAAACATCTTGTTTGTGCATTGTAGAGTTAGTGTTTTGGTGGTCCTATGAATTCATTTTCCTTTTGAGGCTTTTCACAATCAAAACTTAAGCCTGTTGCTTCATATAGACCGACTTTCCTGTTTCAAACCAGCACATTACAGAGCTAAAACAGCTAAACCCCAAGGGTACAAAATGATAACTTTTTCTGAAGGTCCTGCTATTGTTGCAAATAATAACACCAAATTAAAAAAAACACTTTTAGAATACTTTAAAATAAATATGCTAACAAGCTATGAAAGAATAATGTGTTTACAGGACAGAAATGGCTTCAATATTCATTATCTGAAAAGGTTTTCACGACATCCCACATCCACTAGAGGGAGACTTGGCTCAACTCAAGTGTCCAGGACAAGCTTCAGCACATAATGAATTAATAACTAACCTTACTTTTGGTTTCCGAAGACTGTTGTCTATAAGAACTTTTAATTGTTTGGGGATCACTGTGAAGTGAGAACATTAATTCATAGATGCTTTGTGAAGCTTTTCATTGGGTCAAAGCCAGTCATCTGTGCTTGTTGAGGTCTTAGCTGATAGTGACCTCATTAGATATTGATTTTAATCTTGCATGTAACCCCCCCCCCCCCCCCCCCCAACACAGACACATACATAGACCATTTCTCCCTTCAGCTCACACACTGTGAAATGACTGCACTGAAGAATATTTATCTCTGTGCTGTCCTGGTTGAGTTCTTAGTGGCTTCAGAGACAATGCTCCACAACCTCTTTCCCCCCCACCAGCCTGCCTGTCGACCTGATCCTGATCAGGAGGACTGACTGCCCCCCCGCCCCCCCTTCCCCAAACAAAGCTCTTGTGACCTGGGAGCTCGGGTGGAAACGGGATGAAGAGACGACTGACAGCATGATTCCCACTTCAACCGCCATGCAGCCCCCTGTTCTTACATATCTAAAACAGGTATGTAATTTTGGGTTCTGATTGACAGTTCAGGTTCCACCTATGAGAGAAGGTAGATATCCCTGTGTTACTGTTGTTTTCAAATGTAGAAGCTCCCGTGGAAAGACACACTTTTATTTATAGCAGCTCCAATGCTTCAACTTAAGTATTTTACAGTGGTCAATAATAAAAATAATAAAACCTATATTTAACCAGGTGAGCCGATTGAAAACATATTCTCATTTGCAACGGCGACCTGGCCAAGACAAAGCGCAAATGTGCAAGAAAAAATGTAGTTACACAAAAATACAAGGCACAAAATACAAAATGAGGTATGGACTTACAAATTACAGATGTGCGAGAAAGACAAGCTAAAGTTGTAAAAATGCAGTACAGGGCATTATACAGTATAATAAAAGATGCAGTGCAGATAAAAAATGCATGTCTGCCATGGCATTACAGAATGTAACCCTGCTATGTGCAGGGTCAAATGTGCGCATGATGGAGGAAAGCTAACACGTACAATGAACGGTCAGTTGCTCTGACAGACGTTTTTTTTAAAGAATGAAGAGGAATAAGGCTCTCCAATTCCAGTTTTTTTTGTAATTCGTTCCAGTCATTGGCAGCTGAGAACTGGAAGGAGTGGCGGCCGAAGGAGGTGAGGGCTTTTGGGGTGACCAGAGAGATGTACCTGCTTGAGCGCAGGATACGTGTTGGTAAAGCAGAAGTAACCAGGGAGCATAGATAAAGAGGTGCTTTGCGTAACATACACTTATAAATTAGTTGTACCAGTGCCAGTGAGATAGGAGCCGGATGTGTAATACGGGCCAGCCAATTAATGTATAGAGGTTGCAGTGGTGGGTATTATATGGGGCTCCGGTAACAAAACGGATGGCGTTGTGGTAGACCACGTCCAGTTTCTTCAGTAGGGAGATTGAAGCAGTTCTGTATATGACATCACTGAAGTCTAGGATTGGTACAATGGTCATTTTCACCAGAGCGAGCTTGGCAGCACAAATAAAACCGATGGAATTTAACCCATCATGATAGCACAGTGATAAAACTGTTATAGCCCATTGGTCAGGGGTTGACCCAGTATTGTAGTAAATTCTGTACTCAGCAGTAATTAGCTTTCTGTGTCCAACACCAAACAGCTTGTGCTTATTGGGGGTGGGTGGGGGGTGGTTGTTTGAAGGGGGGTTAAATGCCACTTCCCCTCAGCATGGCCCTGCAGACAGCCACTACTGCACAGTTCCAGCTTCAGTCTGTGGTCCGGACAACACCTCAAAGCCAAACAATTACACCCAGGTCATGGAGACGAGGAATGTTCTGCTGATTAATTCCAAGGAGACAAATGCATGGTGATTGTGTTACTTCCCCCTCATCCAGCAACCTGCAGAGTCCACCTCTGGTCCATGTCTGGAAACGGACCGCAAGTAATACACTTTCACCCTCCACATGGCCCAGTCTGGAACATAGACTTACATATCTTTCCGATGTTTGGTCAAATTAATCTTAAAAATCTACAACTACTAATCTATTGAAAGTTACATTTAATACTTGTATGGATGTCTATGCAGTTTCTTCTCACCTTAAAGTGCAAGTGCGCATTATCTGTTACATAAGAATGATCCATAAATTGAGACTCCATTCAAAACATGGTTAAACAGTATCGATGCTCTTATGGGAGTTTCGGTCAATTTCGATGGTCATCGCTTGTCCACAAGGGGGCAGCACTGGAAAGGCAAGATTGGGATTTAAAACAAGAACCTGTAACAGTAAGTATTTCAAATGCCATGTAGTTCATTCACTTAAAACAACCGTTTTAAGCAAAAACATTTATACTTGTTCTCAACAGGCATGAAGGAGTATTATAGGCGCCAGTGTTTCTTGGAGACTTGTCAACAGAGGCGTGGCCACGTGGTGGCCAGGGGGGGCCACGGCCACCATTGGTCAGAGAATGGCCACCCTGCCCCCCCCCCCCCCCCCCACGGCACAAAAAAAAAAAAAAAAAAGACAAAACCCTACTGAACAGAAACGGTATAAAGCTGAAATAAATGCATTAGTATTTTTTTATAAAGTCGTCTTATATTGTCATATGTCACTTAAGCTACAAGCCCCATATTCACATGTTGGGCCACGCCCCCAATCTACAGTGCAAGACACAAACCAACCTACATGCATTCTGACAGCGCTTCAATGGAGACTAGCAGCTAACCACTGGATACCGATAGAAAACTGCTGCTCTGAGTGATGCAGTGTGTGAGTTTTAAAATAGTAGTTTTTGACAATCAAGTGCCATCCCAAATAAAAGATCAGAACTGGCCCCCCCAGAAATAATGTCCTGGCTACGCCCCTGCTTGTCAACACTTTGTGTGGGCATGAATGATTGCATTAATATTTAATTGCATATTTATTCGAATTTAATTGGTCGTCAGTCGATCATTTCAATGTTAAATTATTTGTGGATAGTTTTTATAAATGATTAAGAAACATGGATTAATAAAGTAGGCTTCTATTTCTAACGAATAACCCTTTCCATGAGTAAATCCTGAAGACTTGAGAAGGCAGCTGGCTGGTAGGCTACACAACATTTTTGGACAAGATAAATATGTACATTTCAAAAAAGGTAGGTTTGAGACATTTAAGATATATTTTTAAAAACGTAAATAATTTCCCGTGCCAAACTGCAAATATTAGCCTATACGATATGTCAACAACTTATAACGAAATCCTCCGCGGCTCCGTACTATTTTTGCAGCTTCTCACTGTTGCTATCTCACTTCTATATTGTATGTAACAGTTGAGCTATAACTATTACAAACTCGTTGGATTTAATAAACACACTCAGGTCAGCTCTGTTTACATTGAACATTGTCCTGCAAATAAAAAGTGGGCCATCAGTCGGGGAGCCTATCCATGCCGTAACCTATATCAGGTTATTTCTTTCCGTGAATCTAAATGAAAGAACGTCCAAAATGTCTATGAATGTATAAATATTGTCATAATATAAATAAAATAACTCCATAGTCTATATAAAAATATCCTAATGTAGCCTACTTTTGCAGTAAATTTTAACGTTTGCTTAAAGATGTAAAATCAATGTACAACAGTGGATAATGCCTAATTGTACGTGGTTTAGACAAAAATACCTAATCTAATGTTAAATAATTAAACCTCTGCCTTTGGTAGCCTATCTAGGCAGTATCGGTGCCCATTGCCCCGGAGATTTGGTCAAGACGATTCGAGAGAAGTGTGACAGTGAAGGGGGTGTCACCCAAAAGTTCCCTCAATGGGCTATACCTGTTTGGCTATGGGCGAACCACATAAATACTCCTCCCCCGGGTGTGAGCTCAGTCCTCAGGGAGACACTGACGGAGACAGACACTGGGAATCGTGGTTCTTCATGTTTGAAGAAAGTCAGAGCGCGGTTTATTGGTCACTGATTAGAACGGATTATGAACGCTTTTGGACATCAGCCATCCAACCCTCAAGCCAGCCCTATACAGCACCATAGCGCTCAAGAGCTTCTGGACATGGCAGTGTACTGTGACAACTTTGGTATGTACCAGCAGAATTTACATCACCACCCGCAGAGGCCTCCGGCGCATGCTCCCAGCTACGGTCTCGGGGAGTACACCTCCCCGACCACAAACCCATACCTGTGGCTGAACGGCCCCGGTATCAACTCCTCTCCTTACCTCACGGGAACGAATGGGACGTCCTACATACAGTCTGGATACGGAGCGAATCAAAGGCAATTCCTGCCGCCACCCACGGGTTTTGGTAGTGCTGACCTTGGATGGCTTTCTATTTCCAGCCAGCAAGAACTGTTCAAGATGGTCAGACCTCCATACTCCTACTCTGCTCTGATAGCGATGGCAATTCAGAATGCCCAAGATAAAAAACTGACACTGAGCCAAATCTATCAGTATGTGGCTGAAAACTTTCCTTTTTACAAGAAAAGCAAAGCTGGGTGGCAAAACTCGATCCGCCACAATTTGTCACTGAATGACTGCTTCAAGAAAGTGGCGAGAGACGAGGATGATCCTGGTAAGTTCTCTTCAAATTATTGGAACTATATTTTGACGTTCTAGATTATTAAAGAAGTATAAGCACCGATTTTGGATGTATTGATCAGATTAATCATAACTGTCTAGACCCTGGCTGACAAAATCGTTTTATTTTTTTATTTACGAATATGTATGTGGTAATTGTTTATAGGTAAGGGGAACTACTGGACATTGGACCCAAACTGTGAGAAAATGTTTGACAACGGTAACTTCAGAAGGAAAAGAAAGAGGCGAGCTGACGTGAACGGAGACACAGGGACGCTGCCAGGAGCGGTGAAGAGTGAAGACACCGCGCTGAAACTCTCCGACACCGCCAGCATCCTTAGCTCATCCCCGACAAGTTTACAGAATTCTCCCGCTTCCACCGATTCCAAATCTTCTCCATCTCCATCGGTTGAACACAGCCCCTGTTACAACAACTTCGTATCTAACATGAACTCTATGCTGGTTGGGAGTAACAACGGCATCAGGGGGAGAGATTTCGGTTCTGTACATCTTGGAGAGTTGTCACAAAGAGAGAACATGTCTGGACTTGGCTCGTACTCACCCACTCAAAACACTTCATTGAACTCTGATAGCACGCACCTCACCTCGAACAGAATGAACTACTACGCACCTGTACACAACAGTGCAGGCTTGGGCAACCCTATTTCAAATCATTTCAGTGTTAATAATTTGATATACAGCCGAGAAGGAACAGAAGTGTAGCCGTGCTTTTCTGATGTTGGTTTAATCTGTTAACATATTAACAGATTAACAATATTGCGTAAACTCATGGAACAACAATGCAAGCTGTATAGGCCTACTTCACTTGCCAAAGTTAATATTTTTACCCTTTTAATATAGCCTAGGCCTATAAAATAACGTTCAGCTAAATGTATGCACTAATGAACATAATCAATTACGGAAAAGGTAGGCTACTGAAAAGCTCATTTGTGCACAAATGTATTTTTGGCCATTAGGTCTATGTAGCTGCATGGATAAACTTTGCCTCTGACGAGACTGACATTTAACAGGAGACAACATTTTGTACAGGAATGTATTTTAACGTGTACAACGTTTTAGGTCACTGCATGTAGACCTATTATGTGTGTATTTTATTTAAACCCATTGTCTTTATTTGAATAAATGTATCTGAAGCCATTTATATTTGTGTCATGTTTAGATAAACAGCAAACATTCTCTGTGATACACTTCCACATGTTATGTATGTCGCTCTGGATAAGAGCGTCTCCTAAATGACTAAATGTATGGACTTACTTTATTTTAACAAACGTCCAATTAGGTTACTTTCAAAATCATCATTAGCATGAATTTTGTAGGCACATTTTATTACATTTTATATGCGATAAGGTATGCGGTTACTATTGTGTTAATAAGGCATTTCTGCTTTTATAACAAAAAACAGGTTCTGTTCGATCTTTCTCATCAAACTAATTAAGGCCTACTGTCTAATGATGACAAAACATGTCAATGTAGGCCTCTTGTTTTTAGTTTAGTATAAAGGTTTTCCACAAAAACGCACCTCGCCAACCTTATTGCATGGGTTAATTTGATTTAATTGTTAGTGTTTAAAAGACTTTAATGCACTTCCTTGATACATAAAAGACTATATATAGGCTAATGCATTTGTGCCATTGACAACAATACAATCTTAAAGTTAAATAAAGCGTTAAAAAATGATCCCAGACCGGGCGTTCACTACCCCTCTCCCCCCACCAGCTTTTTCAGACGCTTTCTCTCAGATTTGGAGTTAGTAATATTTAACACCTAGAAAACCATTTTCTAAATGTAATTGATCCGAATAAACATAGGTCATTAGCTTTTGCGTTGGTTTCTTAAACCAGGCCAGTGATTAAACTGAATTTCCACACCTGCACAGGCTATAAACAGTAGCCTATGTGAGATTTGACATTTTCCGTTTGTCAAATTGAATGGACCCTAATTCAACAAGCCATCACAGCTTTATTTCACCCTAGTACAGACGTGATTTTTATATTTGAAAATATACATATATATATTTCACACATCCCTACACTTTAAACCTTTTAATGGTAATTAAAACGGTCTGCTTTACTGTCAAAGTTACATAGCTCATTTGAATATCGCACACCTGTTACCATTTTCTTCCGTGAATCTGAAGTTTTATCACCGGCCATAACTGTGGGAATTTTTTTTTCTCATATCGTGTGAGTGTGTCCGATAGCCTAATTCGATTTCGTTTCGCTTCATTCTTGAAGAGCATCCGGCGGACGATTCATGTGAGTGCAAACTAGCATGTAACGTGCCTTTGTTGTGTGTACGGTTGTCCTAGGGACAAGACAAGAGAAAATTTGTTTCCTGCTCAGATGCTAATGAAAATGATAATAGAGCTCTCCCGAAAGAGGTTCTCAAGCGATTTAACAACATTCTAATGTCGTATTTTGAAACAATATGCTGCACACATGGAATCAAAGCAAGTAAATAAAAGGAAACACCTCTTAATTGGTTCATAATTGAATGCACTCTGGAACTCTGTTGTCTGGAATAAAGCAACATTGACAAGACTTTCGTGTCCGTGGCTGCGACACAATAGGCCCTGGCAATAGCAGGGATCCCCTCCTGCGCTCGAATGAAAATATTGTGACCTCAGATATGGGAACAAATTATCTCACTCAGACCGCATTTTGTTCTGATTATATGTGAAGAACGGGCATTGATCTAACAAAGAGAATTTTTGTCTTCCAGAATAAGGTTCTCACAGCAACAAGTTTTCTATTGAAATTCTCTCACCACTTACAAGTTTATTAGAGGCAGATATTGAAAAATCTAAGACACATTCAAGTATCAGAATTATTATTATCACAAAAAATAATGTTCTTATATTTAATCCCAGCACTCTGTATTAAAAATGTTATATAGAAATATGTATTTAGGCTTATTTATATAATGGAAGTAAATTAATATGCTGATCCATATTTAAAAACTACGCTTTAATTGTGAGTAATCAGCGTTATTATATATTATTTTACATATAAAACGCATTATTGTAATTTGATGTAAGAAGGGCTAAATAATTATCTTTATTACCATTTTAACATAATGCCTTGTGATTTTCCTATATGTTCCCAAACAGACATCTCAGCCATCTCATGTCTCAGTGTCGAATCGCTCCAAGGTCTTCTGCCTGTGGGGCACATCTACCTGGCCCCTGGATGAACATCAGTCAGGCGAGCCTTGCACTCCCATGCCTGCTGTCTGCTCCTGGGGACCTGGCCCCGGGCTACAGGACTCACCTACAGAACCCCTCTAAAAGGGTGGGCCCAGTCCTCACAGAGGCCAAAGGATAATAAAGGGTTTCAAGCTCACCTGGTCAACCTAAAATGGCACTGAGGCTCACATTGTCCGAATATGGAACTAAATTATTCCAGTCCCATTTCCCTGCAAATGGAAGACGAAGTAACAAGTCTCCCCCAGGTCACCTTATCTGTCCCTGGGGAGTGGGGAATATTGTTACTGGTGTTGGGGAAGTGTTGCTTCCTCAAACACACTTCCAGACTGTCACAACAAACTGATTTAAGAAAGGAACGAATCACATTCAAACCACAGAGTAGTTGGCAAACAGAAAAAAATTACAATCTTAGCATATTTTTGTGGTACATTTACACAATGTGTGTAATACAAAACTTAAATAATGCAAACAGTGCTTTATACAGTGAGGTTGTATTTAATTTAAGGTATTTAATTTCTAATTTGGGCCCAATCAAGTTGTCTCTCTCTCTCTCTCCATCCATCCGTCCATCTATCCATACATCTAGCGAATCTATCTATCTATATATCTATCTAACCATGCGATGTGATGGATGGTTCAGTCCATGTCAATCGTGCAGCCTTAGCTCTTTTACAATGTTCTTACGGATCATATAGCCTCCTGAACTGGGAGGTAGGGTTAGTCTACTGGATGTCGGGCCTATGGCATGGGAACTTGGGGGCTGGGGAGATTGGTGGTGGTGGGGGGATGCAGTGACTGACATGAGCTTGAGTGATGAATCACTGGTGTATAACGTTGCACTCAGCAAAGTGTGAAACTTCAACTGCCATTAGAAGATCCCTTCGACTGATAATGATCAAAATGGCCACAACAGGCCAGACCTGACTCTATATAAAATAGATGTGGGTCCTTTGAAGTTGTGCTATATTGATTTAAGGTCACCGCCTTGTAGTTACATTCATAATTAAACATTATACAGTAAGTTTCCATATTTGGGAGGGTAGTTGAATAAGTCAGTGTGTGCCCGTATGACTGCAAAATGCCATTTAAAATGTGTTTAGTATATCACAGTAAGTTTTTCTGAACCCCATATACTATCTCTTCATAGACAAATCTGAAGGGTGGAATGAAAAGTGATCTTGTCGGAACGGCATTGCATGTCTGACCAGACAGAAGATGATAGTAGGACCATACAGAGGTGATTACAGTCTAGATCTCCCCTGAAATTTCACATCTGTTTGTAGCAGTCAGCAGGAATTACGGGGGCAAATCTTATATTACAGCTCAATCTCTTGAGGAAGTTAAATATTTAAGATTACAATACGATGACAGCTTGAGGGTAGCCACTGGCAGGCTAGACCAGGGCGGAGACAGCGCCATTCACAGTACTGTAAAAAAAGATGAAGCGTACATATGATAGCTGAGGATAATGTCTATCAATCGGCATGACCTGGTTTGGTTTCATCATCCTCTATGCTGGGCCCATAAAAAGCGTAATCTATGGGGCGATAACGGCATGGGATCACCACATGGGCAAATTGCCATATGGATGATTTTATACAGAACAGGTCCCATCTCAGCAGATGACAGGCTATCACCACTGGAGTACATGAAAAAGCTGTGCTACTGTACAGCGTGTAATATCTCCCTGTAGGGTTGCCCTAATGTTGTCCATACTGTGTGCTGAATACCACACATTTTTACTTTCTGGCTCCTCTTTAGGAAACTGAGAAAATAGCAGGATCTAAACGCATTGTTTTCATTTGAAAAATGTGTAGAATACATAGCAATGTTGTCTGTCAGTTTTTTCATGCCTACTGTATGTGTGTGTGATGGAATGCACCCTTCACATTTCAGGGCTCAGGCTTTAGGCAACGTGTAGACTGGGTGCCAGCGAGGACTGATGGCTGTTGGAGATGTACAGGAAGGAGAGTATTTTGAGATGACGCTGGCCCTGCCAGTCGAGCTACCTTCTGAAAGAGTCTGAGAAATAGTGGAATTAACGGACTAGAACGGCACCCAGTAAATCCACCACCGTCTGGAAAACCTATCCCCACAACAATGTAACTCATCCCCATACAGTCTGCTGCTGGAATACATTTGGACAATTCCTTGTAAAACAGCACTGGGGGTAGACTATTCTTTAGCCATTCATTTTGTCATGACACGTAGTGGCAGTTTGAAACACAACGGGAGACGTCAAACAAGGAGGGCCTATGTCTGTTTGGCTGTCTGACAGGTATATAACCATGGCCACTACCAGTGACAATGGAGCACCCTTGTCTTGACTGGGTGTTGACAAACATCACTATTTGACACAATGTCATAAACAGGTATCTGGAGAGACCTGCATAATACAGGCCTACTTTGAAAGGTGTGAGTAAACTGTAAGAGACTATATATTATTTCTTAGTCATTCCAATGTTTTTTCTTGCAGTTCCCCAAATAAGAAATGGGCAGTGAATCATTCCTGTAAGGTTCCAACTCCATGACACTCGGCAGAACAACAGTGTTCAGGAAGCACTCAGTTCCTTTGTGCAGTGCAACAGAACTACATTTACATTTACTCTACATGTATTCATTTAGCAGACTCTGAACTAATACCTAAGTAATGGGCAATGTCTCAAAATTTTCGATGACTCCTCTTCAGCTTCCAGACCAGATAATGGTTCACTCTGAGCTGTCAGCACTGCGCTGGGTGTGTACCATCCTGATCACACGCTCACGGTGGGGAAACAGACTGTGGGTTTTGAACCATAGAGGATCCAGACAACAACAGTATAGTTGTAGGTTGTAACACTGATAGTTCCTGGAGGGATACCACCCTGTGTGTGACCAGATGGAACACCTGTGTGCTGTCGTTACCTCCTCGCTCACAGACAGGAAGTGGTGACAGATAACAGAGGAAGTGACTGCCCTGGGGAAGCGGCAGGCTGTTTTTCAGTGTCACAGAGGTTGAGGAACGTTTGGAACTTTAAATAGCAACCTATGGAAGACAATTAGTTATTCTCATTCATGCTGAGGTAGTCAAAGGTTGAAGATAACATATAGTAAAAATGCCTAGTTGTGTAGGTTCTTGTGTAATGATCTGCAATTAATCCTATTTTAAATCCTAATAAATCCTATTTAATCAAGGCAAAATTATAAATGAAATAGTACATTGTTACAAGATAAGGCTTTGTAAAATGGACCTGGATAGATGTTGCAGGGCATAGGTGTGTATCTACAAAGGGAGGGAGATCACCTGTGAATTGCTAAGAAGGATCTCCACCAGAAAGTGTGCAAGATGCTGGTGTGGTGGATCTGCCCCAGGGAATTCCAATCCTCTCCCCTCTAGGGGCTCTAATGCTCCCCCCCCTACACACACCTATTGTGTTGCATGCATACCAATAGCGAGTCAGGAGAGACAGACTGAGCCATCAAACATACAATTCACAGGGAGCTAGCCTGGCTTGATCAAGCCCCCCTCTTCACCCACCACAAGTTGGGCTTGTGTAAGCTGCAGATGATCTACTGCTGAAGGCTCTAAATGATATCCTTTCAAAAGGGGACAGACATGCCCCCCTCCAAACGATCCTTTTGTGCTCTCGGCTAATCCAGGCCTGCACTTCAAGGCCCAGGCTCACTTCTAAGGCAGCTGCTCCCAATTTGAAATGGGAGGGGGGAAGAGAAGAGCTCCAGTCTTAGGGTTGTTCTTGCAGATGTAAGGCTTTGATAATGTGATAGGCCCCCTTCATGACAGTAATTGCACCATTATCTGGTCATCTTCATTAAAACTCCTCATGATTAATTAGATGAAGGAATGCTCACTTACAGAATCCCAATCGTGTTTCATGTATCAAACCAAATGTAATCGTGTTTTGTCTTTAATATGGAATGCTCCCAGGCCAGAGACACATATTATATTCCATAATATTATTGTTTGTGGGTTAGCATATTGCCAGACTGCTGATAACACAAACGAACCAGTGTCTGTTGAGTGCCTGCAGTGTGGGAGTCTGTGCAGCACACACAGTTCACTGTGTCAACTGTAAACACAAGACTTGGTGCCTTCCAAGGCCTCAACCGTTTCTGATCCAAACACCCCATGTTTGGATCAGTCATCCTTTTGTGTCGTTTCACCTCCATCTAGTGGGATGTACTCTATAGCATTATATGACTGCATTCCTTTACAGTGACATGGACAGGGGATGTGAGCGTGTGTGTGGAGGCTGATGATGACAGTAGAACAGAGAAGCCTGCATGAAATCGCAAGTGTGTTAGCGTGCCCCCACTTGACAAAGGACAAGGGGTATTTTTACGTACATTGAGGGAAAATTTCTGTTTTGTACAGGCTAGAGGCCTGGGACCGTCAAAAGCCTAATTTGAACAACAACAAGTACCACGGGCTCTGGAATGGACATGGTGCGATGAGTACTGAGTCAATCCCTGTAAAATGATGGTGTTGATTAACATGGGGAGAGAGAGACCTGAGAGACATGACCTCAGCACCAATAAAAAAACATAAAAAATCAATTTCGAATACAAGGGAGAACATTTTTGATATATTACATTACATTTACATTTAGTCATTTAGCAGACACTCTTATCCAGAGCGACTTACAGTAAGTACAGGGACATTCCCCCGAGGGTGAAGTGCCTTGCCCAAGGACACAACATCATTAGCATGGCCAGGAATCTAACCGGCAACCTTTTGAGTAATAGCCAGATTCCCTAACCGCTCAGCCATCTGACCCACCTTACATATATTACACATCTTAACCTCTTCATTATCATTCAGACTGTATCTTGAGATAATATCATTATATATATATATATATATATGCTCCATTGGCAAAAAAAACACTGGTTACATAGTTCTGGGCATATATATGCCCAGAACTATGTTAGGATGATCCCAGTGTTTTTTTGCCAATGGAGCAAAGAGGAGAAGATTGGAAACGGTTAAAGCAGAGCGTGGAATCATGAGCTCCTCTCAACCACCAGCCTCTCCTGTGGCGGGGGAGTTCCTCTGAACAACCCTGTGGTTGATCTAACTCCTGTGGTTCTCCCAGCATGCACTGGCTCTGCAGGCCCTCGTCAGAGCAGCCCAGGAACACGAGGATGTGGCCTCACTCCAGATGACTCTATAGACGGCTTGACTAGTTGTCTTATCCGTTAATATTTGGGGTATTGTACTTGTTTACAGAAAATGTATTGTTACTATTCATTTAGAAAACATTGCTGATCAAATTTAAAACCATAGGAAAAAAAATCTAAATCGTGATGCTGGAAAGATTCAGACTCCTCTCAAGATAGCTGTCTGCAACTGTCAGTGCCACTCCCTCCATGAACTGTAATTATCTCTTTCATTAGCCTTCCCTCTCTGCACTCCAAATACAATTCAAAGGGAGGTGTCACTATCTTATCTTTATGCTAATGTGAACAGTGGCCGGCAGTTAAGTCACAACAATAGGCTGGCTGGAACAGAAGCCATCAGGACAGTCTGTCTGTCTACTGGGGGTATCCCAGCCAGGGACCTGTCCGTCTGCAGGCTGATGGGGCCAGAACATGTCCATAGCCCACCCCTGCAGCCCCAAGACAGACACCTTGAAGGGGGCGGTAGGCCTGGGTCATGGGGCAAGTCTGGCCGGGAAAGCCCCTTTGGCCCTCATCTCCATAATGGGTGGGCTTCCAGACGCCTCCTTAAGGCCTATTAGAATATGAGTGGCCAGTAATGACCACCACTAATGAGTGGGCTCACCTCAGCACACACAACCACCTAGAGAATGTGTGTGGGCCTTGAGAGTGCCCTTAAACACATAGCATGTGATAGCATGGCACACATGATATTTAAGGTTCATCAGGAATTCACCAAGGCCCTCTGTGACAATAGTTATCGCAGAGCATGAGAACAGGGGGACAAGTGCTTGTTTTCTGTGGTGTTTAGAGAGACAGGCAGGCACACTGCCCAGTGTGTACATGTAAACATATCAGGAAATGCAGGCAGCGCTACAGTCTGATGCATTGTATACAGCTAGAGGCAAACATCCCACGAGAGACCAGAGGCTTGTCTGGAACGCTTCACACCTCACTCACACTCACACACATGCTGTAGACTCGAAACAGGTTTGACATCCTCAATCTGTCAATCAGCCAATCCATCAGGAAATCATTCAAAACCACGGCCACCACTGTCACTAGACCAGCATTGATTTGGGACAGATACATTATCTGTTTGTAATACAAACACCATGGACGATTTGGGGGGAGGGGGGTAACTTCAGTTTAACCAGGGAGTGGGGATGGTTGTAGAGGGAGTGGGTATCCAGCCAGGGAAACTTCCATTAGGTCAGGTCCTTTCATCCAATAAATATAATGAGGATGAATCAGAGAGTTGTGTTGTTTTAATAGTCTGTAATGGTAAGAAGCCTGACAGGTTAATGGCCCAGGCTCTCAGGATTTTCTTATTACGTTGGGCTGAGGTCTCATCCAGCCACTGTAGTTAGCTACGCCTCCCCCCCCCCCTGCAATCATCCTGGTTCCATATTACTGGCCGGCCTTTCATGAAGAGAGCAATCGTCAGGCGTTTAAATTTAATGAAACGGCCACCTGTTACTGGAGCGTGGGCCGCCCTCGTAGATAAAGCTATCATTTTAGAAATGGGGGCCTTCGTCTGAGTCAGGCTGCCTTTCTAATTAACCACAGCTTGAAATAAGCTCCTGAGAACACAGGACAGGCTACAAGATTTGAACCTCAGCTGACGTGTTAAACCTATGTCCTGGATTGAGAACATTGTTGATAGTAATACTGTGTGCAGGTTCCATGGGTGCGGTGCGGCTGGTGAGAGGTGTGCAGCGTTCTCTGTGTAGCTGGTGAGTGATCAGGTGTACCGTGTTGATTCTGACTGGCAGCCAAGCTCACGGCAGAGTCTTGAAGCTGTCCGGGCATCTAGAGAATTGTGTAAGACAGAACTACCTGGCCTCATAAACAATACCCTCCTTTATTAACACGCCTGGCTAGAAGATGATATCGAATGACCAGATATTTTCGAACAAAGCAATGGAGGCTAAACTGTGTGGCCACTTATCTGCCCGAAGCACACATCCATGCTCAGGAAACAGGAATAAGAGGTTCTCTGAAAAAAATCTAACTAATTGAAGGTTAACATGGGAGACACTTGGCAAGGCCTTACACCTCTCAGAATAGGACAAATAAAAGTGAGATAATAAGGTAGCATGCATTTTCTCTGGGTGAACGTACATGTCCATATTTTCCAAAGACCACATTCCACAGTGGCTTTAAAGAGAAGGGCCTATTCATGTTCCCGCAGTTGTCCTGAGTTTCCCCAGTGAATGATGGGGTGAGACACCTGCAGGTCAGTTTGGGTTTGCATTGTTGACATGTCAACAGGCTCTGAGATCAACATGTGGGACATATCAGGTGCAGCAGCCACCTTCTTGAGCGGGCTGGCTGGCTGGTTCTCTTCTCGAAGCTCCACTCTGAATGGAGCTTCAACAGTTTTGAATCAACGACCCATTGGAAAAACAGAAAGTATCCCAGGAGTGGATACAACAATTGTGTCGTTGATTTTTGTAATAAATGAAACAAATGAATGACGTCTTTGAGGTGTACGTCTAAAAACAAGCTGTGTGCAGGCATGGTCTGTGAGCAGTGTATGATGGCTTACCTCTCTGAAGCTCTGTAGCCCCTCGTCTACTGAGCTCATTATTTTGACATGTCATGGCAGGGAGAACTCTCCTCTCAGTGGGCAGCGCTTAAGACACAGCGGCAAAGAATTCCTTTGTTAAGTGTTTGTGTCACACCTAAAGGATTAAAAAGCATTTGAAAAGTGCAAGGAATAATGTTTGGAGTCACCTGCTGAAACACTTTACTCCCATAACTAACCTCTCGATGAACCGGAAAGTGATTTATGGGATGAAATTAGAAATTTTGCTATGCCCAAAGACAGTGCCAGCCAGCCAGCCAC
Organism: Osmerus mordax; assembly: GCF_038355195.1. Lineage (NCBI taxonomy): Eukaryota > Metazoa > Chordata > Actinopteri > Osmeriformes > Osmeridae > Osmerus > Osmerus mordax. Next base: position 2,665,762 of record NC_090059.1, on the reverse strand, counting down.
ACAAACAGGTTTGGGCAAAGTGCCAAGGGGTGGGGAGGGGGGCATGGGAGAACAGTTCACCAAGCGCCACAGTAGGCATGGCCCAGGACATATTTTACCTATTTGACATGTCTGTACATTTACATCCCTATATTTTATAGTTTCTGTTAGTCTCATTATAAATCCCCCTCACCTGAATCTCACAGCATCGAGGCGTGTCAATCGGACACTGTGAAGACCGTGTTGGGGAAAATCACAGACAATATTTCCATCAAGAGGGTTCCCATACATCTCAGATTTTATAGTGTTTCGGAATCCCTTCTCTTGATACGGTTTTGGAATGGTGAGTCGGGTTTTTAGTTTCTTGTTAGCGGAGAGGAGAAGGAGGACCTCTGGTGGTCACAGATGGAGAAATCACACAACTCAGGAATAGGTGAGATGGTATTTTCCTAAAACATTTCTACATTTCAAATTATTTTGTGATATTTGTGTTGATAAAACCATAGAGCATATTACCGTTGACAAGGAATAATTAGAAATAAACCAGTTAGAAAGGCTTTGTATACTGTCAGTCACCCGGGAATACCTGATTGACGGGGGGGTTAAAGACAGGGGAAGGACAGATCCTTAGGGTAGAAATTCTTTCAAGACTTAGTGTTTTTCATTGGTCCTCTCAGGTAAGTTCACAAACTATTTCCCTGAAGAACTTCTGGCGAAACCCTCTGTGAGCTTTCCCAAAGACACATCCTGCCCAGAGAATGGTTTTGTCAGACAAACCTCAGAAAACTTTAATCCATAGTGTTCCAGCAGTTTGACTGACCTTAAAGGACAACGCCAACGTTTTCTCTCTGACTCTCGAGTCTTGCATTATGTAAACTAAATTTAAAACCAGCAAAACATTACATTAAAATAATTATTGGAAAATTATTTCACCAAACAACATGCATGTGTTGATGTTTTTGCACAACACAATGGGTTAGGGTTTCATTCATTTTCAAATGAATTAAATGAATGACATGAAAATGATTAGTTCATTTCACTGAACGAGATTCGAAGATCCTAGTCAGTAAGTTCCCACCACTACAGCCCTCAGGGACCCCCTGATGGGCGATAGGCTGTCTTAACTGTTCAAAATATGTGACTTTCATGCCTCAAATATACTTTTGTTTCTTTGTCACATTTAAACAACTTCACCCGCTTCACTGCACATCCTTTGGTCCTGAGTAGTGCATCTGTCACATTTCAACTTTGTACAATATGTACTTCGAGAGACAATCGAGCAACAGACATATGTCTACTACAGTAGGATTCCAGGAATCCTACTGTAGTAAGACTGCCCGTGCCTGTGATGCAGCTAGTGATTAAGATGTTGGTTAGTTGATCCAGTGTCAACTTAATTGGAGTTTGTGTGCGCATAAGAGGTTTTGCATCAGTAAACGTGTTAATTCTGTGAGTTACCAAAATTCACAGATTTATACTTCAAATAAAGTATCCACTTAATATTGCCTTGTTATTGGTTAGCTAGTCAGCATTTAATCCATAAAGAAAACACACTTGAAAGAACCCCTTTAAAGAAACCCCTTGATTCAAACTATTGTGCCAGCTGCTCATCTAGCTTTTCACAGTCAGCTGCTCATCTAGCTTTTCACAGTCAGCTGCTCATCTAGCTTTTCACAGTCAGCTGCTCATCTAGCTTTTCACAGTCAGCTGCTCATCTAGCTTTTCACAGTCAGCTGCTCATCTGGCCACATCTGCATTGTAATAGCAATGAAAAAATAAGATTGATGTATTTTTGAATTGCCAACTGAAATTTTGTCCAGCAAGTAAGTTGTCATTTGATGATGTCTATCAAATAAATCAAATCCCTGTTGTGGGCTATAGGGCTAAACCTAATTATGGTTTGAAAAAATGCTACATGAACACTCGACCAGCTAACTGGAGCCAGAGCAATGTACAGTTGAGAAATAATTATACTAAATTGGTGGGGGATAATCAACTGATATGGTTTAATGCACATGTTAATTTGATTTAGATGTGCTGATATTATACAAACTGATTGTTTAATAGCCAAGTAGTTTACACAACAAGGAATTTACTTTGGTGGGCAGGTGCATACAATAAACAAATAAGAATATTTTCCGAAATGTGTGCAGTCGTCAAACATAAAAGTAAGACATTTTAAAAAGTTTACAAAAAAATACTAACAAAAAAATGATAAAAATAACTAAACAAAAGTATAAAGTAAAAGAGTGCAGTGAGGCTGTGTGCCAGAGGAGCGTGTATGTAACGCTCCTCGGCCAAGCTTTTATACATGAGTTAGTGTCAATTGGGGGTCATGGGCCTTGTTGCTAACCCATGGGCTATTCTTCTGCAACTTTCCTCAGCTATTTCCTGCTATGTTTCAGGAACTATTCAATCTCTCCACGATCCGCCATTGCTGTGACTGGTCCATCGAAGCGAACAGAGATGACATGAATCTTTCTCTACATGGCTGTGACTGGAGCTAATGCAGACTTTCCATAATGCCTGGAAACAGGTACGATATTAGTCAGGAGTCAGGTCCAACGTCTCTTTTACGCAAAGACAAACAAATTAATATGTTCTTTTGTTCCTTTTAAAGTTGCGTACTTTCTCAATGCATACTCTGATTATCAATGAGGTACAATATATCTAGTATTCATTTCAGCTTAGGAAATGCTGCAGAAAGACTTACATTCATTCAACAACAACAGGTTTGTTTTTGCCATCAAGTAGTTAAATTGCCTGAGAAAACAGAAGTTCTGTAGTTAGTGAAGCCATGAATATGATTAATCACAGAAGGAGAAATGAGTGACAAGTTTCAAATATTTATGGATGGCCCCTATACCTGGGCCTTGAGATGTGTTGAGGCTGTGTGACCGGGCAGCACCCCCCCCCCCCCTCCATGACTCCCCCAGAGGTTGTGTTACTGCACCCATATATCACTCTGACATGGGTGCACTCTATCAGACACCCTGCCACAGCCCCTGTCTCACGGCCATGACATATTCGCTCAGTGAGGTGTGCTGGTACCCCATCGCTGTCTTATCACAGCCATGAGTCCTTTCAGGGGTAGCTGGACAGCACCCCTGTCTATCCCCCCCTCCCAACCTGCACCTTCCTTGGTTGATTTGTATTTGTGATTCTTTCACCTGCTGTGCTGCAGTGTCTTAAAGTAGGTCCAGAACCCCCCCCCCCATCCCTCTACCCGTGACATTGATACAGGCCTCTGTGCCCCAGCCTGCCTGGGAGCCCCCTGCGGCGCACCCCCCCCCCCCCCCCCCCCACTCACACACACCCCCCCTCCCCACCGGCTGTCCCTGGGGGTAATGGAGGGAGGAAGAATGCGGAGGAAGTGGGTTTCCTCCAGGCGGATGGCTGCTGGAGAGAGAGAGGCTGAGAGACAGGCAGATGACAATAGATGTGGGGGGAAGGGGAGGGGGGTTGAGTGCCGCCCCAGGGATCCCCCGGCTCCCACCCCACCCCTGCCTCGCACGTTGACTCTGGAGCATGGTGCTAAGTGCACCGAGCAGAGGCCTCTCCAGCGGATCTGGAGAGGTGATCTGTCCCCCTCTCCCCCCCCCCCCCTCTCTCCCTCCCCCCTCCCTCCCCCATACCCGGCCTCTCCAGCAGCCTTCCTCCCCGTGTTGACAACCACCCAATCAGAAGGTGATGAATTGACACTGAGAGGTGAAGACAGGTTTGGGAGGTCTCTCTCTCTCTGTCTGTCTTTCTCTCTCATCCGTTCATTCCTTCGTCAGAGCCTCCTTTATTGTGCTGGCATGTCTTCTCGGTCCCCTACACACACATGTTGAGACACTGGGGACTTCCCTCTCTTTACCTCCATCGTGGCAGGAAGATTTGTCTCTGTCTGCTGTGAACGAAGCCAGTGGCTAGGAGGTCAACTGCTAAGCTATCTGACAAATTGTCCCTCATCAGTGCAGTCAGCCACCTAACACCCACACGCCTTGAAGCCCCTAGAGAGACGCCAAGTCTCTTGTCAAAGACACAAAGCCCTGGAAAGGCAGCATTGTTCACCGTACTTAATACTGACGTAAGAAAGTTGATATAAACTTTTAGTTAGGCTGAGGCAAATGGAAGCTTAGACAACAGCCCTTTATGTAGTAAAACTCCACTCTGCCATCACAGCCTGTGGATTAGAAAGGGGTAAGCGATGTAGAGGTGATGTGTGGACGTATAGGATTGCACTAGCATTCCTGAGAGAACATCTCTAGAGGTATTGAGAAGCGATAGTAATTTGTAGTGTCTCGTGTCATGGTCCCAGACTGGTCTTCATTGTGAAAGCTCAAGGTGTTGGTGTTTGGGAAGCTGAGGGGACCCGCCAGATGAAGTTATATATCCTCTCCTGTGACATCAGCCCCCAGGTCCTCTAGTTTGAGGTTGTAAATTGCCCCCCGCCCCCCTTGACAGACAGGACGCTGATTGACGGCTTTGTGACAGTCAACGGCAAATCCTTTAATCCTTTCATAAAGCTCGATAGGAGGGCCCTCGATGCACTTTATTCCGGCACCTTCTCTCATCTGGCTCCTGTAAAAGACACTCGATGCCGTCAGGACCTGCCAGAGCTCTGACAGGAGCCGATGACATGCGGCGCTGAGAGCTTTTATGGGATGAGAGGTTTTACCACCTGAATCCACTTACTGTCCTTTGCTGCTACGTTGGAGACTAGACCATTTCCTACAGACATCAGATTATAGGTGTTTTGTCATTTTTTTTGCATGATTTGTGGATGTTTATTTCAATACAGACTCTAAGATTGAGAAAAGGTGAGGGGTTCCGTGGACTTGAATTTATACGAGCTGTCTGTTGAAGCAGACCTGCGGGATCTGTCGTTTTACGGCCATATGGATGGGGAAGGGCCCGGTGTGTGTGAATCACCGTCTCGGTTACACCGGGGCGTCTGTGATCTTCAGAGCCGTGTCCTGCTCCAGTGACAGCCCCAGACCACTCCCTCCCTCCCTCAGCTTTCATCTTGGAGAGCAAGACTTTCAAGGAGAGGAAAATCCCCTCAAATATAAAGCTAACAAAGTAAAAAGTAGGAGATACAGTTGAAAAAAGGAGCAAAGTAGCCTACCATTGCAAAGATTAAATTTAGTAAACTAAATACAATTCTGTATTTGTTTTACTACATGATTGAGTCACACTTTATAATCAATTAATTAACAAAATCTCAACCGAAATATGTCATATGTTAATGCCTCAGTAACAACACTATTGTAATACTGCCACCTTGTGTACATTATGTCACATGTATGCCTTTATCTCTGAAAATATTCAGCAAAACTATTATGGTAACTGAATTTAGATTTGAGATAAATTAATATGCATGATCACAACCAATCAGTGTTGTGATGTTCTGGAAAAGTTTATCTAAATTTTGTGAAACAGTCTTAACCTTCTCTAACCCTAACCCTTTTTTACTAAGTACCCTATTTTTGCACTAAGTACCCTATTTTTCCACTAAGCACCCTATTAGTACCCTATTTGTATTTTTGTATTTATAGTGTACATTATAGCTATTTTATACTTTATATTTAGTTTATTTTACATACCTGTCCCCTTAGTATTAGTTCGTATTAGTTCATTAGACTCTGCACCTTGTATAGTATAGTATATTAAACTTGTTTATTTATTTAAGATCTACTCCTATATGTTGAATTTATGCACCTTCCTGTCTGTGCAAACTTTCATGGCGATTAAAACCCTTTCTGATTCAGATTCTAAACTGAAAGTGCAAATGTCTAAAATTATTTGAGGGGAAATCACATCTCTATTGCATGTCTGCAACATGCAATACAATTGATTAAATGCAACTTAATTAATTCCTCAGACCCTAGTTACCGGCACTCTGTCAGTAAATTGGCCAATTCCACTGTAGTTAAAAGTTGTTTTTTTTGTCATCGTTTGCAAATACTTCACCGTGGCGATCAACCCTGGACATTTTTCTCATATACAAACGTCAGTTTTGTTCAACTGTTTTGATGACATAGACAAACTGTCCTATACAAGACTGTCTGTTTTATCTGAATGCTGTTGTTAATAAAATTGAGATTTTTGGATGTCATATTCAACAGAACATTTACCAGGAAAGGTTTTGGTTATACTTTAGTACACAGAAAAATATTACATTAAACATACTTTTGTAGCAATGCGTTACACGTAAACAGCAATTTAGTTTTAGTCTGCACTTTTACATATTTCTTACATATAAAGTCACATATAGCAATCAGAAAATTTGCCACAAAAGGATATCCATGCAAAAAAAAAACTGCCATAGTTCTGTATAAAACAATAAATTGTACCTCCTCACATTACAAAACCCGACTCCATGACATACCATGTCCTAGATATTTATGTAAATTACATGTATGTCTGACAAATTTTTATTCTTGAATGGATTAATTTGCATGTGATGGTTCACATGATGAAAGAATGCTTTGAAGTTGAAAAGAGTGTGACAATTTCACTGAGAATCAACTCATCAGTTTTGAACAACAAAGTTCTGTGCATGTAATTATTGTGTCAATTGTAGACGATTGTACTTACTCTTTTGTGCACGCTAAAACACGTGCCATTTGCTTAAATCAATAACAAATAAAAATCCGGGGAGAGCAAGAAACTCAATGTTCAGATATTTGATGATGGCTTAGAAAATTGTTTTTCTAAGCCAATTTGATAATTGAGCCAAAGCAATTGTGAATTGTAATTGAGAATGCAATTTATTTGTTGTGTCGCAGGCAATAGACAAGTACAGTAACATAAAAACCATTTGTAACCGACTGTTATATTGTTTATTTACCTTCTTCTAACGATAGGTAAACATCCCACTCTTTAGGCAGGCTGAAAGAGGTCCAGTGTAACCCAACCAAGTGACGTGTCGGCAGGTTAACTATCTTTTCCTGCTCAGCTCATCCAGCAGTATCTGTCACAACTGTCAATCAAGCCCTCATTAATCAAGCTGCCTGTCGAGAAGCATGCAGCAGAGAAAGTGCTGCTGCCCCTCCCCCCTTCCCTCCAGCCCTCCCTCACTCCCCTCTCCCTATCCGCCTGACACACTCAGCATCTTCATCGCTCCACCTCCCGCACCACAAGGGATGATTTCTCAACAGAGATTTTAACTTTCGAAAGTTTTTATCGATACTTCACCGTTGAAGTTAGTTAAAAAAATTATTGTCTTTTTAAATTACTTGGTGCATTGTATTATGACACAGTAACATGGTGATAAATGAATAAAAACATTGGGGTATTTTCTTTAAAAGCACTACATTCAGTCACAGTGCATAAAAAACGTGTAAAATACAAAACATTGTTAAAAGGCTATAAAGAGGTGTGCATTTCAATATTAAGACATCTTTCAAAGAAAATCTTAAAAATGTGTCTTTAAAAGGGGTGTGTGTTTAGAAGTTCGGTTCTCCCCTTGTGCAGGACCAGGGTGAGTCTGTCAGAAGCCCCGAGACACTTCTCCTTCTGGGGGCCCAGCGGAGAGACACACAACCACGGCTTTTATCAGCGGAGATATCTCACCTGAACTGAGACAGAGGCTAATGTCCCTGACCAGGCCCTGGCTCTTCAGTCCACCAGAGGTGTCAGGCCATGGGTCAGGGTCCCAGGGTATGGGGCTAGACACCCTCCCCCTGCCCACTTTTTGTCCTGGGCTGCAGCTCTGAGGGGGATGGGGAGGTTGGAGGGTGGTGATGTGGGGGAGGGGTTGGGAGGTGGTGATGGGGCAGGGGGTGGTGGTGGTGGGGTGACAGGAGCAGGCTAAAGTGGGGAAATAGCTGCAGGTGGTTCTGGGGGAGATCTTATCCGTCGCTAACAGAGGAATGACACCATAATGGGGCGGCAGGGGTGCTGTTACCTCCTCCCCCTCCTCCACCTCCCTTCACTCACACCCTCCCTCCGCCCCCTTTCTGACAAATTAAGATTAATGACAGAGATAAGTAAGGGCCCCTGGCCCACATTTTCTCCTCGTTGCCTGGTCAGACAGAGGATGAGAGAAGAGGAGCGTCCCGGAGTCGACAGATTCCCTGATATCACCCTGTCGTGCATCAGGATCTGGCTCCATCAAATTGGGATGCAACCACATTGTCTTATAAACCCATCGCTATTGGTATGTGCTCGGCGACACCGCTCAACATAACACTTGAGAAATTCTCTCTCTGTCTTCCTCTCACACGCCCGCATACATACCTTATCCAATCGATTCTAAGGGTGGAAAGAACAGTCTGTATGGCAATAAAGATGTAGAATCTAAAGACACACCCCAGGTTCAAATTGCCAGTGTCATACCAATGAAGTCACACTATGACTTCACTAGATTTGAATGTGACATTTATGTCCAATAGGAATTATGGTACTTTGTGTTTTTTGTGAGAGAGTTAGTGAGGAGGGTAAAAGTTTGTCTGCCTCCACACCTGTAAGTTTACCAAGTCTGCCTCCAGGGACAACTCTTGTACCCATAATGCCAGTCTTGGTCCATCTTTTCGATAGAATGCTGGTCCTAGTTCAAGTTTTAGGCAAGGTGATACACCTGTTGCTGGTTCTTGTTTTAGTTATAACCCTTCCATTCCTAGTCCTATTCCGAGCCCCGGTCCTAGCTCAGGTTTAGTCATGGTGCTAAGTGTGTTGTAGCCCAGTTGCTGACCAGTGTCTCCCCTGCCCTACAGCTGGAAGTATGTGTTTCTCAGGTCGCTGTAATCCAGGCCAGGCCAGATAGAGTTTCACAGGTACAGGCTCACCTTTAATCCTATCACACAGAGAGAGAGGCCAAGGGTAGAGGTCCTGCATAATCCCAGCTTTATCTGCATCGGAGGAGCAAGGGAAAGAGGAAGAGATTACAGACCAACTCTCTCTGAATGTATTGAATAAATGTTTGCACACCAAACGCCAAAGGAAAAGTGTCAGAAGCAGCTTTTTTAACTCTCCATCAGTGCCCACAGGAGGTAGAACACAACAAATGAATGAGTAAATACATCTGTCTATCAGCTGGAAGGCAGTCTGGAATGAATAATGGCTGGTTATTCAGACAGAGGAATCTTATCGGTAAACAAACTCCATCTCTCATCTTAACATGATGATGTTTCCTTTTTGGTTGGAGGATCATTTTGACGATAGTAGAGATGACTAAGATTGTAAACGACAAGGATCTGTGACCTCAAAGACCATCTTTGGTAACAAACATTTATGGAAGTGCTCCACGGCGCAAGTTAATAACATAAATGTCTCTGGTGTTGGTGTGTGTCTCTATCAGAGTGTGGCAGAATACAGCTCAGAGACAGCATGCTAGATCCAAGTCCGGGGTCAGTGACGAGAAAGTCAAACAACCACGGAAGAAAACAAACGATGTATAAGCTCAGTCCAAAACACAGAGACAAAACATTGCTGTCTAGAATGAGTCTTGTCCCAGCAGGACACAGACTTTCACAGGCTTCCTGGAAGACCTCCAACACAAACACTGGGAGCACATACAAGACTGCAGATAAATAGTTTATTAAACATTGTGAGATTTCCTTTGTCTTTCAATTTAGAACTGTCTCAGTGGTTGTACTTACACTCTTTTCTTTGTCATAAAAGAACATTTAATTTAAATTCTAAATATTAAAACGAATAATTTCTTTCTTCTTTTTTTTTTACTGTCACACAATCCTAAAGGGCAGATTGCCTCATTCTGCTCCCTGTCTCTGCTAAGTGTATGAGTCTTAGAGGAAGAGTGGTTCCTTTGAAGGCAGGTAGCATGCGTAGCGGTGGAGTGGGGAGGAGCCAGGGAGGGCATGTCCGGACAGCAGTGGGCCCTGAGTGATGAGACACGGAGTAGCAACAGGACACCTCTCCCCCCACTTCTCCTCGGTCCACACAGTCATGCGGATCACAGCCGGGAGAGACGGCTTAAGATCTACAGAAAATACTATGTCAACTCAAGGGACTCATTGCGGGGGGCCCTTCAACAATATATTTTGTTGTTAGTTGTTTATTTATTTTTATGTCCCCCCCCTCCCTCCTCATTTGAACAGTGGCTTGTGGTGTTGTGGAATGTCTTTGTGATGTTCAACACGGCCGTCCCAAGAGCTGATCCAAGATGGAAGTGGATGTGGTTCAGATGCAATGACTCACTTGACTTGAAAAGAGTCTTTAAAGAGATCTGTACTGACAGCTCCTATCATGACACTGGGCAACTTATTTGGTCCTCAGATCTAGATTTCCAGTCATGGGAAAATGCCAGTGTGATGTGACTGTCACCACTCGTTTCGCACTGTGTACCATTTCCTCAGGAGTTTCCCAGTTGTCTGGCAGCTTATGTCCCTTTCTTGTCCTCAGATGAAACACAAGGAGTTTAAATATAATGTAACTACTAGATGTATAAGAAATTTAGATTTGACAGTGATTGTTAGGATGGGGTATGTTGAGTGTATTTTGGTGGTTGCATGAATGCTGACCTGAAATCTAGAGATTTATTTATTATTATCAGTATTGTTTTTGCACAAGATATTCTTTAGATCAATATCTACCATATTTATCAAGGCATGACATGTACTTGCATCTTTGTAGGATCTCCATCCCGCAGATAGAGGGCAGTAGAGGTTAACATTGACTTTAACAAACAATGTTTCAGCTGCTGCGCTACCAAGGCAACGAGACAAAGGAATCTTTTAGGATTTTCTTTTCTCTGACAAATATTTGCATCCTTAATTTTTTTTCTTTGTTTCTTGGTCTATGTGGAGATATTGAGATTAAGATTTGTAAAAAAAAAAAAAAAAAGCTAAACGACTAAACAATTTTTCTTGTGTTTGTAAATGAACCTCTGTCCCCTGCTATCTGACAGTCCTAAAATGACCATAGTAAAAACAACTACCAATATATCATTAGATCAACGCTGGGTTGAAACCATAAAATGTTACTCTGTTAGTTCCCTCAAGGATCACAATGACTCTTGCTCAGAGACTTGTTGCTCTTGTGGTTAGTGGTAACTGATTTAAAATTGTTTGTACTCGCTGTGATATATTGTTTTTTATTATTGTTGCTTGTCTTTTTTTTCACACAGGTACACTTGCACTTATAGCAGTTCATGTTGTTTAATTGTAACTTGTTTAACTACATGCTCTTATGGTTCTTCCCTTTGGCACTTACTTTGGTTGTTCACAATGTGTGCTTCATGTTTTGGCTACTCGCAATGTTTTGTGGCTATGTCGTTGTTATGATCAGTGACCTATGCACTTTGTAAAGCTCTCTCTTGGAAGTCGCTTTGGATAAAAGCGTCTGCTAAATGAATGAATGTAAATGTAAATAAAATGAAACAATAAATTACAAAACATACATTTTCAAACAATGGAAATACAGAACTATTATTTTCTAAACATTTGTAATAATATGCCAAAATGGAAACATTTGATCAACTTAGAACATGGTAGTTTTATGCTGGCAGTGAACGACCTGAAATAGACATGCCTGTTTAGGGTTTGCCTCCTTTTAAGCAGTTTATATAGTAGGCAAGACAAAAAATGTGTAGTTAATGACAATAACATTTGCTATTGCATTGTTTAGAATGTTCCTATTATTATTATAAGTATAAACACTGCAGTTTTGGATCATGCAAGCTGATTACAGAAGATTCCTTTTGACTACTGAAAGCATACAGTACATGAATCTTGCTTTCCCCTTCATTATCATATCACGTATCGTATCATATAACACATCTATTATACAATAAATAAGAAGGTTATGTCTGAAGGAAGTTGTCAGTCTTTAAACTAGGTGAATGACCCTGACTCATGGCAGGCACTAGTACATCATGATCTCCTTGGGCGCGTCCTCTGTGGGCCTCTGCTGTTCTTGCCTCTGGGTGTAGGCTGCATGCTCGTACAGGTACACCAGGAGAATGGCCAGTAGGTTGAGGACCAGGTAAGGGATCAACATGAAGAAGCCCACCCCCATCTCAGCCCTCTTGTTCTCTAGGTCCACTGAGTTCGGCCCCAAAAAGTTCTCCACCAGATCCTCGCTCATCCTGGTCGCTGCAACGTTCACAACGTACAGGATGATGGCCAGGAAGGACATGCCGGCTGAAGGGGAGAATGTAATTGTTGAGTTAATCGCAAAAAAACATTTCATTTCATCTGCTGCTTCGGATAAGAGACATAATCAACAACTGACTGACCAATCAATCAGTCTATATTAAGAATGATAAGTCAGTTTTCTCATACACCGTCAGCCATTTCCAGAACGCCGGAGGGTGTGGTGGTACTGGGCTGGAGTCTTACCACTGGCTGAGCTGCAGGCGTACAGGCCCAAGGGGCCCATGTAGGTCTCATAGGGGTTACTGACGCTGTTGTAGAGGGTGATGAGGATGCTGCTAGCTGAGCCAAGCAGACAGAGGGCCAGAAGGCAGATGACCAGGGCTTGGAGGACCACTGGAGCTCCACCCACCTGCCCCAGCATGGTCAACACTGCAGGAGAACAGCAGCTGTGTTCAGGAACAAATACAAAATCTGGAGACACTTTATGAGAGGGGGTAGTGTCACACAGATCTGGAATCAGTGTGATTCCAGATGAAGTGGTCATTGGAGACACTATCCACTCTGGGTTTGGAAATCGAATCCAGCAAGCTGTTAGTGACTGTCCAGTTCTCCTGGTAATCTAAACTGTAAGGCTGAGTTTCCCAGACATGGATTCTTCCTAGTCCTAGCTAAGATTATTTTTCAATGATCTTCATAGAATTTATTTTTTACTTTAGGACTAGGCTTAATCATTGTCTGGGAAACTGAGTTTAGATTTAAAAAAGGGTGAACATTCAAACATTCTGTCAAGGGTTTACAGATAAAAAATAGCCATTTGTCTTATTCTGGCACATTTACAGTCATGTTCATGACTATAATGTGAATTATCACTTCTTAAGAGTGAATGGGCTGAAGGATTAAAATTGCAAGTGTTCTTCATGTTCTATCATTTACTTACACACTGTATTAGCACCCAATTTAAAGACATGATAACCAACCTTTAACAGTGTCTTCTCCTCCAAATATTGGACATGTGATTCTAATAAATTTTCCATTGAAAAGTCCGAGCTTCAGTTCGGCGGTTCCGTTGAAAAAACCGTCACCTTTCTTAGAGCACTGCATGGTGGACGAGGCCCATTCTGTCGACATCCCAAATGCCAGTATCCCCACGGCAATAACCAAGGCGTTTGCACTCAACAAGAAGTAAAGGGTCTTCTTACTGGAAGGCATCGTCACTAAAACCTCAGATTTCGGTAAAACACAGAGCTATCTTCAGATGTAGAATGCAACAATGTACCCCCAAGGACAGAGGACGTAGCTTCCTGGGTGGACTGGTGGGGACTGCAGATCGTAAACCTACTGGATTATGAGCGTGAACTTTGGTCTAAGAAATACGGTTGTCATAGTGTTGATAGCTACCATATTCCCAAACACCATAAAGGGGATAGGCTACCAATTGATACCAAGTGGAAATGTAACATGACATCATGTGTCATGGAATATTTGGTTTCATAATAAAATTATTAACAACTCCTGAGTAGATGAAGAAATGTGTAGCACAATCTCTTTCTCTTGGTTACCCCTAGTAGGCCTAGACCCTACATTATATTACCACAGATAAATACATTTCTGACTGAGATATCAAATGAAAGTAAGTAATGGCTGCTATATGTCCGCCTCATTTCTGCCCCATGAACAGGTTCGATGAAGGATTCTCAGCGTGGATCCAAAGTCCCACTGCACCGCCTAATGTGAATGATGCCATAAAACACCAACGAGATGAATCATTTACATTTCCCATCAGGAACACTGCTCATGCCAATTATCATACACACACAGCTACACACACACATAGACTACTCACTCACATACGCCCCCCCCCCCCCCCCCCCCACACACACACACACACGCACACATACACACCTCTATCAAGCAAAATGTCTAAATTTGTCCCTGAAATATATTACACTGTATTTCCCATTCCATGTTCTGTGCATCATGTGCACCTTCATACAAACTATAATAATCTTTAACACGTATTTCCAGGCTCTTTAGACTTGTTTCCGTCAAAGTTTAGCTTGTATGTCTACGCTGGGTGCAGTTTCCGTGCAAGTGTACTAACAAATAGATACGCCAGGCGGCTCCCTTTCTTCAGCGGCTGGAGAGGAGAGCGGATCGAGGTTAGACGCTGACAGTTACGTACGAATAAACACAATTGGTTTCTTTCCTGTGACAGGCAGTTGAGACTAAAGAATCTTCGCTCTGTTATACCCATCCTGAGGAATTCTAAGATCTTCGGCCGATGCGAACACTGGATTTAATGACACGGTAGGATTTGAATTATAGGTCAGTTCATGGATTACGATTTAATCAACACCAACCACAATAGTTTGACAGTGTACAATACATTTTGTGTGTACATGAGCGGCGATACATTGCCCTATTACGCACCGGTAGGCTATTGAAAGATGATTGATCAAACGTCAGCATTACTGGGAAGTATGCTACATGGTTCAGATATCAAATGTAGAGTATTTGTGTCATTATTTTGCCGTGGCATGACTGACTATACATTTGCAGCAATAGTAGTTATATTTGACAAACGTGCGCGTTAGGCGTGTTACCCTCTGACAACCTGGGAGGACTCCTGTCAACCCATAGTGAATGTGGGTTACTGGAGCAATCGTTTTAGACTTGTTTTTTGTCAAACCGTGATTTCTGTCCAACGATTTCTTTATAATTCTCCCTTTTATTTGTGGTCATAATAAATATAAGCTTTTGTCGAAAGAAGATTTTCTCCCCGCCGGTTTAGCAACAGCGCGAGCGCCAGCTCAGACATGTATGCAATCTGGAGCTACCTGACATTTCAAGATGAAGAGTAAAGTGAACTTCAATCTTGATGATGATATAGGCTACTATTGCTCACCTAATACCAAATCGTTTTGTAGCTTGTTTTAATTCGAGACTGTGGTAGACTGGTAGTTTATCGGTTCATTAACACGTTGTCTCCAATGCATTTTGGGCTTAAAACTGTTGCTTGGTAATTTCACACAGCGCGGTTTGTAATGTGTAAAACTGAAGACCGGTTCCTAAAATTATATGCACCATGTGATTCTGCTATGCCATTTCTTAGTCCCCTAAGTCTGGTCTATTCACCAATGTGTTTACACCGCCCTAACTATACCAGGATTGATTTATCTAAATAGTAACAAGGTTGTGAAATGTATGTAGTAATATGCTTGGGCTTGTCTGTTTTAGGTGTCCAGACACATACACAGATTAAATCCCCAAAGATGTTCACAGGAAGTGAGTTCTGCTCATTGGGCCGTGTGTGCCAGCATGGAGCCTATCCTTGGATCTTAGAGGCAGGGATTTTTATTACCGTTTTGAACACAGATTCACATCTCAGTCGGTTCTGAGACCCCATACTGTGTTCTGCCTCTGTGTTTGCTACTATATTTAACATTCCATTTGAAGGTTCTCTCTTTAGTGGAATGAGAACTTGCTAATAGATTTAATGGTGGAGTAATTATGGAGTGAAGGCATTCCTAACCCTAAAAGCTGTCAGATTTTACCTGGAGAAACTATTTGAGATGTGAGACGATGTCCTCATGGATACTGCAGTCAAAGCCAGCAGAATTGTCCAGTAAAAGACTGTGGTTTTGTTTGACAAGAAAGAAACAAGTCATGGGCATACAACTTGATGTTTTCCCGTTTGCTCTAGTGCAAAACCACCTCAGCCCATACTCCCACAATGCTTGTGGCTAGTTTGTGCCCAGGGCTGATGCCATACAAACATGACTGTGTGCTTTACAGTTTGCTTTGTGCCTTTCTTCAAACACACGGGATAGCAGTCTGGAGAGCTAACTGTAACTGTGCTTCCTGTTGGAAAGACCCGGAAACCCCCTTGTTCTCCCTTCCCAGAGAGGTGGGACCGCAGTTCCAGAGTGGGGGTGTGTCTCCTGAGGGAGGAGGCCCTTGGTGGAGACCTATTAAAACACACGGCTGCAGGGGTAAGCCACAGCTGTACAAACTCTGCTACCTGCAGGCCCAGCCCTGTTCAGAACCACACAGCACAACACAGCACACTCTGGTTTGGTCCTCACATCCTGTGACCAGTCTTGTATCAGCAAACATCACGTTAGCATGTGTGCCCGATGTTTGGTCGCCTGACGGTTGTTTGTTTGTGTTTATGGTCAGGCACAAGGCTCAGCAAGGTCAGAGCTGTTGTCTGCGGAAAAACAGCTGGTCAGAGATCAAGGATGTGCCCTTTCAGTTGTAACAGACTTAATAGCCATCTGTTAGATGTAGTGTCTGTCTGACTGTTTTATCCTCATGACTAAGGATGTGACGAGCACATGGCACACACATGGGATGGGGCAGGAAGGGGAGACAGACAAAACCATTCTTTTTGTGGACAGAGGAGAGGAGAAGGGAGAAGTAAGCCCCCGTCTAGAGGAAAGACTTCTGGTTTGAATAAGAGAAAGAGCGCAGGGGAAGGAGCAAATGATGTAACTGCAATTGGCTGCCCAGAAATATAATGGTGTATATCCCTTAAGGCAACACATAGTTTCTCTGTAGTATTTGTGTCACTTGTTACACTACAAAGCACATCTACGGAATGTTTTCCAAGTGGTATTGAAATGAACTTGTAACTATCTTTTAGTTTTGGATATTTAGTAAAAATGCAGTGTTAATGGCTTTTTAGCCCAACATTCCAGCTTGCAAGAAATAACAACATACATACATAAGCGTTGTTTACGATGATCATGATGCAATAATCCTAAACTCACATACATGATCCACTGGCCCTCGGAGGGCAACGTTATTAGGCATGCATACTTAAACAGAGCTGAGTTTTAAGGCCAGAAGAATATGTCAATGTGGTGACCTGCTAAGGGACTGAAAGCAGGGTGTGACCCAGAACAGATTAACATTCTGGTTATGTTGCTCCAGGGCCTGATGTAGTTGAAGTAAAAGTAAACACTTGACAGTCTAGCTCTGGGTTTCACCTTGAATCCACACATGAAAGTCAACATTAGCCTCTTTTGGAAAACAATATCTAACCCTTGGCTTCATATTGCAAATGTGTCCTATAAAACACAAGCGAAAGGGCTTGAGGTTAAAGGAGTCAACTTTTTTTGAATATACCAGAATTTAAAGTTAATGTTTTAAATGATTTGGCTTGAAAAATTACAAAACTACTTAACTACATTCTGCTGGAAAGTCCTACATCTTCTATCTAATATCCTTCTATCTACATCATAAATTATTCTGAGGATTTGGTGGTGATAGTGGAAGCCATCCCTCCTCCTTTGAAGGTAACATACCATCTGATAGGGGTGTGGAGCAGTACTGTATCAGCTGGACCCAGCAGGCACAAGTCAGTTATATAAAAAATGTAAATGTCTTTATACGTTTTATTCCCTCACGGTTCTGTGGCTGTTTGATTGCGGTTGTATATTAAACTTCCCTAGATCTTTTTACAACATCATATTCATATTCTGAAACAGAGAAAGGTTATCTAGTCCGCTACTCCTATAAGGTAGTTTGAATCAACACACAAATGAAACTGAGGTACAATCATTGCATATTAAGGTTATGAGAAGTTGATGAATATAAAAGATGTGTTATTAGAATTTTAGGTCGGTCAGAAAGACCTTTCGACGTTTTGAGCAGGTTGTTCTTTGGTCATATGACATTGAGAGCAGAACAGAACTGTACTATGACATCACACTGATGTCCTGTACCTGCTGGGTTGGGGTCCCTGTGAGGTTAACAGAAGCCTGTAGTTTTACAGTCTTGGTGGAAAGACTGACAGTTTTAGCTCCTCTAACATACTGTTGCTAAGACATCACACACATTCCTGTATCTCAGGCTCTGTATGATAATGTTGTTGCCAGAATTGGCAGATGATGCAAACTGTGTGAAACTATGGAAACGACTGTATGTATTTACAGTCATTTCATCCAATGCAAGTCAAAAGTTGACTTTCAGTTCTAACTTGAACATCTGATCTAACAAGGGAGCTTTTTCCCCACATGTAATCGCTGTTTTTAATATTTCGTCTGGTTCTGGCTTCCGGGAATATAGAGCTGGGGTCTTTTTCCAACCCTGTGTCTGGTGTTGGCTTTCCATTGATTTCCACAGGAAGGTGTGGCTGTGATAGTGAGTCTCCAGTTGTGATATACCGTACTGAGAGAATGATTATGTTCCCTAACCTCTGCAGGATCATAAAGCACAGCGCCTAGCAGGAGTCACATCAAGGTTAGTGTCTGTCTGATGGCTTACTTTATGGGTCAGTACTGCCCTCATACACCCACGTGCTAATATGGTTTATATCCCTGCAAAGTATGAAACACTCACAACAGTTGCTTTTCAATAACCTACCGCTGAAACTAGCTGTGGGCTAAGGTCTCTACTGCTAATTGAATATGAATAAAGACATTCTTCAGACAGTTTTGAAATCTGGTTCCTGATGTTCTTGACAGCTTGTTGTACAATAGTCCCCAGAGCACGCACTGATGCCATTGAGGCCTTGGTCTTGAAGACAGCTGGAGAGCTAGATAGAGGAGAGGAAGTCTTGATCCTGGAGGTCGACTCAGCGCAAATAATGGCTTGCTTGTGTCACTACAGAGCCTAATGACATGCAGGAGTACAGTGCTTGATGAATAATGGATGGCTTACTAAAGCAGACCCATTTCCTATTCACGGGTGTGTAATGCACCAAGCTGCATGATCATTTCAGCTTGTTTGCTGATATCCTTATTGTATTTCCAGGTGCCATAATGTGGTTGGAATATGCTGTATAAACAGACTCACCTTAGCACTGAATGTAAAGGAATTTGAACAGCTTAATAATTTTTCTGTAGTTAACTTTTAAAATGTTCCTTTGTAATACAAAGACAAATACTTTATTATGCATGGGATATTGTGCATTGGTTGTGAAATCCATATATTTCAAAATTTTAAGGGAAATAATGAGATCATTACAGAATCTACAGCATGGAAAATGTAATTTAGTTTTTTTACCATCCTCATAAAGAGTCAGCCATGCTAGGATTACTGACTGCTTTTTAAAATCATCAACTGAGATTCCCCCATTCATATGCACCAGATCAAGGGTTCATTGCTGTAGTAATTCACGAACACGCTGTTGCTTTTTTTTTTTGGTGTCAGAAGGAGGTAAAGAACAAGAGTGAGCGTGGGTCAGCTCTTTCAATAAAGATGCCTTTTAACTTCCCCGTCTTTGGCTCCTTTGTAGCAGGCAGCGCTGAATGTGATGGCTGTGTCTAAATGAATGCAGTCAGATGCTGCAGTGAGAGAGGAGCTGCAGCCAGGAACCAGCCGACATGTCCTGCATCCTGATAACCCCGACAGCAGCAACTAGCAGCACCAATGGTGTGGGCTAATGCTAATGTATGGTTGGTGATGATCACGCCTGTCCTGGGGAACATGGTTGTCCAAGGTTAAAATCAAACTATAATTGGTTTGTTTTGCCTTGTAAGCATTAAGAAACCCTAGAAGAGATTTGTAATTGGAGCCTTGAAGACATCTTATTTCAGGGAATTTTATGCAACCACGCAAAATATTGGTTAACCCACTAAAGACCAAAACTGTACACATTCACAGGGGTTCAGAACACAGCTTTGTGCCACAACTAGTTAGTCTTACATAACCCTGTATGGAAAAGAAGCGTTTCCAGGTTTTGTGTTGATAGTGCTAACCAACCCAGCAGGGGGTCTTGAGTTCCCAGGACCCAGGGTTGTAGGGGGGAGGGGGGCGGGCGGGTGGAGTGGGGAACAGATTGTTATTCACATAAACACCGTGACCCCCACATGCACTTGACCAGCAGTGCATTATCCCACACCACCCACCGCTTACATGGACAACAATGACATACTTGGTGATATGTTATAATACATAATATTCAAGTTGCTTGTGCCTCAGAGGATATGCTTATTACATGTAAAAAAAAAAAAAAAGCTTTAGAATTTCAGAGATTCAGTTACCCAGAAGAATGACAGGGTTTTATGAGGAAACAAACAGATTGAAAACATGGTTGTAAGGGAACTAATTGTAGACTCCTCTGGCACAGTCATTAGTCCTCTAGATATCTGGGCCTTAACTATGTTTTACAGTAGAGAGCAAAGAGTCTGACCTTCCACTCCTCCTTCTGAAATGCTCCACTTCTTTGTGTGTGTATGTACAGTGTGTGTGTGTGTGTGTGTGTAAGCTTATAAGGGGCAGGGATCACAAACAATGATCTAAGCTCCTAGCTCTCTAAGCAATGGTGACTTGAAGGAGCTACAGGGGGAGGGTAGCCAAAGGGGAAAAAAGAGAATCATAATCACAATAACGATCTGTCTCTGGACTCGATCGGCCAATGTTTTTACTGTGTGGGCTGAGGGATAGTCCTCTTTGAGAGAGGACCTTTTTTTTTTACCACGGTGAAACTACTCGTCTTCCCATGGTCTTGTTGAACATCTGGACCTCAATTAGAATACAAATATACATTCAGGATGTGTGGTTCAATCATAAATTGGTCCTGTGTGTGTCAGATTTTTTAAATTGTGAATAGACCAATTCCTGAGCTACATACCAACTACATATTTTGCGTTGTGTGCGATATACAACAGTTTCTTAGCTCTCTGTCTGAACACTGAGCTGAACTGAAATGTAGCTTACAAAGATTTGATGTTTAGTTGGTTCATAGATTCATTGCATTGGTGCTGCAGTTGGTTATAAAGAAACCCCACCCATCCTCTGATAACAAATGTACATCTTCCTGATACCTATCCCCTTCCTTTCTATGTTTATCTCTTCTGAAGCTGACCTCAGAGAGTTGTCGTTTCATATCTTGGGCATCTCTACAGTTCTGGAGAGTGGCGGAGTGTGACACATAGCTGCCTTGTGAGAGTCCCCAACCCCCCCTCTGCCCTGCCCAGTACGGGGGCTCAGGGAGGCGACAGGAAAAGAGCCGGGATTATCAGATCTCCCTTCCTCAGTCCCCAGGGAGAGAACAGGCCTTGATCTGTCTGTAGACTCAGCCATTCTCAGTTTCAGTTACAGTTTACTGTATATCAGTGTGTCAAGGGGAACTGGAGCGATGTCTTTATTTTTCTTTGCCAGGGATTTAGCTCCGTTTGATATAGGATATTATGCAGTGCTGAGACTGGGACTATGGGCTACTCATGTGTCCCATTCAGAAGCAAAAACAAATCCAATTGTGCTCTGGGCTGCAGAGCGCCTCCTCAGGAAGGTCTGTTGGACTTGGCCGGTCCCAACACAGGAAATACACAGAGCTATGAGCCAACACCAGGCCACGGCTGTCCTAACACCAGGCCACGGCTGTCCTGTCACGTTCAGCAGCTGTGTCTAAGGAGGGGGTGAGCTGACTCCTTATTTAGCCAGAGGATGTCTTCAACCTCACCCATGAGAAACTCATTAGCTTGCACTCGTTTGAGTTTATTACGCTCAGCCAGCCTCATGAGGTGGTCCACACTTGCTGTTAGCCCTCAAGTGAGCAGTTGGGTCTGGGGTTCTGTTTATGTACATTGCTGTGCTAAAGCTAGCCCCCCCTGTAGCTTCTTCTTATTATTTTTGTTGGACTAGAGATGGTGGTACAGTAGTCTAATGCTATGATGCCTGTCATTTTGCCATGAGCTGAGAAAGCACAGTGGAGGTAAAGGGTTTGTTTTGACTGTATCCACACCCTGTTGTTTCAGACTATCAGGTCTGTGGAGAAGGTTATAAACCCACCGTGATCCTGGACACTCACACACTGCATACCTCTGTCTGTAACTGGTTTAGTCCAGATTTGGGTTTTGGTGGCTGAGATGCGGACTGGAGATGGAAGGGTGGGAAAAGAAGGCTTTTTTCTTTCTCATTTGGATTTAATGTGGCATCACGCTTGGCTCTGCACCACTACTGGAGATGAAACACAAGGGAAACCATGGGTGGCGGTGCCAAAAACACATTCCCCACACGATGAAGGGGAATTTTGCAGTGCGTATTCTTTTCGTTTGCATGTGTCCAATTAGGCAGTTCTCAGATGTGTCGGAGGCCATGGTGTGTGTGAGGCCCATGAGATCCCTGCTGTGCGCTCCCTTGGTGTTTGCTAAACAGGACATGGGTGGTAGGCCTACCTTGCACTCAACTGTCTCTTTATCTCGTCTGTTTGTTTGGTTTGTTTGGGCTGCAATGTGGACCGCATGCATGTCTTGATGTGCAGTATTCTCTCACTGTTTCTTGGTGTCCTATCTTTGTCTTCTCAGTAAGACGAAGGTTATGCTGCTAAAGGAACACATCTTTATTTGAAAAGGCTATAAGCTTCCAAAGTGAACTGAACTCTCTACACCCTCTCCCATGTTTGTAACAGACTACAGTCCAGCCAATCTTTTGTGTTAGTCTGAGTCTGAACTGCAGCTTGAGGAGCTCATCCTGCTCAATCAGAAGTAACTGTGGATGTTGTGAACATTGTGTGAGGCCTTCTAGAGATGCAGTGTATGCAACTGTCTTTGTAAGGGTGTGTCCCTTTGGTCTTCAGTGCCATGGCCCACACAGGAAGTCATTAGAGAAGGCCTTGTTCTGATGACTCCATCCACAACAATGGATCCTCACTACACATCTGGCTTCCACACAACCTCTTATAAATAATCTTATTTGGAATTTGGATATAATGTGTGAAATGGTTCTCATTAATAGTTTATCAAAACGCATTGGCTTCAACTGAACAGAACAGAAGCCCAGCATCGAAAAAGGTTTGTTCTGTTTTTGTATATATTTTCTAACATTTATACTGTTCTGCTGGACAGTATAAATACTGTACAGTAGCAGTCCAGGGTGTGTTGATCATGGAGGATGGGTCAGATGGGGTTGGTTTAGTCAGGGTGACTTGGGGATCAGAATCAGAATGGGTTTTATTCGCCATGAAAGTTTGCACAGACAAGGACTGTGCTTTGGCAGGAAGGTGCAAACATTAAACATAGAGGAATCAAAAAATTAAATATGAGGACTAACTATACTAAGGGTACATAAATAGCAAACTAAGGGTACATAACTAGCAATGGAATTAGATTTTTTTTTTACTATACAATAAAATATAAAATAAAATATAAAATAGGGGTAGGATACGCAGTCAATGTTTTCTTAGGAGAAAGACCAGCCGTGGACCTCAAGACCTTATTAGTTTGTTAATTAGCATGCCTGCTTGTTGCTTTGGATACTCCCTCTAAAGAATTCTTAGTTTAAAGAGGAAGCAAAACAGTTCTGTGGTTAAAGTGTGAACAACATACTCTGCATCAGTATAGCTAGCTGGTTAGAAACCACAGCAGGCCTGAAGGCCACAGTATGTTGCCCAGAGAGAGTATACTTGGTTCTGGCATGTCATCCTCTGACAGAGCCTTAATGATAGTCTGTGTGTGGCCTTGTGACCCAGGGGACTGATCGGAAAGAGCGTTCTAATCACGCCTCTGGAACAGTAGCTGGGTTGATTAGGGTCTGAGTTGACACAGGCTCAACGTTTGACCTTTGGAAGCTTGCTGGGTCTACAACGATTTTCTGTCATCCCTCCGTTAGCCCAGTAGATCATGCTGACCTGAGGGGAGGGGCTGGCTGCATCCCTTCTCTCTTCCTCAGAAACTCCATTCTTCCCTTCTTTTTTGTGGGTTTGTCTGTTTTGTTTGTCTGGAAGGGACCAGAATTAGGCTGTGGTGACTTCCATGTCTGACTGGTTGATGTGTAAGCCTTAAGGGCATTTCAGGGAGCTTATAGTCACACACAAGACATGAGATTCAGCAGTGTAGCTTTGTCAGTTAATAATGGTGTGAACTGTTTGGAAGCAGGTTGCATACTGGAGTTCCCTCAGCCATATTAGGTGAAAATGGCACGGTTTATGCTTTGGCTCTATCACTGAAGAGATATCTCATTACATGTAGCAATTACATCCCTAGCAGCCAGTTACATTGCCCTCTTTTTTGTGCTAAATGGGCTGCCTTTAACAGGGCTGACATTGAACCACTGAGCCGTCATTGGGTCCAGCCGCTTGATTGCAGAAAGGTTTTATGTGGTGTAGTGCAGAGTGCTTGTTTGTTTTGTTTGTCTCAGTGCACATGCAAAGCATCTGATGGATTTGGTGAAGGTATATTTATGTGGGGGCAATTCATACCATATTATAATCTTTGGATTAAGACATATCGGGCATAGTGGGTGTTATTTTAATCAGCATTTTGTCACTTGACAGGAAGCTGGCTGCGGATCCTTACACCAGCAGGGAAAAGGATTCTCACTGGCTGTGTCTGAGTCATGTCAGCAGATTGGCAGATTTTCTGATGTCATTTGTTTTTGTACTGCAAGGACGGGTCACAAAAGCAACCCTGCAGCGTCTCTCTTCCTTTCTTCCTCTCTCTCTCTCTCTCTCTCTCTCTCTCTCTCTCTCTCTCTCTCTCTCTCTCTCTCTCTCTCTCTCTCTCTCTCTCTCTCTCTCTCTATCCTTCTCTCTCTCTCTCTCTCTCTCTCTCTCTCTCTCTCTCCTTTCTCTTCCATTTTCTCTGACTCCTCTCTGTCTTTCACCCCCCTCAAGTGACACTTCATCCCAGGCAAAAGATTATTAGTTATCTTCTTTACAAGACACACAAACAGTATAAGAATTGGATTTATTTATCTTCTTTACAATAGATACAAACAAGATAGGAGTAGGGTTTAGTTATCTTTACAAGAGATACAAACAGTATAAGAGTTGGATTTAGTTATCTTCTTTAAAAGAGATACAAACAGGATAAGAGTAGGGTGTTGCTATTTTCTTTACAGGAGATATAAACAGAATAAGAGTAGGGTTTAGTTATTTTCTTTACAGGAGATATAAACAGAATAAGAGTAGGGTTTAGTTATCTTTACAAGAGATACATTCACCGGCCACTTTTTTAGGTACACTTGTTCAATTGCATGTTAACACAAATAGATAATCATCCAATCACATGGCAGCAACTCAATGCATTTAGGCATGTACACATGGTCAAGACAACTTGCTGAAGTTCAAACCGAGTATCAGAATGGGGAAGAAAGGGGATTTAAGTGACTTTGAACGTGGCATGGTTGTTGGTGCGCACAGCACGTCGAACCTTGAAGCAGATGGGCTACAGCAGCAGAAGACCACACCGGGTGCCACTCCTGTCAGCTAAGAACAGGAAACTGAGGCTACAATAGGGTCAGAATTTGGCGTAATCAACATGAAAGCATGGATCCATCCTGCCTTGTATAAACGGTTCAGGCTGGTGGTGGTGGTGTAATGGTGTGGGGGATATTTTCTTGGCCCACGTTGGATCCCTTAGTACCAATTGATTGTTTAAACGCAACAGCCTACCTGAGTATTGTTGCTGACCATGTCCATCCCTTTATGACCACAGTGTACCCATCTTCTGATGGCTACTTCCAGCAGGATAATGCACCATGTCACAAAGCTCACATCATCTCAAACTGGTTTCTTGAACATGACAATGAGTTCACTGTACTCCAATGGCCTCCACAGTCACCAGATCTCAATCCAATCAAGCACCTTTGGGATGTGGTGGAACGGGAGATTCACATCATGGATGTGCAGCAAATCTGCAGCAACTGCGTGATGCTATCAAGTCAATATGGACCAGAATCTCTGAGGAATGTTTCCAACACCTTGTTGAAAGTATGCCACGTAGAATTAAGGCAGTTCTGAAGGCAAAAGGGGGTCCAACCCGGTACTAGCGAGCAGACCTTAATAAAGTGGCCAGTGAGTGTATAAACAAATGCAAACAAAGATTGTGACATCAAACAAACATGACAACTTAATTTGTATTCCTTTCATCAGAAAGCAGAACTCAGAGCAAGACAGTGATGCGGCTGTAGAGTCATCTGTAATGAGATGTTTACTTAGTTTTGAAAGCATTGCTGGGAGGAACACAGCAGGCCTCCATGACTGAGTTAGAATACAATTAATCATACCACATGTACTTTCATAAAGGCTCCATCTGCAAGCACCAAAAATACAGTAAGAACTATATATACTGTGTTGGAAAGAATCATTGTGCAAGCTCTAAGATTGGAGTATCCCCGTGCATATGGTTAATGCCTGGTTTTCTAGTAGATATGAACGAAACCGACCACGAAAAATAAGGCTTGTATGCTGTTATTAAGATGAAGGGGTCATGTGACAGACAAACATAACTCATATTTATGACACATTTTCAACAGTATAATGCAACATCTACTGTGAATAAACTCACTGGCATTAGCCGTGACACCCTTGTAACAGTTTCACCCTATCCTGCACCAGAACCTGGATAATAGGCTAATTGGTGTTTGTGATGTCATAATCTCCCAAATCCTGTCTGATTCTGGGGGATTCTGGAGCGTCTCTCTGGGTAGCTTCGCCAGCCGTCTCTCCAAATCACTCCTGACCCCTTTTACAGATGAGAGCTCTATTGTTACAGCCGGTGCCGTCCGCGCTGTGCAAACACAAAATCTTCATTGTCTTCCCACTTTCCCGCGCCTGCTACAGCCCTAATCTGTGCTACAGAGCTGCTTCAGGATTTCCATAATCCACATTCTGAATTAATGACGGTCTAATCCTTCCATTTCTGACCCTCAGGGAGTGGGACAAGCCCTGCACTGCTGCCTGTGTTGTCATTCTTCATGTACAAGGGCCTTATGTGCTTTGCAGGCAGTGAAACATGAACAGAAGAGGTATGCTACATAGAACAGTCTTCTGTGAGCAAATACCACTAGTCTGACCTGCTTCTGTATTGTGACATTGTTCCTGAATTTGTGTCCTAATGGAACATAAATGTGGATCCTCTTTGAATTATTTGGACTTTCAACACCCATGTCAGAATATCAACAGAATTCAGAGGGTTCCCATTTGCAATGATGCTTTAATCTAATTTAAGTGTGTTTGTCCAGAGTAAGTGAACTGACAGGGAATACCAGTCATTGTCAGTAGAACCTTCTAGAAGAACATGGGACATCAGCAGTCACAGTGCTAGTGAGGTGAGGGACAGGGGTTTGGCCCAGGTTAGGTGGAGGGGCGTGGTGGGGCATTCTGCTTTTAGTCCTCTTTTGTTAAAAACATTCTCTCATACTTGCATCTTTCTCATACACACATCTCTCATACACACACATCTCTCTGTCATACACACATCTCTCTCATACACACATCTCTCTCATACACACATCTCTCATACACACATCTCTCTCATACACACATAGCTTTCATACACACAGACACACACACACCATTGCTTCTCTGATCTTCCTCTTTCCCTCACACCTAAATATGACTGGCTGCTTGTGAACACGCTTAGTGCACGCTTGCTGCTCCCTGCTCAGACTGACATGCCCGGGGAGGGTATAGTGTGTTTGCTCGCCCGAGCGTGACGATCCATGCGCGAGCAACAAAAGGCGGACACCTCCGTGGCTCTCTGCTCCTTCTCCACACAAAGATAAGGGGGGGAGGGGGGAGAGTGTGAAGGGTGAATCCACGGCACGGCTGTGGATCCACCACCCTCCTCCTCCTCCTTATCTCCTTGCTTCAGAGCAGAGCGCGTGGCCTTTTGTTTACAGCTTGTGCTGATGATCCACACAAGCAGCGCTAACCCCCGCTGGCAGCTCAGCTCTGATGGACTGACAAGCAGACAGATAGGGAGGCTCACAGGCAGACAGACAGAGTGGCAGACAAGAGAGACAGACAGACACTTTACTAAAAGGTCATCGGACAGGCGGGTACAGTAAACAGGCATACCAAGAGGCAGACTGCCAGGCAGGTTGACAAGCTGACACACTGTGTAGATATTCCCTATGGGACCGAGCCTTCAGTCCTGATGGAATACTCACTATGAAGAATCATTTACATTTAGTCATTTAGCAGACGCTCTTATCCAGAGCGACTTACAGTAAGTACAGGGACATTCCCCCGAGGCAAGTAGGGTGAAGTGCCTTGCCCAAGGACACAACGTCATGGACTGGCAACGAACTGGCAACCTTCAGATTACTATCCCGCTTCCCTAACCGCTCAGCCACCTGACTCCCATTGTCAATCATCTGGGAGATCAACTGAAAAGTACAGGAGACAACTATTCTAGGCTTTAGTTTACATTTTCTACTTACTTTACACCTGTATACAGTTGAAGTATATTGAACTGAGGTATAACTCATACTGTGTATATATATATACACAGGGAGTCAGGTGGCTGAGCGGTTAGGGAATTGGGCTAGTAATCAGAAGGTTGCTGGTTCGATTCCAGGCCGTGCAAAATGACATTGTCCGCTCTGCTCACTAAATCAGAGCCCTCATATGTCTGAGTCATGGGAGCACTTAGCAGCTGTGTGTTAAACATACTGATCCCTTACCCTCAGCTCTACAGCTCAGCCATCAAACAGGGTGGATAACGTGGGTTGGGTCGTCCACGGCTGGGTAATGGATGTTTTTGTTGAGATCAAGCCTTCATCGCTGTGGTCGGTCTACGGGTCATTATGGTCATGTGATACAGCTGATACAGAGTATTACAGTTTTTCTCAGTCGCTTTGGTGCATTTCTCACATCACTATTTACATTTGCACAACAGTTAGTTCAACCTCCACAACATTTAGTCATTTGTGCACATCATAGTAGCAGTTTCTCATTCCTTCCAACAAATTGCAAGTGCGTTTGGACATGCATCAATTGCTTTCATACAACTCTCTGCTGTTTTATAACATTATCATTTGCTTATGTCATGTCAGTCAAAATTAACTATACTTGTGAATGCTGAATAGTCATTCCATATAAAACTAATAGTCCTCATTTCATTGTTTGAGTCATTATATACAAAAATGTTGAACTAGTTGTCAAAATCTGTCAAGCAAAAGTTTTTTTAAATCTTTTTTTTCCTGAAAATGTCTCCTAAATTTAACCATTTCTCTCAGGTGAATCTCAGCTTTCACTGAAGAGAAGGGGTGTGTGAAGTATCAGTTGCAACCAATGATAAGCCACTTCTCTATAATCACTGTCAGAGCTGAGTCCCATAAACCCCCACTTTAAAAGCACATCTTGTTCATAAACAATGGTGTCGGGACTTTTCATCTTGATGACACTGACACTTTCATTGACAAGAATACTTGCTTTTGAGGAATGAGTTATCCATTTTGAGCAAGTGACACGCTTTTGCAGGTTATTAACTAGGTTTTGCAGTTTGTACTAATTGTTTTGAGAACTGCATTAACTGTTGTGCAAATGTAAATAGTGATGTGAGAAATGCACCAAAGCGACTGAGAAAAACTAATAGTTCAGGTTGAACCGTTGTTCAGATGATATCCTTACCGTGTGTTTACAGGAGAGCTTCCTGGAGGGGGCGGTCCCATGATCTGTAGATTGGGGCATGCGGGTGAGGCAACGGTCTTGAGATCAGTAGGGGTGATACCTTTGATGTAAAGGGGAAATGGGACAAGGTTTTAGAAACTCCATTCTGGGGTTTTTTCCTGGTGTGGAGGACTGGAATGGTACAAGGCAAAAAGGGAGGGGGGGCCTAACATGACGAAGCCATGCAGTTCCTGTTGTCATACATGGACAGGACACTCTTCTTATGAGCTTCAAGGTACCATGGTTGACTGGGCCGCCCACTGACGCTAGCGACAGTAGAAAGACGGTCTCACAGATCATGGTCCACTTTTGTTTAACAGTTCCATGTATCACTTCCTGTAATTCGCCCCATACAGTATACTTATTAAGGATTCCGCTATGACTGTGTGTGAGTGGTTCTCACGCGAAATAGCTGCATGTTGAAATGGTGTGGAAGTTAAAAAAAATAGCTTGGGATAAGCGTGGGGCCCCTGAGTAGTTCATGGGAATTGCTGAGCAGTCGTGCAGTCTGGCGATGTCTACAGATACTAATGTCAAGAGGAGCAAACTGTACATTGTGATGTCATCTTTGTTGTGTCAACAGGAAGTAAATGGGCTGAGAGGTTAAAAAGTACCCTCCCTCTTTCCTTCTATTTTTCTGTCTCCAGTTCTCTTTCACACTCCCACTATTCCCTCTTGGTCTGAATCTCTCTCTCTCGCTCTCTCACTCTGTCGCTCTGTCGGTCTAGTCTTGTTGACCTGTGGTTCTCACAGTCCAACTCATTTTCCTCCCCCTTAACTTGGCTGCGAGCAACCACACAGGATATGAACTAAGTTGTTTCTCTTCCTGCTTTTGGACACCAAGTTGAGTCAACATGACACAATGAATCAGTAGCATACCATTCTCCTGACCAACTGCCAGAGGCACAAACTTACTGGAACTCAGGTAGGAGGGGACATGTAAAATATTAGTAGTTATTACAAAAATATTATACTTGAACCATATTGTAAATAGAAGGGTCATTTTCACATGTAGCCGGGCTTTGGTCGGCGCTACATATTCATAGGTTTGTGCTGTGTATTTTGAGGAATGAACATCCTCCCACTCGTCTAAATGACAATGATGGACTTTAGATATCACATACAGTTGACCTTAATTATTCTTATTACAGTTATATCATCCACACAGGCCGCTGGCCCCCAGGTGGGTGTGTGAAAGCAGGGGTGTCTGTGGTTCCCTCTCTTACTCATGCACACACAAACACACACACACAGAGTCTCAGTTCCCAGACGAGACGAGGATGTGCAGACAGGCAAGACATGTAGCCTTGGGCTCCAGCCAGACATGCTCGTACACTGCAGGGAGCCATCCACAGGGCATACCCAACACCTCTCACTAGCAGCTTTGTTTGTAGTGTGCATGTGTGAGTGTGTGTGTGTGTGTGTGTGTGTGTGTGTGTGTGTGTGTGTGTGTGTGAACAACACCTCCATATAGAATCCCATGAATATTTATGAGTAGATAGTGTATCGTGGGATCATCCGCAGATTCGCTCAGATTTCCCCCTCCACTCTGCTATCCCACCGAAGGGAAGAGTGGAATAAGTAGCAGAATGAGGTGGAGATGTGTTTGTATGCGCTAGCTGGAGTCTGCTGTTTTAATAAAGAGGGGGTCCTGAGGCATTTTATGATCATCTAGAGGAGAGTTATTTTCTCTCCAGTCTGGTGAAATAAAGCTGATGGCCTTGTTCCTGTTCCCCACTCCACAGACAAATGATCATTGCCTCTTTATTGCCTATCGATCGGTAGGGACGACCCCTTTCTTCACATCTAACCAGCGTTTTCATTTAGCCCCATTGAGGATAATAATGTCACAGATACTGTAACCTGTATCCCATCCGTCTGATGGCAACAAACTTCATCAGCAACCTCAAGCAATCTCAATGATCTAACTCTGTTCAGCCATCTTGGAACATTTCGGTTTTCTTATTACAGCGGCAAATGCTTGTTTTTGGGAGTGCTGTGACACATCATGAGATGCTTGTTTTTGGGAGTGCTGTGACACATCATGAGATGCTTGTTTTTGGGAGTGCTGTGACACATCATGAGATGCTTGTTTTTGGGAGTGCTGTGACACATCATGAGATGCTTGTGTGGTCGAGGGCCAGCCAGGTCTGCTCGACCTGGGTGCCGACTGAGAGGGAGGGCTGGGAGGAGGGAGCTGCATCCTGGAAGCTGTCGCTCGTTATTTCCTTCCTTTAAGACCTTCTTTTTTGTTGCACATAGTTTATGACAAATTACCCCTCATTATGCATAAAATGCTGACGCGTGAAGGTTTTTTTCTCTGCTATTTATTATCATTGTGTTCCCAGTGCTTCCTACCCTAGGCTGCTCCTGTAGCTGTAAACACTGTTCATCAAAATCAGACTGTTATCTCCTACAACAAGGCAGGGGCTAAAATGCTCTGCTGTATCACTGCTGTACCTCTCATCACATCCAAATCTGCTCTTTCAATATCTCATGATGCTCCATTAAGATAACGGCAATAATGAAGAGTGAGTAAAGACAGGATGGTACTGGAGTCAGGTGGCTGAGCGGTGAGGGAGTCGGACTAGTAATCCGAAGGTTGCCAGTTCGATTCCCGGTCATGCCAACTGACGTTGTGTCCTTGGGCAAGGCACTTCACCCTACTTGCCTCGGGGGAATGTCCCTGTACTTACTGTAAGTCGCTCTGGATAAGAGCGTCTGCTAAATGACTAAATGTAAATGTAATGTAAATGTACTGAATCTCAGGAGAAGGGTCTGTGTCTGTGTGTGGTTTGTGTGTTTGTGCATGTGTGTGTGTGAGTGTGTGCGTGTATGTGGTGTGTGTGTGTGTGTCTCTGATGTGTCAGAGCTGACAGGCGAGCCGCGTGGCTGCTTGGACTGAGGTCTGGACACACACCAGCTGATGCTGGTTCCAGATGACCTCCATGGACAGAGAAACGCCCACAGCTGATCTCTTGAAATGGATTTGTGTTGCAGGAGGGGATATCTGTGTGGGTTGCTGTAATCTGATTGACCACTGCTCTGAGGGCTGGGCTGTGTGTGTGGTGTGATCTGTGTTCATCAAGGTGTTCTGGACCAGGGCTGAACTTAGCGAGGTCATGTCTGTGAAGGAACACGTTTGATTTAAAGTGCTGTCAGAGATGGGTTTTTCCATCTGCAGTTGGATATTTGTCACACTGTTCTCCTTCATCCCCTCACTCCGGATTGGCTCAGAGGGATGAGTCCGTCACTGGATCCCTGCAAACCAGCACACATACACACACACACACATAGACTGTACTCTCACATGCATTGTGATGCATACACACATACAGAAACTCACAAACAAACAGTTCCACACACACATACACACACAGTTTAAATGGCCATCCTATCTATGTGTTGTGCGTGTGTGTGAACACTTTCAATGTTGGTGTTCAGATGCGTAGATGAAAGACATTCACCCGAGGGCTTATTTATGCCTCTTTTTTAACATTTAATTGAAGTTGTACAGTGGTTATCCTCATTCAGCTTCACTGATGTAAGTGTAAATGTAATACTGAATACATCACAAATAACAACTTTTATATATTTTCACTTAATCTTCGGTACAATCTTATAATTGTATCGAAGATTGTACACTGAGGTTGTACACTGAGGTATTTTGTACTTTTCATCTGATTAATGCGTGACTGCATGTTTGAGCCCACCCCTCTCTTTTGAGGGAGTCTGGGTCTGGTGGAGCTACTTTGAGCCTGCCAATTGGAGCATTTCCGGAGAGAGGCTTTTAATACATGCACCACTTCATAGCCCAGGCAAGCACATTCTGTCAGCACCTCTCGGCCCGTCCTTTTCACCGCACAGCCCAAACAATTTGTCTGTCGGTTAAAAAACGTGTTGCCCAGGCTGGAGTCTCAGCATGTACTTTATACTGAGTATGCGACTTGTAAAACTGCCATGTT
Organism: Osmerus mordax; assembly: GCF_038355195.1. Taxonomy (NCBI): domain Eukaryota; kingdom Metazoa; phylum Chordata; class Actinopteri; order Osmeriformes; family Osmeridae; genus Osmerus; species Osmerus mordax. Next base: position 2,632,424 of record NC_090059.1, on the reverse strand, counting down.
TTGGCAAAGCTTCGATCGTATTCTCTCCCTCTACCCTTCTCTGCTCTGTGTTGGGACGTCATCTATCAGAATTGGTTCAGCTGTACGGAGATCTCTCAGGTTCATTCCTAACTTCTGCATCAACCAGGCCTCTGGGTCAGGCCTCACACACACACACATGCTTAAACACACACACATACACACACACACTGTAAGAGAGAAAATAGTGTCCTCTGGTTGGACTGCAACCTCGGTCTATAGATTAGACTCATAGTCTGACTCACAGTGCTGAAAGTCATGTCTGGCGACCCTTATAATTGGATGTAAGCTTGTTCCACACACATAACAGCAGCATAATCTGATTTTTCTGGGGGCTCTGGCTGTGAGAGTTTGGACGCTTGCTTTCATCTGCCGTTTGAAAGGTCAGACCGCTCGCTCAGGCAGCATGGAGGCTGGCTGTGTTGGAGAAGAGCTTGCGGATTGATGAGAGGCAGAATGACTGTTTACATTTTTTGGGTGGGACTAAAACTCCTAGCTTATTAAATCCCTTGTGGCTGTGCTCAGGCCTGTTAGTGGTCCCCCTATAGTATGATATTATATCACACTGTAAAGCCTATGTAGACTGTCATGGGGTCATGTAAATACTGTCTGGTTAAATACTGGTTTCAGCTCTTGCGTTGGACAGAGAGCTGCTGTTACCATAGAGTTCTTGAAGGATGCCACCTTGTGTTCCGGTGTGTCATGATGCGGGTGTTCACCGCTGGTGTTCATACGGCTCAGATACACAAGTCCAATTATTACACGGAACAGCGCTGATGAGGAACCCCCCCCTCCACCATCCCTACGGCAGCCCCCTCCCCCTCCCGCTAGACTAGATGAGAACGTTGCCATGGCAACCGCTCAGCAACGCACAATTGCCCTCTCTCCCTCCCTCTCTCTCTCTGTTTCTCAGGTTCTGTGGTTGCACAGTGTTTCCAGGTAGATACATTGCTCCCTCCCCTTTCTGCCACCCCTTCTCTCCCCCCCCAACCCCACATTCTTTACCCTGCCATCCTCCACTTCCTCCTCCTTTACCGCCTCGCCTTTCTCCCCCTTCTCTACCACACTCTCCTCCCACCCCACCCTCCTCCCACCCCTCCTCCTTTACCACCCCCTCCTCCCTCCCATCTCTCCTACTATACCATCCCTTCCTCCCTCCTCTCCCCCTCCATCCTCCTCTACCCCCCTCCTTCCAACTATCCTCTCATATCCCCTCCTCCTACTTTACCCCACACCCATGCTCCTTCCCCTCCTTCTCTACCTCCTCCTCCCACCCCTCCTCCTCTACCACCCCCTCCTCCCACCCCTCTTCAATATCAACAAAACAATATGTACCCATATAAAATGGCTAACACTGCTGTTTGTCAGAGCTGAGACTTACAGGTATAGAGCAGGAGGTTGTACTGTAGCATGAAGGAACGCTGTGTGCTGCTTCTTGTGCTTCCCAGGGAGATTTCTTATGACCTCTCGGTACTTGTGTCACTGTAGGGTGTCTCCATAATCTGCTTTTAATTGCTTTTCATATCCCCATGTCTCTGTGTTTATAGTCTAATCAAATGTTTGATGTAAATCTCTAATAACGTCAGATCTGTGCCCATGTGGAGAGACCCACTGTCCTCCTGGAGACTGCTGCTCTCTCTGTTGGGGGAGGAGGGGGGTAGCCCTGTACCCCTGGGCCTGGGCCTGGTCTTGTTACACCCACAGCCATCGCTATTAGTGAGGACAAGACTAACCCCCTCTCTCCTCCCTCTCCTCCCCTCTCTAGCTCTCAGTCTTCCTGCTAATAACTGGGTAATTAAATGTCAAATGTCTCTCTCTCTCTCTTCACTCCTTTAGGTGGTGAGCATCCTTTTAAGAGCAACACACCGCCAGAGTGTATGTGTGCTGATCTGTGTGTGAAGCAGAAGCACTACGACTTCACACCTTCCTGCTGGCTGGACTCCTAAAGGAGAACCCCCAGAAGCGGGCCCCTCTCTGGGCTAGGGGAACACACCTCCAGCCGAGCTGAGGACGGACCAGGTCAAGGACACTCCCAAGAGCAATGTGACGGCCGGACTCATCCAGCACCTGACAGGCTGTTATGGATCTGAGCACCAGCACACAGTGAACTCACATGTGTCCAGGTATCAAACTGAGCCCTCAACTCATTCTACGGCCAAGCAACGTTTGCTTAAGTCACCTGTACTTCCTGCTGGAGTATTACATACTTCTGGTAAACGAAAAAAGTAATGTTTGTGTATGTGTGAGAAACGGAGACACTCTTATTGGTCTGTGTCCTTGACACCCTACTGTTTGGTAGTGTCACATTCATTATCACACGTTGCCTCCTGTACAGCACACGCTTTTCTGCTCAGCATTTCTAATACAGTCTATTTTAAATAGAGAGAGAGACACCGATGGAGAGAGAGAGACAGAGAGAGAGAGAGGAAGAGAGTATCTTGCCTAAAGTCAGTGTGTGTGTGCATTGACCTGTAGAGTTGAAATGTGCTGGCATATTCCTACATGCATCTGTCTGAACAGACCGCCTCACAAATGGAGTGAAGTAGAAGGGAGGGACTGAAGTAGGAATGGAATCACTCTGCAGAGGAAGGGTTTACTAGCCCTAACACACACACACACACACACTGTACAGTCAACACACTCACTATTGTACTGTGCATGGATTGGATCAGAATTGTGTTTTCCAGTCTGCCTCTCTCTCCCTAGAGCAGAAAAGGACTCTTACTTTTGTGGAGGTCAGTAAGGCTGAACCTGTTCACTGCTCTGCCTCTCTCTCTGGCTCTGCCTCTTTTTCTCTGCCTCTGTGTGTGCCTCTGCCTCAGTCTCTACAGACTCTAAATGTGGGCTGCACACTACCAGGCCTCACAAGGCCTATATTTAGCTGCAGATTAATTCTTCTGTTGATTAGCTAGCCCTCATGCTCAGTGCTTAGTATAAGTTTTACACAACTGATCTCATGATCGAAACATTAGTTCACAACCCCCACACTAGTGACTTTTCCCTTCATTTTATAGATTCCTCAACAAGTCAACAGTTGTTTTGTTGGTTTGGAGGCTAAGAGGGAGAGGCTGAGAGAGATAAATGTAGAGCGAGAAAGGAGAGACAGAGGAGTGAGGGGGAGAGAGAAATTAAGTGAGAGAGACTGAACAGGACTGGAGAGGGAGGGAGGAAGAAGAGGTTGTAAGATAAGATAAGATAATCCTTTATGTGTCCCACAGTGGGGAAATTGCAGTTTGCAAGGATGTGTGTGAGGATATCTTATCTAGGGTTGTCTTTGTGGAGAGACAGGTGCTGACCACACTTCCCCTCGCACAGGAAGACTGGCCGACTGGCTAAGCTACAGAGGAAACAGTCTTCATCACAAGCAGATGGAGGACAGCATGAGCTCACACTGGAAACACACACACACCAACACACATTCACACACACGTGCATGATTGTGACCACATGCAAGCACACACTGACATACCACACCAGCCCACAACACATTTATGTCTTTCTTTATCTCTCTGTCTTTCTCACGCACACTCACATGCACACATATACACACACCCACATACACACACACTGATGGAATCAACAACACAGCTAATGTTTGTACTGTCTACTACTGAGGTCAGGTTTTCTAAATGTCTGAGGGATAGAATGCAAAGGACATCAGGCACACAGTAACTTCCAACACTGTGAGGGATAGGTAGAGAACACGCTTTCCTTTTACAGGAACGTTAAGATGTTTTCATACCAAGGACGCTGTCTTTACCTGAGGCCGGTTTCGCTTCACATCAGCTGATTGGGTCATATCTTCCACTTTTGACTTTCTTGTGGGTTACTTGTACGTCATACTGCATCTTCATTTCACTAAAACTACCTCTGTTTACCCTTAAATGTCTTCTTTTTAGACTTTATATCCCACAGGCAAGATTCCTCACAGAAAATCACACAGGTAGACAGATTCGTATGAGTCAGTCTAAGAAGGAGCAGAGATGTGTCAGGTCAAGCATGTATCTCTATCTGTCTCCTTCTAGACTAGTTCCTCTGTGTGAGTGTGTGTTGGTGCAGGCATGCATGCATGTCTCTGCATGCAGACATGCGTATTGCGCGTGCAAGTCGCTTGTGTGTTTGTTCAGTGTGTGTGGGGGTGTCAGCGCCACTCTGTCCTGCCCCCGTCTCCCAGCCTCTGTCAGAGCTGGTTAGAGGCCTGGCTTCCCTGCACTCCCTGTCTTTAGCTTCTTTTGTTGGAGGAGTGGATGTTCTACTTCCTGTTTCCAAGGGGCCACTGAGTTCACAAAGTAGCCCGTCAGCACAATGGTTAAGACTCCTTAACGGTCACTCTCTTCATCATGTGTGTGTGTCTGGGTGTGTGTGTGTGTGAACGCCCTGCTGAGAGGAAGACAATATGGCTCAAGGCAGAGGCCTTGCTGAATGACCCATATTCCTGTAGACAACAGGCTTACACAATCCTAATCAGCAATGTGCCGCTTATGACATGATCCACTGGGGTTGTTCCCCGTGAAAGAGGATTGGAAAAATGTGTGATATTAACGTAATCACTGTTCTCCAGCTCTGTATGTGCACTGTGCAATGTGTAGGCATTCCTTTTTTTATACCGTTTCATATAAGTTTCTTTACTTTTTGCTTCTTTCTGGTTTGGGGTCAGCTGCTGTTTAGCTGTTGCATGATCAGCTTTGCCTCTTGCTCCATGGCAACTGACTTGATGTCAGAGCCTGGGGATAGTCAGAGGAGAGTGGAAGTCTGGTTGGTTGGTGTGACTGACCAGAGAAGAGGTGACCCTCCACATGTCTGGCCTCTGGGAGGAAGGTTGTGACCTCCTCGCCACCTCATCGCTCCTTCTCCTGGTATCTCCTCAAGACCCTAACCCTCCTCATCTCTCCTTCTCCTGGTATCTCCTCAAAACTCTCGCCCAGAATCAAGTGGCTGTGTTCTCCGACAACTGAGCTTATCATTTGTTTCCATGGCGCACACCTCCTTGTCCTCCTCTTCTTCTGTCCTTTCCTCCTACGAAATGAGAGGATTTAGGTTGATGGATTGCTTGCATCCTGCGTGGAAGAGAGACAATCTGTTTGTATTCTCCCTGGGAGCCAAAGGCACTGTTCTGTCAGAGGGAGAGAGGGAGAGGAGAAGAAAAGAGAGAAGGAGAGACAGAGAAAAAGAGAAATGCCATTCTGACCTCCGTTATCATTTACGACCCAGGTAAAAAAAAAAGCATTAGTCACTATAGCAACAGCTGTACTGGTGTTGTTCCACAAACACCCTCTCCCTGGTGTACAGTAACCTGTCTCACCTTCTCTACCTAGTATAGAGTAACCTGTCTCACCCCCTCTGAGACTTTCTTAAATAGAAAGTGTACCCTGGAGGAAGAAAACCAACTGAGTTCTGATGATATCAGAAACATCTATGTAGTATTTAGAAGTATACATAGATAGGCTAGATATTCCACCCCCCATACTGCCTGCCCTTCTTTCTTCACTGGTGTGTGTCTTTCTTTTTCTTTTTCACTCTTACTCTCTTTCATCTCTCTCCTCTTCTTTTTCTCTGTCTCTCTCTCTATCCTTCTATCTTCTCTTTATCTGTCTCTATCTCTTTCTATCTTCAACAAAGATTTAATGATAACGAAATTGATGTGCTTGTTCATGAGGTAACAGCTAATTTAAATATTATACAAGGCCGGAATTCCACACCGACACAAAAAAAAATGCAATCTGGACCGAAATTACAAATTCCAGTAACTGTAATATTGCATTGCTGCTTAATCTGTAAATCTGTAACGCGTAATGATTTTGTGTTCACTCAACTCAAAAAGTGTTATCCTTGTGGCAAAAATCCTTTGGCCTATGTCTTCGTCTTGCTCGGGTTATGTCAGAAATATTTATCTATCAAGCATTGCACAGTCAGTCGGTGAACAAGTTTAAGAAAGCTTTATTGCTTGCGGCCGGCCCGCAAGGAGACAAAACATCACACGCCATTGTGCTACAAAGTTTGTCCGCTAGCATGTTGTGCTAGCAACCTATTTAAACAGACCCGCTCTTGACAATGATTGGCTAATACAAAGGCATGCAAATGTCCCAGGGCTCTTCTTTCATTAGCTCCCCTGCATAGACCTGGCGTGCGTGTGTGCATGCGTGTTTTCGTGTGTGCGTGTTTATGACATCAACCCTGATTGAAACACAACAACAGAATCTCCGGTCCTGATGTCGTAAAAGCTCCTTCACATATAGGTGCCAAGCAAATGGTCACCAGACCTTGCGTCTCCACCTAGTCCTTGTCACACAGTATCTCCTTAAAACAACCAAAACTCCGTTCTTAGTCCTCAGCTCCAAGATAAGGGTCCTGTATGTTTACCCAGATTTTACTCAGATTTGGGGGTAAGCCTCTCTTTGCACCCAAGGAATACTGAACACAGAATCATTCTTATACAGGATAACAGTTACATCTTTAACTTTTCTAACAGGTTACTGCTGCCATTTCACCAGGAGACATATGTTCATCCTGGTTTACACCTGCTTTTAACAGGTGTAGAGATTTTCACTGCAAAATAGAGGCGTGCTTTCACGGGCGGTTTTTGTACCTACCGTGGAATACATAATTATGCGCACTTTACGCATCCCCTCCCATCTCTTTATGGTAAACTCCCACTTTCCCCTTGACCCACCCGTGAATGCATATGCATGACACCGAAAAGCGCAATTTGCCATTTTCAGTTCCCGCGACAGTAGGGCTGTCAACGAATATTCTATATTCGAATATATATTCGAATAGTGGTTAAAAACTGAAATTCAAATGTGAAAATTAATATTCAAATGTAAAAAAAAAGTTTAAAAACAAAACAAAAAAACAACCGCGGCAGCAGCGGCGCGTCTGTCTGATTTGCGGGTGGGCGCGCGCCTCAGCGTCACTGCTGATAGCTGACTTGCGTGGAAGATGGCAGAAAATGCAGAACCCAGCTTGACCGCAGCAGAGAAAGTGATTGTAACCCCAAAAAATCTAAAGAGTGATGTCTGGAAATATTTCGGATTTTGGTCAGTTGATGGTAAACTTGTTGAGCCTACAGCTAAAGTAGTGTGTAAGCTATGTAAGCTAGAGTTTGCTTACCATTCAACAACTAGCAACTTGAGGCTACATCTCCATGTTTACCACAGCACAGCTCACTCGGAGCGTTCAATGTCGGTTCTATACTGTAAAACTTCAATTAATGTTAATAATATTTGTTTCAATCACAGAATGAAGCCTGCCATATTTGTGACAAGAATCGCGACCTTAAATTGCTTGCACAAAACTCTTGATCAGAACTCAGCATGTGTTTATTGTTGTCGTTCATTTTACACCGCTATGCGCAGAGAGCGCGACGGTGCGGGAGAGAGAGAGAGAAAGAAAGAGTGCGTGTGTGCGAGCGAGAGGCCAAGGTCTGCGGTCTTGGACATTAGTTAATTTACATTAACTAATGGTTCATGGTCCAGCTTGGTAAACATGACGGTCTGCATGTCAAGTTTCAGCAGGGGCGCAAACTAAAGTGTGTTTGTGTGTGAGAAAGAGAGGCTGTGTAAATCTGATGGTATCAGGACAGATTTAGAGCTTGGGTGAGATATTAACAGTGGCTCCGTGACAACCAGAGTGGCACGCACTGTATACTTAACCCTTGTGTTATCTTCGGGTCATTCTGACCCATCAGTCATTGTGGCCCACCGTCGTATTGCGACAACTTTACCGCATACAAAAACAAAGTGAAACATTTTCTTTTAACCGTTGGGCTGTCTCAGACCCCCCACATTGCGAAGGTTAAAATAAAATAAAAATATTTGTTTTTGTATTGGGTAAAATTGGGTAAACACAACGATGGTTCGTTATGAACCTTTGGGTCATGTGACCCGAAGGCAGCACAAGGGATATACACATGAACACACACAAACATGCACACTTCTCTCCCTCTGCCACTCTATTTCTCTCCCTCTCTCTATAGAACTCCCACACTTTCTCCCTCTCACTGTCTATCCCTCTCTCTCCCTGTCTCTCCCGCTCTCCCCCTCTCTCACTGGCTCTCCCACTCTCTCCCTCTCTCTCCCCTTTCTTACTCTAAATCTCTCCCTCTCTTTTTCCTGAACATACACACAGACACTCAAGCACACAAACACCCCCACACACACAACCTCTTAACCACAGATGAACAAACTGGCAGACTTTGGGAAAGCACAGACGTGCATTTTACTGCTTTGAAACCACAGATTGAAGTAAATATTTTCTATTTAATTATGGACTTGGCCTCCATACATCACAAGAATGTGAAAGGCTTTTCCAAATGCTTGGAACATGTGAGATGTGGCATTTCACACGCCCGCCCGTTCATGCTCACTAACACGATGTCTATTCCCAAATGTGATAATATTGTTGTGGCTAGCGTATCTTTTTAAGAGGATTAACGCTGGCATAATCACCTACTATTTATGTAATTTTTATCTCTTAGAGAAGCTAAAACCTCAACACCGAGCCATAACTGTTGAGCAAAGGTTTGGGATCGTGGCATGTGTTGTTCGGCAGAATGTTTTGATATTTACAGTTACTATGGAGACACATTTCAAATGATACTTATTAGTCTCACTCAAAGCAAAAGTTAGATTGATTGATGCTGAATTGTGTGCAATCAGGGCCTTCTCTTGCTGTAAGTCTCTCTATATATCTTTTGACAAGTCGGGCTGCTGGCGCAGGATGCCTGCGTGTCCTGTAAACCTTTAAACCCCTCTCACATCCGATCCATACTCTCTGTGGTCGCCCCGTGAAGTTCTGTGTTAAAAAAAACAACAAATCCTTTTCATAGAATATGTGCTGAAGCGTTTGTATTCATACCGGTAGTTCAGGGTTACACACTGGTTTAGTGTTAGTGGTTAGCATTGAGCTAGCAGCCTCCCTATACCTTCCCACTAATGGGCCGTGCATGATGTCCCTCATCTGGGAGATCTTACATTTGTTCCAATTCAGCCTGACGCTGGCTGACGCAGCAGAGCTGGGCACAGCCAGGACCCAAGGTCATTACCAGCGCCCCAGAATCCTCCCTGGGAAGCAAGGCAGGTTGATTAATGGCTCTGTGCGGAGCGCGGAAGGAACCTAGATTGGCGACAGCCCTGGGTTGTAGAGGTGAAGTTGATGGAAGTCATGCAGGAGAAGGAGGGAAAGAGAGAGGTCGAGGCGCTCCTTGTGGTAGCTCTACGTGGAAGGGATCTTTATGAATAGGGCGACTACAAGAACGGTCAGAAACATGCAGTCAAGCTCCTTCGTCTTCCATTTGACATCCGGAAAGTGTAAAGAAAAACTGCCAATAGTGCTTGTAGGACAGCAAAATCTTTTTTTAAATCCCACAAATGTTCTTTCTCCCAAAGCATTACAACAGTAACCGCTGCAAACACAAAAGTATTTCTCATCTTCTTTAACAAACCACATTAGAGAAAATCAAGTTATGGATCAAGCAAAATACAAATAGAATTAGAGTTGGCTTTGAGGTTTTCTCTGGACAGATATTCAAATTGGAAGACTCCTATCTGTCAGAGGTGAGAAGCAGAAATGTACTTATACATCATAGCTGGCAGCAATATAAAGGTTGCAGTTGTATGAGGTCTAGTGTGTCTGTATGTATGTTGAGCAGGTGTGAGATGGATCACTAACAAACCAAAAGTTCACAAATTCAAAGATGACAGCAACAACTGAATATGTTTTGTAGTTTCATTTGATGGAATAACAATGTATGATTAAATTCAGTTCAATGATTGAATGACCCTAGCAGAAGACTGGTAAGAAAGTGCCTGGACAGCAGAAAGAGAACCTGGACAGGTGAGGAGGAGACGGGGTTGGAGTGTAAACGTAGAAACATGAGTAACAAGTAGAGCATGTTGTATTTGACCTCTGACTGGTCCTAGGTGTGTGCTTTCATTAGCAGATGGGGATTGGTTGTGTGATTGATGTGATTAACGTCAGGCGTGTAGTAATTAGGTGACTGAAGTTGGGGTGTGGACTTTTCCTTGAGCCTAGAGATATATAACTCATTTCATTAAAATATTCCCTTAATCTCCATGGTGAGGAAATATATATATATATAAAAGCTGAGATCCACGTAACTAAAAACAGAATACTTCATACATGTGGTAAATTATGGTTTGTGATTTTGTGGACTAAAAGCAGGACCCTGAGGTAGAAGAAATTCAGCGGTCATTTGGAATTACAACAAATAAAATAAGTTACTGACTTGGCTGTAGTCGTGGGTGAAAATCGAAGTAGCCCAGCGCCTATTTTCATTATTGCCAGGTCGGACCTGTGTATAACTTTAAAACTACCCAAAAGATGTATATATTTTCCTAGTTTTGTGATCGATTGTGATACAGCAGAGATTATCGTTTGTATTTCTGGGCTTCTGACCAAACCCTTACGTCTGTTAACTGTACCGTAGACAGTGTTGGGGAGTAACGGAATACATGTAGCTACCGGCGTTTCAGAATACAAATACGTATTCAGAATACAAATTATAAGTAACTGTATTCCGTTAGTTACAATTTAAATAGTTGGTATTTGGAATACAGTTACATTCTTGAAATCAATGGATTATATTACGATACTTATCTGTTTCACGAGTTTATTCACTCTCTAAATAAATTAAGGCAACTCCATGCATTTCCCAGAACTTCTATCTGGTGGTTTCTACACTGTACGAACACAACTATCTATCGCTTCCATGTCATTGCCTCTCGTTCTTTCCTTCTGCAATGCTATTGGCTAAGCCAATGCATGGCCATCACATGCACAGCGGATGCAAACACACATACCATGGTTGGCCAAAGCATATGGCAAGCCGTTTTATCATTTAACCAATGAATTGTTGATATCAACAATTCAAATGGTTGATATCAACAATTGCATTTTGGATATCCACAATTCGAATTGTGGATATACAGGGCCCCTATATTGTACGAATTATAATTGCTTTCTTTTAATAACGTTTGTTTGCAATACACCATCTCCATCGTGTTTATTTCATTGTATTCATAAAATTGATATCTTCATTTATCTTACTAGCTAATGGATTGTACTGAGCCCTCTAATTATTTTGGTTGCTGCGGGTTCTCCATTGCATCATCACTGTGGGGATGAGATGGGTTGTCCATGATGGCCATCAGCTACTCTCAGCCTCCTTCTCCAAGCTGTCCAGCATGATCCCCAGCAGAGAACTCACCTTTGATGAAGAAAGTATCTTGTTCGTCTTCATTAACGGAGACTTAAGTTCAGTTCTGTATTTTTATAAGTGACTAAATGTATAAGTATTATTGATCTGCAGATTGGGAGAGAAAACAGACCTCTGACAATAAATGACGGCACAACACCAGGCTTAGGTCTCAATCGTGTCTCCCTGCTTCAAAGGTCGGAGGATCATGTTTTAATATTGCCACAGACCACTTTCTCGTGACCCTGAACATCTATTCAACCTGACTACACACTATCTACTCCAGGGCTCGACAATAACAATGGCCCGGGGCAAGTAAAAAGTAACGTCGGGACAGTTAAACTACCAACTCACTGGCCCGATCGAGCCACTGCAAATTATTGATTGAAAAAAATTTGCATTGTAAAAGTTAACATCCTTCATATGTTTTGCTATCTGCTAAATGCATAAATAACTTTGCATCTCGCGGGGTGCACAGTTGGCAAATCAAGAGTTGAGTAGTTCAGTCAAGACACTCACGTGATTGATTTCACCATTTATTCATACACATGACAAATGGTTTAACATTGGCGGAATGGATGTACATGGGGAAGCGCTCCCTGCCTTCACTGCAGCATGCATGACATGAGGCAAGGAGCAACAAGTTAAATCCCCAAAACACCAACACTCCGCCAGTCTATACTATGTGTAGAGCGGAGCGGAGCGCCTCCTGAGCCTCAGGAGGACCACATGACATCCCACTGTTACTGGCGACAAAACAAGGTGTTTTCTGGATGCCCAGGTCATGCCATCATTACGATGACTACGGCTATGTGTGAGATAAATGTGTCAGCGGTGCATCCGCTGTTCCCAGGGCATCTAAACGGACGTCCCCATGTAGACACTGGATTCTGATGGCGACGTAACGCATCAGAGGACGTCTGCGGATCACCACGGCTGCATGGAGATCCGAAGAGACATACTAACATTGATCGGGGAAGCGTCCCTGCAGGCTACCTGCAGCATGCAGATACCTATTGCAATCAGTATAGCTGGCTTCATGCAGACCGTCTCACAAGCTTCTCGGTTCATCATTATTGGGTGTGCTTTGCCTTTGGCAAGGGCACAACCTTTGTTTTCTCACATATATATTATTTATTTATTGTTTATTTTGGCCCCCCTAAGGGGGGCCAAAATTTGGACTACATAGACTACGCCTGTGTCAAAATGTTTGTCTTGGTCTCGATTGCGTCGCTTGTATTTTTATTTAGGTTCCGTTGCACGGTTTAGGAGGTTACAGCGTTTTTGTGGCAAAAAAGTGCCTTTAGTCGACGAAGGGTACTCAGTGCTAGCTACGTCACCACGTCAGCACATGTTAGCAACGAAGCATTGAATTAATGTGCTGTTGCACAGCGAGTATCGTATCGTGCCGTGGTGTACTACTACCAAAGAACTTATATTGACTCTTTGCTACTACTAGCAGCATCATACATGTACATTTAAGCAAATCAAGACTTGCATGTACAGTAAGTAATGTCACATTAAAGAATGTATGTAAAGTTTAAACTCAAGCTTGTGTGGTGCGTCGCTGGCTTCAGTTCCACAGCCTAAACTTTATGTCAAAACAAACATTCTCATTTCCGGCGCCTTCAAACAATCCCCTCACTCAGTGAAGTTTGGATAGCCACCGCAACTAGCTGGCTCGTAGCAAACTTCTTTTGAATTAGCCATTTCTCTATAAATAGATGTAAAGCTTATTTACGTTGTTGGGGGCATATTTTCAGTTTGCAGATGGAATCACAATTCAAACAGTACCATCTGAAATACTGCCGGTGACAACGTTGTTACGTTAGCAACGACGCATGGATACAACGTGCATAGATGTGCTGTTGCACAGCGAGTATCGTATCGTGCCGTGGTGTACTAGCAGCATCATACATGTACATTTAAGCAAATCAAGACCTGCATGTACAGTAAGTAATGTCACATTAAAGAATGTATTTAAACTCAAGCATGTGTGGTGCGTCGCTGGCTTCAGTGCCACAGCCTAAACTTTGTCAAAAGAAACATTCTCATTTCCGGCGCTTAAAAACAATCCCCTCACTCAGTGAAGTTTGGCTAGCCACCGCAACTAGCTTGCTCGTAGCAAACTTATTTTGAATTAGCCATTTCTCCCTGAAAAGATGTAAAGCTTATTTACGTTTTTGGGGGCATATTTTCAGTTAGCAGATGGTACTGTTTGAATCGCGATTCCATCTGAAATACTGCCGGTGACAACGTTGTTACAGTAGCTTATTTCAAAGGGGGTTCGCTTGTTTCAAAGGGGGTTCTTGAGTAGGCTAAATGCTTGAAAATATCACAAGATGGGGAAAAAACTTATTGAAGACCTTTCACAGTCGACATGATAACACTAGAGGAGGGGGTGTTTTTAAATCCACTATTGGAATTCACACAGGCTGTAACCCTAGTACCTAGTCCGTTCTCACAAAAAACACACCATACACACCCCAGGAATTAATATTTTCACTTTGAATCACAGTGTATCACTGATCACCATAAAGAGGAGCCATTAAGAGGACGGACCCACCTGCAACTGACGCAAGCGAGCACACCCTACAATTTCCACAGAAATGTACCCTCTAGTTGTTACTCCTTATCTGACGCATTGATTACATCAGACACATATGTTCAGCATTGTCAGTACACATTGGTATATCTAAAGGTGTAACCGGGCCAGGGTATTCTTCTCTGCCTTGAGAAAAAGAAGCTCAACGCTCCAATTAAAAATGTTCCTCTTATGATGTCATAAGACAACATGCGTGCCAGTGACCGTAGACCAGATAGGCCACAATATTAGGGGGCCGCTAAGGCTGTATAAAACATCAAAAACAGCATGTCATGGGACCTTAAGATGCGTCTCTTAAGTAAGAGACATAACTAGTAGTATATGAAATAGGAGCAGGATTAGCATCATAGATTCATTCCTTTACAGGACACATCCTATTAAACTATTACTGTCACGGCTGTACTGAGGACCCAAACGCACGACACACAAGGTTTAGGACGTGCGCAGACTTTTATTGAGAGAAGGATGGGGAGGACGGTTGAGGGTAACTGGTGGATGGTGGAGGGGGGTACCGGTAGGACTGGAGGACTGGAAGCGGTGATCTGGTGGTGGAACAAGAACAAAGGTCAGCACAAAAACAGGCATAGACTGGTCCAAAACACGGAAAGCCAGGAATACAGACGTGGGGGTCGGTGATTCAACAAACTGGCGAGTAGTGGGTGACAATCCGGGGTTTAAGAGCTGTGGTGGTGATGAGGGAATGAGCCGCAGGTGAGGTGAGTACCGGGAGGGAGTGAAGAAGCGGAATGGATGACTGGACCTGGAAGAAACGGACTAAGACCCGGTCTGGCCTTGGCCGGGGACATGACAATTACTGCTATTAACCGACAACGTTTGCCATCTCCATTGTTAGGCTACTTCAAATGTCACTAGGACGATGTACTCCAGTGCTTCCGTTGTATTCATCATACCGCTGCTCGGAATTGAATGAAACGTCATCAAATGCGATCGAGTAGATTGGATCTGCTCCACGATTCTAACAACCAATTTAATCGGCACTTCTGATCGGCTCGGTCAAGCAGTGACAAACAGGGCAGCTTAGTAACAATAACACTACTAATGGCTAAAGTAGCTACCTAGCGAACTCTGGCTGCTTCTTCGAATGCGGGCTTGTGCAGCAATGCATTCATGCTCCTATTATTGTTGACTGCTAGTAGACTGAGAAGCGTGCACATTGCATTGTCCTTGCACGATATGTCCAACCCTACACCCCGCAATCGATCAGACGCCTGTCCAACAGGTTAGTGCACCGAGAACGTGATTCACGACAGTACCTGCAAATGTCGCTCCTCGGATATGCCAGATATGCCGCGAGTGCTCGTGGTCGGCTCCTGAACGCAAGCCCCCTTTTGGACAGCACAACAGCAGCACGGGAAACGGAGCCGCCCTTCGCCGGAGCCTTCCCCGGCAGCATGCAGGGGAGCGGATGGAACGGCCTCGCTGCACTCGAGGAACAAACAGCTCCTAGTGGCCAACTGTCCCTGTTGTACAACGGACAGTCCTTAATGTTGGCCGGCAAGGTCAAACGGGAACTGCGCCTGACTCGGTGCCCCGAGTTTCCACCGACCCCATCGGTGCAGGGCTCCTCGGATGGAGAATCATCAGGAAGCGGCTCGAAACCTTCATTCAGATCCCCAAAACACGCAGACGCCGTCAGAGACCGAAGAGACAGACAGGGAAACGCGAACGACAGACAGGCCAACACAACACAGAGAACGGGGCGCGACCAGCAATGGCAGCAGCGCAGAACACAAAGGTAATCGAGGACGTGTGTGCGTGCATGTGTGCGACTTTATAGCGCCGCCTATCAAGCTAAGCCTATGGGCTGAGAACACGGCGATGGGTGATATGGCGCGCGCTGCCCGAGTGCCATGCCTTAACTAGCTCCGGTCATTGAGTGACGAGTGGTTGTCAAATTGTAATTCTCTAATCTTGATAAATTTTTTAACAACTGGCGCGAGACAATAAAGTGAAGATGGCAGCAAAGTAGAGCTATGAGCTCAAATGGAAGCAACTTTTTTTATGGAACGAAGATGCACTGTGTCGTCTGTCGTATGTTCCCGTCTAAAGCGGATAGATATTTTTGCTATGGAAGCTTTTATATATTAGCATTGATGGACAAGAGGTTTCAGTTTCTTCCAGACAGAGTTGTGCAGAGATGGCTGTCAGCAGGGAAGAGAGCACATCATGTTTGAGGTTAAAAGTCAATTGTTTTGCTGACTATTACCTTTTTATTTTTTATCACTATAAATGTGATTTCATTGTTGTTCTTTTTATATCCAGGATGTGTTTAATACATGGTTAAACATGTAAACAGAATAACACAACTTATAAGTCTTTGGTTTTGTTGTGTTGAGGGAGTCAGGTGGCTGAGCGGTTAGGGAAGCGGGCTAGTAATCAGAAGGTTTCCAGTTCGATTCCCGGCTGTGCCAAATGACGTTGTGTCCTTGGGCAAGGCACTTCACCCTACTTGCCTCGGGGGGTATGTCCCTGTACTTACTGTAAGTCGCTCTGGATAAGAGCGTCTGCTAAATGACTAAATGTATATGTAACAATGATAAATTACAACTTTTGGAGGGGGGGCCAGTAAGTTTCAAACCCACTGGCCCAGTGGGGCCAGTGCCAAAAAATGTTAATGTTGAGCCCTGTACTCTTATCAATAACAAACTCACATGAGAACATACTAAGTATCTAATAATAATTAATATAATAATAGACTAATTCTATTATTTAGTGAATAACTTAAGTACATGAGAAATCCCATGCATGCATGTACAGTGAGACAGACACAGTGATGCAATGTGTGTCCAAGTTAGGACTGTAATTGGAATGCTTAATAACACCCATTGGAAATGCCAAAGTCCTAGGAATTAATGACTGCATCTTTTATTATGAACCGCATCATTTCAACATATTTGTGGAATAATAAAACACAAATGTCTGCCTTTTCCCTCCCACATGAAAAACATAGGCCTACTTATGTAAAATGAGTTGGTTTTGGATTGGGTTGGACGGTTTAGCATCTATTAATAGCTCCAAGAGGAAAGTTTCGTAGTTTTATTACAAATGATTGAAAGCTTAATGGATGCCAGTAGTGCTTCAAAGTATTGGGTGGTATAGTCTCATACATTTTCGTGCGTGCAATACATTAATAAACATTAAGACAATGATTAAGTTTTTTGCGGTCACAAAATATCCAACTTAAATAGATGTTCTACTAAACCGAATGCCAACGGATTGCAAAGTCTACAATGGCCGCAGTGGGCAACGCTCTTAGCGTATAAAATGTTACGCCTTTGCAAACAGAATTTACGTAGCCTGCCTACTCCCATCCACATGATAGTCATTAGCCTACATTGTTTATATCCAGAATTGAATTGTTGATATCCAGAATTCGAATTGTTTATATCCAAAATGCAATTGTTGATATACAAAATTCAAATTCTTGTTATACAAAATGCAATTGTTGATATCAAAAATTCAAATTCTTGATATTCAAATCAGGCTTTGAAATTGTGAGAAAATCAGCAGTCTTCTCTGCTTGAGACTGGGGGAGCGTGTCGCCTGAAGGAGCTGAAGCTCCGCCCCCTCGAATTTATTGAATTTAGCAACAACAGCAACACTAGCTAAATCAATTGCAGATATCAGAACAGCCATACCTGCAGTCTCTGAGTGTTTTATGTGTTAATTACTTTGTCTTTGCATCGTACCAGCTGAGTAACAGAATGCAACCGTCTGTGATCTGGCGAAGATCGGTCGCTGTGACGTAGATCGGTCAGGTTTTGGCTCCGCCTATACAAAACCTGAGCTGAAAACAGAAGAGAAACTGTTCAATGGTCTAACTCCACATTTCAGTGCGTCAAAGTTTTCGCGCTTTGCACATGCTTTCAGGAACTCATTTCACACGTATATAATGTAATGAGAAGCAAATCATGGAATTTGCTTTACAGGATCTTTAAGAGACACGTACGAGGGTTCTCCTTACAAGCATGTTCGGGAAACACACGTAAGAAATAACGATGGTTCGTTATTTTGCTCGTAGAGAACCCGAGTAACAACTAAGATCCATCGTTATCGGGAAACGCAGTTTAGTAAGCAGGATTTGCATTCCGCATTCCTACACTTAAAATGCAATTCAAATGCCAAATTCCAGAAACTGTAATATTGCATGGCTGCTTAATTTGTAACGCGTAATGATTTGGTGTTCACTCAGCTGAAAAAGTGTGATCCTTGTAGGGATGTCACGAGAACCGATACTAACGATACCTTCCGGTTCTAAAATGTCAAAACACCGACGATGCCCATTTTTTTGAAGCACCGTAGGCACCGTTAGCGACGATGCCAGTGTTAGCAGCATCGGTTCCGGAACTGATGGGGGCAGCATACGCTTCAGTGTTCCAGTATTTGTTGCACTATAAGCATTAATTGCACTTTATTATGTTGTTCTATGCTATATTGCACATGTTTTTATGTATTGTTATGACATTTTGATATTTTTCAAGTATTTTAGACGTGTGAGTTCTAAATATTTCCGACGGTCCACACAGCGCAAGTTATTTATCCGAAACGGTACAGTAGCTAGCTAGCTTTCGTTAGCTTCCTGGCTAAATTAGCTAGCATAATACTCGTAGCAATTCTACTACCATGCTAGTGTTACTTGTTAATGCCGAATTATACTTCTCCGACTCCATTACGGACAGACGGACGGACGGAGTCGGACGGATTGGTTGAATTAGCCTTCTCATTAGTACATTTTGAAGCCATACTAAAGCGTTTGTCGCATAGTTTTTGTCAATCGGAAAATATTCAGTTGGAATGTTCGAAATCGCATATGTGAGACCCGCATTCGAACGATCACATATGTGCGACGCTACTCCTTTACGGGTTAATAAAGAAGTTCAAGTGCATGGAATCTTAAAAAAACTTTTTTTTTTACGTGGTATTGAAATCAGCATCGAGAATCGTGTTATTTTACTGGTATTGGCACCAACTACTGAATTTTTGGTATTGTGACACCCCTAGATCCTTGTGGCAAAAATCCTTTCAGCTCGTCTCCTTGGCCCTATGTCTTCGTCTTGCTCGGATTACTGCTGCCTTTTCACCAGGAGGCATATGCGAGGAAACCCGCATCCTGTTTTACAGCTGCTTTTAAGAGGCGCAGAATTTTTACCGCAAAATAGAGCTGGCTTTCACGGGCGGTTTTTGTACATACCACGGAATACATAATTAGGCGCACTTTACGCATCCCCTCCCATCTGTTTATGGGAAACTCCCACTTTCCCCTTGACCCTATCGTGAATGCATATGCATGACACGGAAAAGCACAATTTGCCATTTTCAGTTCCCGCGACAGGCAGTCTGCGCTTTTACCTCAGTGCGGCATGTTTGTACATACCTCGCCATGCTTTTACGAGCATGTTGCAAAACAAATACGCCTGAAGTGGGCACAAAAGCGTTAGTACATGAGGCCCTCAGAGTGATCACATGGGACACAGTGTAGATTCACATGGTACCTCTCCCCATACAACAATGCTAAAGGTAGATAAAGGTAGGCTGTCTTCCTGAGGGCGTACCATGCTGATTGTCCTACATTCTGGAGCTCAGTGGCTTGGTGTGATGGACCTTCTCAGGGTGCCTGTATTCCTCACTGAGAACCTGTGCTGGATGTGCTCCACAACAACCATGTTGGCGCTAGTCTCCAGGTTACCATGGGAACAAATCGTGAAGAATTATAGTCCTCGTTTACAAAAGATCCATTAGCTTCTCCAGTTTCACACTCTGGTCTCTAAAAGCTAAATCTGGAAACAGGCTACAAATGGTCATCGTAAACGTTCCAGTTTTCTTAATTAAAACATGTAATTTAGGTTACACCAACTTGATTAATTATCTCCAAATTATAGCCTACCAAATGATTCTACTAGATTGAATCAATCCTTGTAAAGTGATGATGCAATCAGAGTTTTGTTTTGGCAGCAACAGACGTCAAATTTTGGAATGTCAAACGCGATCAAATCCTTTCAACTAGGTTAGAGAAGAGGGAAGTTGCTGGCAGATGGATCCATCATCTTCACTCTGCACTGAACTCTGGGAATGTAGTCCACCGTCCTTTAAATAGAAAGTCTGCCTGCCCTGGTCCACTTCTCAGCTCCCTACAGGCAGGCAAAGAGACCAGATAATACGCCCCAAAAAAATGTACTGTACAAAAGACACACTCCTGACCACCGGCCAACATCTATCATGAGGCCTGTCTCACACACAGGTCTGTGGGGCTGGTGAGGGTCCCTGGTGGCTAGCGAGAGAATGAAGGATCTTCCCTTTTAACAAGGACTCTGTGTGCCTTCGCATTCCCTTCAGCCCAGAGGACATGCCTGCCTTGTCCTTCTCCCAACAACCCTGTCCAGCTGATGTTTCCAGAGAGACAGAAACATTGACATAGCCTGAGAAAAGAATGTTCCCAAATTCTACAGGACCAATAGTGCTCTGTCTTAGAGGGGAGATAAACTAGCAGGGAGCATTGTGTTCTCTTACCTAACTGCCTGGCTGTCTATTTTATCTTTTAATTGTAGCTAGCTTGTTCTTTTCTGAAAGCGGGGCTGTGCTGGCTAATTAGGCAGTCACACATAAAACAACTGCAGAGACAGGACTCTGATTATGTCACTGTGGGGTCTAACACCCGTCAGGAAGAAAGAAAGCTGCACACTACAAGCGAGACTCTACAAGATCAGTGCAGAAGCAAAGACTGTTAGACAAAAGGATCTTTTCACCACGTTGTTTCTTCTGTACAGTGAACTGCGGGTTTCAGTAAAGACCAGGTCAAAACGTCAACACTGCGTCTGCCATGTTGACATATAAAATTCTGTGTCTGAGCCAGTCTGAAATGTCTTTGTATGGTGTCCACTGTTGTCTTTGTGAAAGAGGAGAGGATGAGATCAGGATGAGAGGTTGAGGTGGGCTGTTCTCAGACAGAAGCAGGTATTTAGAGGAGGTAGATGTGTAATCAACAGGGCCTGAACTGTAACTCACACCACGCCACACCTAACAGGTGTGTGTGTTTGTGTGTGTGTGTGTGTGTGTGTACATCAGTGTTGGGAACGTTACCGAAAATGTCTAATTAGTTACAGTTACTAGTTACTTATTTCAGAAGTAACTGCATTACTTTATTAGTTACTGCATAGAAAAGTAATTAGTTAAAAGGGAAAGTAACCTTTGCGTTACTTTTAATTTCCTGCTTCTATTCTCAAATTAACCCACACAGATAGTTATACTATTTTAGTGTTGCAGTGGCACAGTGTGGGACAAGACAACTGTAAAATGTTATTTATCATTGTATGTTGCTAATTAGTTAACGGACTTCTGTTGACATAGGTCGCATGTCTTCGACAACATACCTGCCAATCATTCTGTTTAGTTCTGCCTGGCTTAGAGACTGGGAATACTTTAACATCAAGCCTCTGCTGTTTTGATGGAGTGGCTCCGACTGTTTGATCAGTGGAGCTAGCACTGGGGTTTTTTCCCGATTAGCTTTGTAGAGTGTGTTGTTTTACTAGGTGCTTGTGAAGATTAGAATTCTATTCTTCGCAGTGGATAAAGTTCTCGCACCTGCACACAAACTACAACTAAACAGTCTAAAATCCTGATTGATTCATTCATACATTGCGTTGCTGTAAACTCCTTTGAGTTAGATTAAAAAAAGGAAATTGGGGAATTCATGCAAGAAAAAAGTAACGAGCAACGAGCCCATTTAAATTTGAGTAATTGTAACTGCCTTATTTAATTGGAAAAAGTAATTAGTTACATTACTAGTTACAGCCAAAAGTAGTCTAGTGGAGTTACAGTAAAGGCCTTTGCACAGTCCGAAATTCGTGTCCGAAATGTTTGCACGTAAAAAAATAAATACGACCTCACGTTATGTCAATCGCGCTTACACACTGCCTCAGAAACTTTCGTCCGTCAAAAAAAAGTTTGGATCGGGTTCGTCACATTGTCACAGTGGACTGGATGCCAGAAAGCCGATTGAAATAATGAACAATAAGTATTATTGTATTAACAATACATATTATTGGGTGTGCTCAAGCCTTCGGCGAGAGCACAACCTTTGTTCTCTCACATATATATTTATTTATTATTATTTATTTTCGCCCCCCTAAGGATCAGTCAATATTTGAACTACATACACAACGGCGGTGTCAAAAGGTTCGTCTTGGTAGCGATTGCGTTGGTTGTATTTTTATTTACGTTCCGTTGCATGGTTTAAGTAGAAATTGCGTTTTTGTGGTGAAAAGTGAAGCTAACGGTGGCTAATTTGCTAGCCACAGTCACTGACGTTACTAACGTCACTACGTCACTAACGTCACAAAAACACGCGTGACTACCTGTAGCAGAACATTCGTTTCACATCTGTTAACTTGGGGGATAGCTAGGCTAACTATAGCTTTACTGCAAGGCAGCTGCAGGAACGCCACAAGCAAAGAGGCCAGGGTGATAACTATTTACTCATTTTACTTTGTGATGTGAAACACAATTATGAAATGTAATGTACAATATTAGCTGATATTATTAAGGAAGTAGGCCCACATCTACTTTTGGAAACGGTAGTCTACTATTTCACTGAAGCATTAGCATCATGACATTAGCCTCTGTTGCCCGGGCAACACATACTACAGTGGTCTATGATGCATCTGTTTTCAATGTTTAAAATAAACATTCCTCACAAATACATTTTCGTTGTAGGATTTATTATGACATTACAAGTAAACGATTTGTGGGTGAAATTATCATTACCTGTGGTTTCAAACCAGTGTTGCTCACTGCAATGCTGTAGCCTACGCGAGACACTACAAAAACATCTACACAGCTGTAGGAAGTCAAACGGCGACAGAACATGTTCGGCACTCCCCTTACTTAATCAAAAGTCTATCTAACTACTAACCTGAACTTCATTGCCACAGCCTAAAAGTTGCCAATCTGTTCATGAAAATAATTAATTTCAGCCTAAACCGTACAACGGAACGTTAAATCCAATTCAACCAACGCAATCGCTACCAAGACGAACACAGCAGTAGTCTACTAGTACTGTACCGTAGTAGTACAATTTACCGGGGCAGCTTCTCCACACAGGGCTATATCGCATTTTGCGTTGTTACTGACAATGATCGCTACCAGTGAGCTTTTTATGAATGAGCGATTTTCCTCTAAATAAATGTCAAGCTTATTTACGTTTTGGGGGGCATATTTTCAGTTAGCAGATGGGACTGTCTGAATCGCGATTCCATCTTCTACTGCCGGGTAACGTCGTAGAATAATCTTCAAAGGGGGTTCTTTATTAATGAATGAATGCAATGAGTAGGCTACATGCCTGAAAATATCACGAGAAGGGAAAAACTTAAAATGACGTTTAAGTCATAGAGATTAGGTCAATTTTTACACCGGTCTGCCAAATGTATTCGTTTTGATTCAACGATGAGGCTGCCTCTTGCAGGGGAAATGAGAAGACATCTATTTCATTCTACACTTCACTCGTATTTTCAGTTGTAAATGAGCAGCAAAAAAAATTCCGTTAAATCTATTTAATCTTTATAAATAATAAGTATGCATTTTCATATAAAATATACATAAATCAGTTGTAAAAATGTCATTCAAAAACGGACCCCTGTGCAACCGACGCAAGCAAGCACACCCTACATTTTCCCCAGAAATTGTACCCTCTAGTTATGTCATGTATTCATTAACACCCAGTTCCTGTACATCATTAATTAATTCACTATTCATATAAAATTAAGATTATGATAAGCGTATTATGACATTAGCGTAGGACAAATGGCCATTAATATATTATACAATATATAGTAGTACATTTATTTATTAAATGTTGAGCATGTTAATGCCACAGTCTCAGTCATGGTTCCCCTTTTTTTTAGCTCCCCAATTATTTAGTTGATATTCTAGACTGGTCTGTTTACAGTGGACTGTAACTTGGCCTCAGGGAGAATTCCTTATCTCCTCAACAAAACAACAGTTTTGTCTCTCAGGAAACCTAACTCCTGTCAGTTCAGAGGATGTTGCCATGCTGGCTGTGACTGGGTGGCCAGCCTTATCCAGGGAGCAGCAGGACAGCACACAGGCCTCTGTGTCTGCCTGACTAACCCAGCACATACCAGCCCACCAGCCTGGACAATGTCCTTACCCAGGGTCATGTGCGGTGTCTTTCAGTGGAGAATAAGGACACCTTGAAATAGCCTAAATATCCTGTAACCCATTTCCGCTGATGGTAGTCGGTGACGGACTGCTGGGTACTTCATCGAGATAGGACCATAAACTGATGACGGTAAACACATTGTGAAACTGATTGATTTATTTGCCCACAGAAACATGCTGGAGCGACAAATAGCATCAGTCTAATTAGAGAGGGGATGTGGGTGGCTGGTTTGGGCTGGAGGAGATGAGAGGAAGGACTGAAAGAGCAGCAGAGGGAGATGTTTCCTGGTTGGTCCGTAGGAGGAAGAGACACGTTGGCCGATTACCCATGAGCCTTTGCGTATGTTGCGTGCTCGATGCTCACGGACATGAATATAGAAATCTACATTGTGAGGACGTCTTTGACTCAACTTGGATATCTTAGTTCTTTGACATCCTAGATGTCTTGGTGTTCCCCTTGTCTAAAGGTCTGTGAGGTGTAATTCCTTTTAGGAGAGAAGGGAGGGTGGGAGCTGACATCACTGTGCTGTTATGATGGTGGGGAAAAACCCTGCAAGAGGCTTGGAGAGCTGCTGGAAGTCCTCATGACTGGCTAGGAGAGCTGGAGGAGGGAGGATGAGGAGAGGGAGTTCTATGCTGGGGCGGGGGAGGTTGAAGGGCTGCTACGCTGTCAGACAATGGACTCTGCAAAACAAGAATCCACCTACACAGACAAAGATGGAGGTTTGTGTGTGGCACGGGGTGAGGGACTGAGGGCAAGAGATGAGCAGGTGATGGTTCCATGTTGTTTTTACATTCAAAGGCAGCTGGTGTACACAGAGAAGCTCAGTTGTAAGGAAGGGGAGGTGGGGGAGACTGAGGGCCTCAGTCTCAACGCTTTTGCACCCACTTCAGGCGTATTTGTTTCACAATTTGCGCGTAAAAGCATGGCGGGGTATGTACAAACATGCCGCACTGAGGTAAAAGCGCTGTCACGGGAACTGAAAATGGCAAATTGCGCTTTTCCGTGTCATGCATATGCATTCTTGGGAGGGTCATGGGGAAAGTGGGAGTTTCCGATAAAGAGATGGGAGGGTATGCGTAAAGTGCGGCTAATTATGTATTCCGTGGTATGTACAAAAACTGCCCGTGAAAGCCAGCTCTATTTTGCGGTGAAAATTCTGCGCCTCATAAAAATAGGTGTAAACCTGGATGCACGCGGTTCCCTCGCTTATGCCTCCTGGTGAAATGACAGCAGTAATCCAAGAAAGACAAAGTCATGGATACGATCTGAAAGGATTTTCGCCACAAGGATCACACTTTTTGAGTTGAGTGAACACAAAATCATAACGCGTTACAGATTAAGCAGCCATGCAATATTACAGTTACTGGAATTTACTTTTGGTCCAGATTGCATTTTTTTGTGTCGGTGTGGAATTCCAGCCATGTATAATATTCAAATTTGCTGTTACCTCATGAACAAGCACATCAATTTCGTTATCACTAAATCTTTGTTTTCGCTGTTTTGAGTTGCTGATCCATGATAGAAAGAGAGAATTAGGCCCATTCAAATGCGCGTTTTAACGCTCGCAATTTACGGTATAGTGGGCGTGGAAAGGCGCTGATTACCCGATGAACTGCAGGTTTCGTAAATACGACGTAAACTGAAGTATCACAGCGTGCGCAATCTGCGGGTTGGTCATGGCGCTAATAACACTACGTTTGCAAATGTATGTACATGAGGCCCTGAGAACTTTACTAGAGCTTTGACAAACACAAGATAATAGGGAGATCCAGCAGGGGAAGAAATCATGTCCAACACACACACACGCTCCCAGGGGATTCATACAGGAGAGACAAGTACTCTTGGAACATTGCACATTGACCTCTAGCTGTGGGACTCTCCATCAGTGTGGACATGTCCCGGCCCCCACCCCTACCCCCAGCCGTTGATCCCAGCCCGACGTCTGCAGGGAGAGATGATGGGCAGAGAGGGAAGGGAAAGGGCGGGGGGGGGGGGAAGGGGGAGAGACCTCTCTCTTCATGTCTTCACAGTGTCTGGGGCGTGTCTGGGTTTATTAATCCCTCTGTCCCCCACCCCACCCCCCTCAAGGAGATATTCATTATTGACCCGTCTGCTGCATTGGTCTGCCCTGGGCCAGGGTGGGGCGAGCCTCCTCCTCCTCTGGTCTCCTGTCAGGCTGGGGAGGTGACAGGAGACTGTGCAGCAGGGGGACAGTGGAGCACCAAGTCTTCTCCTCTCCCTGTGTTTTTGCGGCTGCAGGTGTGTCACACCCTCCTCGGCAGCTGTGGTGTTATCTCTCTCGCTCTCGGAAATGACTGGAATGAGCCGGCTAAAGTGCTTGTCAGTGCCCGATCCTTGAGGCCTAGCTTAGTGAGGATGCTAGAAGGTGGTGGGAGTAGACGGAAGGAAGAAGTAAGGAGAAGGCCAGGATTGCTGCGTGGATCGGGGCGTGCTCGTTGATTAGCGCCAGGTGATGCCTCTGCTCTGCTCCATGTCTGACCTGGTGCTAATGCCTGTGCGCTCAAGCTCAAACGTGTGAGAACTGCGGCAGCGTAGCTTTAGCGCTAACGTGGCTGAATTTGTCATTCCATCAGTGAAGAACGGCTGTAAATTGATTGGGACGCCACCCCTGTTCTTATTAGTAATCGACTCATGCCCGTTTGATGAATACTGTTATTGTGAGAGCTGTGAAGCAAAAACTAACACTAATCTCATCTGAAAATACATCAGTAAGTCACAAAGGTTTTTTTTATAGCTTTTTATTTTCTGCTTTTCTCTTGGGAATTGAAAAGTTTTATTTTCCTGATGGTCTGGTTTTGATAAATCTGGTATTTTTCTTGAATGAATTGATAAATTTTTACGCATGGGTGAGGACTGCCTCTTGGTAAGTAGAACTGTGGTGCCTCCTGCTGGACATGTACGTTATTACACTCTGTGGGGAGCTTGTTCCAGTGTTTGGGACATGACAAGATTCATTGTTGATGTGGTTCGGCCTCACACAGACACACATGCACTGACTCAGCACTCAAGATACTCATGAATAAACCATGCCTATGGTTACCATGTCTCCTCAATCACAACACAATGTTTTTCCTTGTAAAAACAGCTGCATAAACATGTCAGGTGGCTAACAAATACTTTTTCTCACTCTGTTTTTCTGCAGTCACAATGATCCCAGTTCTGTTTTTGGTGGCAACCACAATAACACCCAATTACTCTTCCAGTGGAAACCAAACCAGCGGTAAGTACACAAACATACCTCATCCCAACGTGATTCTGAACACCATGCTTATACAACACAATCACACAGGTTCCCTTGTCAGTTGATGCTGTTGTGCTTGCCTATACAGTCTGTGACCGGCATGTCTGCTGATGCTTGACAAGGGTCTCTTTTTGCAGTCTTGTCATTACCGGATCATAGCAAAGCAACAACAGATTGAGGACAGTAATTTGGAGCTTGTTGTGCTCCTTCTTAAGCTGAGACAAATGCTAGCTGTGGAAACCTCCTCCTAGACTGGCCTCTAAGGCCACACCTCTGCTGCTGAGTTACTGCCAGCTTGAAATTAGCTTGTTTGGCCCCTGATACTTATCTGGGTAGACAAAATACTTCTGAGGTGAGTTCTTAAATCAGGCTTGTGTCCAGACCATAATAATGGGGGGCCTAGTTGGGCATGACAACCATAATTCAGACCCCCCCCCCCCCCCCCCGGGCCTCTTCCTGGCTGGGTGTTGACTCTCGGCTTCCTCCCTGTCTCTCCAGAGGACCAGCCCAAGAGCCAGCACATCCTCCCCACTCTGCTGGTTCTCTCCCTGCTGCTGGTCATCATTGTGCTCCTGGCCTGGTACTTTCTCAGGTAAGTCCACACAATCATACATTCACTGCCTCCATGTAGGCATGGAAATAAGAATGCACACAAATGCGGTAGAATTACACTTAATCACACTCATAGATAATGGCCACAAGGTCATACATTGTGTGAATAGGAATACACACACACAAACTCACACACACATACATAGAGGGAAGGGGCAGGGCATGTGTGTGATGTCACCTTTCCTCCTTAGTCATAGAGGCGGAGCCCGATCAGGAAGCTAGCCTTGCTCACACTGTTTAAACTGAAAGCAGGCAGACAGACAGACACAGTTAGTTCCACACGGCAGCTTCTACCTTCAGTTCTAGAGTCTGTGGATTCCAAGTCTGGCCTCTAATGAGAAAGAACAACTTTTCAAGCTTCAAATGGTAGGAGAGATGTTTGTTTTCCTTTTGCATCTGTGGGTGTTTTTATGAAGTTCAAACATCACTTTGTGTCTATCTGTTTCTCTCACTTCTTCTCTCTTTATGTCTCATCATTCTTTATTTTCTTTGACAGGTTAAGAAACCAGAGAAAGGCTGTTGTCACCACAGTCGACAAGAAGATACCGAATGGCATTTTAGAAGAGCAAGGTTAGTTTCACATACCCACCCCCCTTATACCCACATTCTGTCAGTGTGTGTGTGCAGGGGTTCCATCTCACGGTTGTGGTTGGGTTCAACTTCCTGGTTAGACACCGTGAAGAATAGCACGAATAAATGGCACATCAGTCTTTCAAATCAGAAGTGCTAACAGTATGAGTACATAACTTTTACATTACCTACATTGACATAACCTAGTTCAGCCTTAGAAGGTTTTACATGTCAACTTTTACATGTTAACCATCACTATAACGACATTGTAACGATCACTGTAGGTATTAATGTAAATATATTGTTTAAAATGAGCAAATCACCTGAGAGCATCTGATGTATTTGCAATGTCAAGGTACTCTACCGGATAACCAGTTAAATAGGGTCAGGTTTGAACAGCTTGGCTTGGTCAAGTTTCATGTGAACAGCCACAGCAAAGGAGCATGCATCCACAGCAACGGGGATCCCACTGCTGATTTGTCTTGAGAGAAAACATTTTGGCGTCCCTCACAATGTTGGATGTGTAACATTATAAAGGAGTGCCTGTGTGAATTCCAGCCCTGCTTCAGCTTGTATTGAAGTAGGCGTTGTTTAAACGTGAGAGGTAATATGAGAAGGTGGAAGATATTTCTATCTGATAGCACAAACCTTTATGGTGTGTAACTTTAACCTCTTGATGGTTATTTTGAAAGGCTGAAGACATGCTGACTGTGTGTGTGTTGCTACGGTGTTGCACACAGCCTTTCCACCAGGTCAGCTACTGTACTACAGTACTGGTTGGACGATAATGTTCCCTCCTGTCACTAACACAACTCTTTATGGAAATCTATGTTATTTTGACCTCTTTAAAGTCCTTAATCATTAACCAGTGCGGCTATTACGGTACTGTGATGTTTCCTGTGGTGTAGAATGTGGCTTGTTGCTGTGGAGTCTAGCCTTCTAACAGCCTTTTAAATCACCATCTCTGGAAAAAGTTCTCCAAGTGTCATGGTTCAGTGTCAAGCATCTTAAGCGTTTGTAGTACAGAGCACTGCAATGGGATACTGGTGGATAATTCATGCAAGTAAATTTGTACTCAATCTGAGTCGATTTTGTTGTTTCCGATGGGTCGATTGTCAAGTACATTTAACCCAATCAGTGCATCCTCCTGTGTGAGAATGCCCGTGGATATAGTCAGCTGTTAAACCCCCCTCCTCTTCTCTCCTCTCCTCTCCCCTCCCCCCTTACAGAACAGCAGACTGTGGTGCTGCTCCCCAGATCCCCTTCGGCCTCCAGGACCTACCTCCCCATCCCCGTGGACTGCCTGGAGGAAGAGTTCCGGCTCCGCTCTGCTGATGATGGCAAGCTCTTCAGGGAGGAGTTCAACGTAGGTGGTCCCCCGACCACCACCACAACCCCACCTTCTGTAGAGCTTCCAGCACTCTTGGATTTAGTATTTTTGTGACTGTAAAGAAAATGCTGTAGAGCTGTGGTGATGTGATTGTTTAAAGTTATTAGCTGCTAGGTGATTGTTTAGGGCTGTGTGTGTGTGTGTCACTTGCATGAATGTGTTTGGAAATGGTCAGGAAAATGTGTGTTTGACAAACGCATCATGCATGTATGATAAATAAAAAAAAACGATTCTATTCAGGGCTATGGGTCAACCTAGCCAGTAATCAGAACCAATGATTCACAGACTTTATATTGCATACCAGTATGAATTCTAAGTATTTCCTCACATTGAGGAAGTGCTGCCTTTAAATGGACTATTTATTGTTGGCTGTAGAGGAAGTCCTCAAGCTGGACAAAGAACCATAGAATGCACTCTCAGCGGCTGTAAGTCAGTCTGGACAGTTTTCATGGAAGTGTGCAAATGTAAACCTGTCGTGACACCTGTGACAGAAGTGACTGTGTTGCGTTGCTGTGTTTCAGTGCCTGCCCAGCGGCTATACCCAGGGAACGTGCGACGAGGCCAACAAGGAGGAGAACAAAGACAAGAACAGATACCCCAACATTCTACCATGTGAGTAGCGCTCTGCTCTGAGCGCTTCTAGAGCAGTACAGAGGAGAGAACAATTGAGAGAGACAGAAGTCACACCCCAGAGTGATAGATTTGAGCTCTCACCGGCTTCCTGTGCGAAATGTATCACTTAGAGTTGTCTTTCTCTTTCTGTTTCTCTCTCTCTCCTTCCTAGTTCCTAGTTTAATTTACTCACCCGTGACCACTTCAGGTTCCACTCTAATGTGTTTTTGTAAAACGAAATGCATGGCGGCCATTGAAGACTTGAGCAGTTCTGTTTGCCCGTGTTCCTGTATGTTGTTGTCTAAAGTGTGTCTGTCTCATGAGCAGATGACCAGTCCAGAGTGGTGCTGACTCAGCTGGAGGGAAACCCCTGTTCAGACTATGTGAACGCTTCTTTTATTGACGTGAGTAGACAGACGGACAGAGACACAGAGAGAGAGACAGCGAGAGAGACAGAGAAACAGACAGAGACAGACAGAGAGAGAGAGAAACAGACAGACAAAGACAGACAGAGAGACAGACAGAGAGACAGAGAAAGATTGATTGATTGATCGATAAATAGATTAACAATGTTAACAATTCCACTTCTTTTTGTCTTGTTTTCAGGGCTACACGGAAAAGAACAAATTCATCGCAGCACAAGGTGAGGCTACTGTAAAGCTGTTTTGACAGCAATCTACAGTCGTGGCCAAAAGTATTGGCAGTGACAAATTGTGTTTTGCAAAGTTAGCCGCTTCAGTATTTGTAGATCTTTTTTAACATGTTTCTATGGTATACTGGATAATAAATAACTGGAAAATAATCATATTCAATATAATACAACAAGTCCCCCCCTTTTATAGTAATTACTCTGCTTTTAAAATCCAATCAGAATTATAGAGTGATTTCACCTGACTAGATCTCGTTCACACTTTCCCATGTGCTGATGATGATTTAGTGAAATTGTTAACTTGTCATTTTATGCCAGGGCTACGGTGGCCGACATGCGCAAACGCGCTGCAAATTAAGAAAACACATGCAAATAGACAAAACACAAGCAAATTAAGAAAACATCTTCATGAATTTGACAACACATGCGCAGCATTCAGCAAACGCGCTGCAAATACACACAACACAACCAAATACATAAACGCGTTGCAAAAACGAAAGCACGCAAACCAAAAACGCTGCTTCCAGTTTTCACAACGTAAATTGTCCAGGCCTCTAGGGGGAGCGCTAAATGTAACAGCTTGATTTTCGGAAACTGGATGCAGCGTTTTTGGTTTGTGTGCTTTCGTTTTTGCAACGCGTTTATGTATTTGCAGCGTTTTTGGTTTGTGTGCTTTCGTTTTTGCAACGCGTTTATGTATTTGCAGCGTTTTTGGTTTGTGTGCTTTCGTTTTTGCAACGCGTTTATGTATTTGCAGCGTTTTTGGTTTGTGTGCTTTCGTTTTTGCAACGCGTTTATGTATTTGCAGCGTTTTTGGTTTGTGTGCTTTCGTTTTTGCAACGCGTTTATGTATTTGCAGCGTTTTTGGTTTGCTGCTTTCGTTTTTGCAACGCGTTTATGTATTTGCAGCACGTTTATGTATTTGGTTGTGTTGTGTGTATTTGCAGCGCATTTGCTGAATGCTGCGCATGTGTTGTCAAATTCATGAAGATGTTTTCTTAATTTGCTTGTGTTTTGTCTATTTGCATGTGTTTTCTTAATTTGCAGCGCGTTTGCACATGTCGGCCACCGTACAGGGCCCCAAAACAATGAAATGTGTTTTTTTGTGATAAAGTAAAGAAAATATTGGGACAATTAAGCTTTTATTTGAAATGCATCTGATCACTCTGCTCAATAATCGAGAAACATTGAGAATCAACACCACACCAACTGAAACAGCAAACTTTGCAAACACAAAATGTATGTCATCGCCACTTACCTCCATTTCTAAATAACCTGTCATGTTTCAGGACCGAAGCAGGACACAGTTGCAGATTTCTGGCGGATGATATGGGAGCAGAAGGTGGCCACCATAGTGATGCTGACAAACCTCAAAGAGAGGAAAGAGGTTTGTGTTGCTCTGGTGTTGTACTGCCCTCTATTGGCTGGCATGAAAAGAGTGATGCTCTGGTCTGTCAGCAGCAAGATGATGTTTTGTATCTTCACAGCTAAGCTTCCCTGTGCAGAAAGAAACAGAGAGAGAAGAGACAGGACAGCTATTTTACAGTGACTTACTTCCCTTGACAAATTCCTGCCTAGCTGTGAAATCTAACATTGTTTATGCAGTGTCATAGCAGCCATGTTGTGGTTAGTGCATTCCAACTTTTAGAGCACAAACCACTGTAGTGAGCGTAGTATGTTAGTGCACATACTTCCCCACTGTCAGGACCTGCTAAGGTGCAGCAATACTACCAGACAGCTTACAGAAGTGTTTTGGTGTTATTTTTCTAACCCTAATACACAATTATGCATTTGTGTGGTTAGAACAGGAAGTGTGGATCTCTATGTGTGTACTTGAATTCTACTGGGAAGGTGTGCTGTCCTCTGTGGAGATACATCAGTGCCATAATTACTGTAAATGCACAGGACATAGTTCAGTTCATGTAATGGTTAAGTTTGTGCATGTGTGCATGTGCGTTGTCACGCTTGCATTCAGTTATTGTGTGTTGGTGTGTGCTAGGGATGGTTGAGCCTGTGTGTGTTGTGTGAGCAGGTTGCACTTGTGTGTGTGTGTGCTACATGTGTTCACCATGTTCCTCTCTCCCTGAAGGACAAGTGTTACCAGTACTGGCCCGACCAGGGCTGCTGGACCTATGGCAACATCCGCGTGGCTGTGGAAGACTTCACAGTCCTGGTGGACTACACCATACGCAAGTTCTGTGTTCAATACGTGAGTTTCTTCATCAGATGTCTCAAGTGATGAGGAGGGAAGGTGCTTTTGGATTGGCTCTGCTGGGGCACATGACCTCAGGCAGGGATTCTCAAACTGTGGGGTACGACCCCCCGAGGGGAGCCTCGAATGGGGGTTGAATAGTGCACTATTTGTATTTTTATATTGTATATTATGGCTATTTTATATTTCATATTCTTTATTTTAGTCTTAGGATTAGTGAGACTTTGTACCTTTAGTATAGGTAGACCATATATTTAAGTTAAGATTCCTATATGTTGATTGCATACACTTTCCTGCCAGTAATAAGTAAATTCCTTGTTTGTGCAAACTTTCATGGCGATTGAAACCTTTTCTCATTCTGATTCTGAACGAGGGGGGGCAGGAAATAAGGACAGAAGTACTGTGCTTTGCGATGGAAAGGATATCATTTGGATGCCGGGGGGGGAGGGTGTTAGTCAAGGTTTTCTGTTTTCAAATGAGGGAATTACTAAAGTACTCTGAGAACCAGGATTTACAGAGCTATAACCTTCTTATTTTGTCAGCTGTTTTGTAAACCATCATTGTGAGGTGGGGAATGACTGCCATGGTCTTTAATGGGAGGGCCTAACCAGAGAAGGCCTAACCAGGGTTTATTTTCGGAGTAGCATTAAAGATGCTGGTGCTATTGATCTTTCTCTCACCACTTTGTCTCTCCACTCTCTCTCTCTCCCCTCTCTCTCTGACTTATCCCCCTCCCACTAGCAGCAGGCCAGCGACACGTCCAAGACCCCACGCCTGGTCACCCAGCTGCACTTCACCAGCTGGCCAGACTTCGGGGTTCCCTTCTCTCCCATCGGCATGCTCAAGTTCCTCAAGAAGGTCAAGCTGGTCAACCCGTCCTTCGCTGGACCCATTGTGGTCCACTGCAGGTACAGTGTGAGGGGCTGGTATGAACTGGTAGTGGGAGGGTGGGATAGGGGAAGAATCATAGTAAGCTAGAACATTACAATACCTTTGAAACACATTCCTCCACAGCGCTGGCGTGGGCCGAACAGGCACCTTCATCGTCATCGACGGCATGATTGACATGATGCACCTGGAGCAGAAGGTCGACGTCTTTGGTTTTGTCTCCAAGATACGAGACCAGCGTTCTCAGCTGGTCCAGACAGACGTGAGTAGGAAGGAAGAACCTGTCATGAGACGTGGCTTCCTCCTGTGAGACGTCATGCTTTTAGACCACGCCATCTTTCCTGCTTAGACTGTGTTTCCGTGGGGACATCAGTCTCCTGAAAGTCTCACGTCCCCTTGTGGTTGTCCCCAGATGCAGCACTCCTTCATCTACCAGGCCCTGCTGGAATACTACCTCTACGGGGACACTGAGCTGGACGTGTCTTCTCTGGAAGGACACCTGCACAAACTCCACAACACCTCGGCTCCCCTCGACAGAGTGGGCCTGGAGGAGGAGTTCAAGGTGAGCCTACCTCACACATTCTGACACGAGACAGGAGACCACAAGAATCGGTATTGTGCCACATTGTATCCACAAGGATTGTTTGTACACCCACCATAAAATGAGCAGTGATACGGGGAGAGGGGGTGGGGGGGGGCGGCATGGGGAGGAGAAGGGGGCGGTTGGTACATTGACAGCTTGCCCACTGCTTCATACCACTGACATCTTGTGTTCCCCAGAAACTTACCAACATGCGAATCATGAAGGAGAACATGAGGATGGGGAACCTGCCTGCTAACATGAAGAAGAACCGAGTCCTCCAGATCATTCCATGTAAGGAACCTGGACGTTCTCTAGCTGAACTTGTGTAGTCACAGTGTTTCCTCTTTTTATGTTTTTGACTCGTGGAGGATAAGGAGTGCCTGATTAGATTGTGTTCACAATAAAAAACTAAAATAAGAGACTTTTATCAAATCCCTTCACTTTGATCTACCTTTGGAAGGAAACATGCAATAGCGTGAGTGCTGATGTAGGCATGGAAAGCCATTTGTGTGTGAGGCCAATCTTAGTTTTGAACATTATGGCGAGTCATCATAACTCTTGCCTGTCAGGCAATTGTCAGGAAATAGATGTGGATTCACCCCCTAGTGTCTAAATGGGATAACAAGATGTATTTATAAATTACCAGCAATAGCAGAATAGCTTATCAGATTTTTTCCCCCCAAGAAATCTGCAGAACTTTCTTCAAATCCTTTCCACTGAAAATGCGATAGATACACCACACTTCTTTTTAAAAACCTTTTTCCTCAGATGACTTTAACAGAGTGATTCTCTCCATGAGAAGAGGGCAGGAGTTCACAGATTACGTCAATGCATCTTTCATCGACGTAAGCATCTCCGATCTCTCAATTTGATTACATACTCTACGTGTATCTGTGTTGTCAGATTAGTGTAGCATTATTTCATTGTGACCAGAGCTAATGGGTGGCGCTGTGTGTTTGGGCTGGGTCAGGGCTACAGGCAGAAGGACTACTTCATAGCCACCCAGGGCCCTCTGTCCCACACGGTGGAGGACTTCTGGAGGATGGTGTGGGAGTGGAAGTGTCACTCCATCGTCATGCTGACAGAGCTCCAGGAGAGAGAGCAGGTGGGCAGCTCCTCCAGTCCCCAGGCCAGACTACACTTCCACCAGGCCTAACATATATTCTTCCTGCAAGTGCATGGTGCTCTACTGTAGGTTTGTGGCGTGTCTAATACAGTTACCATCACAGAACACTGCATTGTTCAATGTCTTGTCTTGGCAGGAAAAGTGTTTGCAGTACTGGCCAACAGAGGATTCTGTCACCTATGGGGACTACAGCATAGAGATGAAGGGGGACACTTTGTGTGACACCTTTAGTCTACGAGACTTGGTCCTCACTTTTGGCCCGGTAAGCAAATAAGATACTAATATCGGTAGATAAAGAATGTTAAATGTGACTGGTAGAATGGTAAAATGTAATAATATTTGGAGAGAGAGTAGAGTAGAGATACTTTAGTAATCCCAGGGGAGGGGGGTGGGGGAAAATTTCATTTACGGTAGCCTAGGTTTTAACAAAGTATAAAAAAAATACTGAATTAAACATACTTAATAAATACAAATTAATTTTGTAACTGTGAATTGCTGATGTGATTTCCCAGGAGAAGCAAACAAGGCTGGTCAGGCACTTCCACTTCCATGGCTGGCCTGAGATTGGCATCCCTGCAGAGGGCAAGGGCATGATTGACATCATCGCCTCAGTGCAGAGGCAGCAGCAGCAGTCAGGAAATCATCCTATTGTGGTTCACTGCAGGTAAACACGGCAGCAAGTAGCGGTAGATTCCGGAAACTCCTAACACACTGGATACACCTGTGGCTCAAGCTGCACAAACTGTCATTGGTGGCACTTGGAATGGTCGGTCTGCTATACTTATGATAGTATGAGAAGAGTTGACCTCTGTACAAAACAAAGGCCTACAGTGACATGGTTTCAGTTGATGTGGTATGAAAATTCGATAACCACAAAGTTCAAACACATATACCACTCTTACTGCAGTCATCTTAAAGCAGCAGAGTCACTTTGCCTGTGTCTGTGTCTGCAGTGCTGGTGCTGGGAGAACAGGTACGTTCATTGCTCTTAGCAACATCCTGGAGCGGGTCAAGGCTGAGGGGCTGCTGGATGTGTTTCAGACTGTGAAGAGTTTACGAATGCAGAGGCCCCATATGGTCCAAACAGTGGTACGTATGGGTCTCTTGGCTAATTATTTGGATGATCTAAAAAGCATAGCAACGCAAGTAGATGCACTGCATGCTGTACATTTCAATGGCCCCACGTGTACATTTATGTATCTATAAGTAAATGCAGCAGATTACCAAGGATTATAACCGCACAGTTCTAACAGGATTATGTTGGTTAATGCCAACAGTCATACAAGATATTGGAACCACAACATCCTAGCTCATATATGTCATATGCACAGATACCACAAACAAGTTATCTCAGTCCAATGATTGTATTTTTACTTTTTTGACTTTTCTTTTCACAGGAACAGTATGACTTCTGCTACCGGGTGGTACAAGACTTTGTTGACATTTTCTCAGACTATGCCAATTTTAAATGACCTTTATGCCTTAAATATGTTTGTTTGATGTTGTTTTTTATAATACCAGTTGGTTAGAATTTGTGTTTTACTTAACGGGGTGAAATTATCTTCTATTTTGCTATGCACTTTTTCTGTCTGTAACTAATGCTTCATCCATCCCTCGCTGTAATATAGTGTCTGTCCGTGGATAAATATTTTAAATTAAAAACTCAGATGAATAATATATATTTCACTGCATTTATATTTCTTATTTTGTCATAGAATTTCAACTGGAATTTCAACCTTGGTCTCATTTTGTTGTATAATACCATACTTGTTTATTCAAAGTGTTCTTTTTTGATTCACCCTAATATCTTTTTTTTTTGTAAAGGTATTTATGTATTTTTGCTGGATTTCTAGTCCTGCAATTGGAGAACAAGATGCGAATGTTAAGATATTTTATTTATGTCAAAGTGTGTTCTTACAATGATTGATAACTTCTATCTGTGATCAGAGGGTCTATCTAGTCTTTCATCTTTTATGTCTATAACGTAGATACTCATTTCAAACATGAAGCTCTTATGTAAGTCAGCATTTCCAACACATCACGAAGAACATGCTGATATGCAAAGCAAGGATATTAATTCAAACCCCTTGTCCACATTCAATAGGACGCTTCAAGGCATATCACAGAATTCTGACCACTGTTTCGGAAGACTGAAACATAAATCATATTTTTCAGTCTTGCAAGGTGATATGAAAATGCACATGTATAATAAAATAAAAAAGTATTATTCAAGTAATACTACAAAAAAACACTTCAGTTTGCCTTTTGTCTGTCGACAATGGCAAATATTTTGCTAATACGACTGCACATACTCCGAAGCACATATTTGCCAAGCATATTGCCACGGAATTTTGCTGGAAAGTATTTGTAAGTACAGTATTTTATATTTCACAGTAGTCCTAAAATACAAGCGTAAAATCCTTAGAAGGTGTCTATTGACAGGATGTAGTATTGCTGCACAGTAGTGTTTATACAGTAAGTGGAAAACATTAACTTGACCTTTTGGGTCATATTTAAAGGTTAAAATGAGGTATTTGCCAAAGTCGGTGCATTTAAATACAATTAGCACCAAAAGTCCTTGGACAGTGACACATTTTCGGTTATTTTGGTTGAAGAGGAGTTAAGTGCAGACTGTCTGCTTTAATTTCTATGGTATTTTCATACGTATTAAAATAATTGTTTAGAAATGATAGCAC
This sequence comes from Osmerus mordax, assembly GCF_038355195.1. Lineage (NCBI taxonomy): Eukaryota > Metazoa > Chordata > Actinopteri > Osmeriformes > Osmeridae > Osmerus > Osmerus mordax. The sequence goes on along the minus strand of NC_090059.1, from coordinate 2,593,788 downwards.
TTTTGTAATAGTCTCCCCATTTTAGGGCACCAAAGGTTCTTGGACAGTTTAAGAATGTGTTGCATGCAGTGACGAGTCTTAACCCTTGTGTTATCTTCGGGTCATTCTGACCCATCAGTCATTGTGACCCACTGTCGAATTGCAACAACTTTACCGCATACAAAAACAAAGTGAAGCATTTTCTTTTAACCGTTGGGCTGTCTCAGACACCCCACATTGCAAAGGTTAAAATCAAATTATTTTTATTTGTTTTTGTATTGGGTAAAATTGGGTGAACACAACGATGGTTCGTTATGAACCTTTGGGTCATGTGACCCGAAGGCAGCACAAGGGTTAAGTCTGCAGTAACTGAGGTCTGCAGTGACTGAGGTCTGGGGTCTTCAGTAACTGAGGTCTGCAGTGACGGAGGTCTGAGGTCTGCAGTGACTGAGGTCTGGGGTCTACAGTAACTGAGGTCTGCAGTGACTGAGGTCTGGATTCTACAGTAACTGAGGTCTGCAGTGACTGAGGTCTGGGGTCTACAGTAACTATCTGAGGTCTGTGATGACTGAGATCTGCAGTGACTGAGGTCTGCAGTAACTGTCTGAGGTCTGCAGGGCTGCCTGAGGTCTACAGTAACTGTCTGAGGTCTGCAGTGACTGAGGTCTACAGTAACTGTCTGAGGTCTGCAATGATGACTGAGGTCTATAGTAACTATCTGAGGTCTGCAGTAACTGTCTGAGGTCTGCAGTGACTATCTGAGGTCTACAGGGATGATTGAGGTGTGCGACCCTAGCAACCACCTAGAATTGCTCTGTCAGGACTACTGCAGCTGCCTTTAGTTACAGCCTCTTTTGCATTTTCCCTGTTGAGTATGTAAAATGCTTGATGGGATCTGGTCAGGTAAATTCCGTGTCCAGCTAAGGACCTTGGGCCATGAAAACATAGTTGCACTGGCAGTGTGTTCAGGGTTAAGTAAAGTCCCAACGCCATCTCCACCATGTTCCTCAGAGGGGGTGGTATACTTTGGACTGTGGGCATTTCCTGTTTTCCTTCCTCACTGTCATTCATCCATCTTTGTGTCTTCTGTCCAGTACTCTTTGTTCCTGAACCCTCCAGGCTCTCAAGCTACTTCATTCAAACTGTAGCCTGGCCTTTATGTTGTTCAGGATTACTGGAGGTTCACTTCAGACAGTGTAGATGCTTAGTCTTCTGTGTATGGTAAACTTCTACACAGCTCTGTATATCTAAATCCTGGAGAGAATCCACTAGAGTCATATTGGTCTACTGGGTTGTTTTCCATAGTTGAGCTCACCATTGCTGTTATCTTAATGATGAGCCTAACTGATGATTTGGACCTTTCCTGTATTTTTCCCTGATGCATCTTTTTATGAGCTTGTTACTTGATTTTGCATCATCAGAGCTATGTTTTTCATGCTGTCACATCCAACAGCCTCCAAAAACGAATAGAAAACAGACACCACTTGGTTATGTAAAAATATAAACTAAAGTTGACTGGATTTTCTCATTTGTTTGGATCCATCTGCACGTCCTGGTAGGAGATAGTAGAAAATATCAAAATGATTGTGTCACTGTCCAAGTATGTTATGTTGTATGTAAAAGTAATATAGTAAATACAGGTGTGGACATATTACAATTTGAAACCAGCGTTTCAAATACTGCTCCTCGTCTCTTATCATGAAGGGAAATGCATATTTCTCCCTCAGTGCCACAGTTAGATTACTACCAGGCAGTGTTTGCTAGTAGTTCCATAACTCCTTAAAAAAGGTCCTTAAGCAGCTTTGAAATATGTAACATTGTATTACATTATAATTTCTGTCTGAAGTGTGTCTTGGTTGTTACATGTAAATGTGTATGTAAATACAAGAACTATGAACTAACCAGGAGAAATTCACTGTGGAGGATTGGACTGTCTGATTGCGGGGCTGTTTCTATCTAACCTGCATATGAGGTGTAAGATGCAAGACGGAGGACTGATGACCAGTCAGCCGACACTCGCACCCTATAAAGAAAGGCCTCGCGTAGAAAGATACGAAAAAATTGAGGAAACCTCAGAAAAAAAATCCATATACAGTAGAAGCATGTACGGTTCCTATGGTTATGGAAAAGATCATGTCTGAAATCTTAATGTTCTATGTAGAACCGTTTTGTTTTCAAGAACGTCCTTTCATTTCAAATCGTTCTACATTCCAGAGCACCTACATATGAGCGTGCCCTCACCTTGCATATTATCCCTCACAGTCCCCTCTCTGGATCTAAGATGGAGGCATGTCTACGTCTTAGCTCTCTGCCTTCTGCATCTGTTGGTTGTCTGTCTTTTTTGGATCTTTAGTGTCTTTTAAATGCTGGTTGCAATATTAAATTAATTGAAGAGTATGTTTTTCTCATCATTGCTTTGTCTAATGTTGTTATTTAGAACAGTGTTTTCTCAGTGCTGTTATACTGGATGTTCTTCCGTGGAGGTCAAGTCTGAGCTCAAATTCCTTCCCCAGAAGACCGAAAAGGGATTACAGCTCAGTGACACACCAAGCAGAAAGTTTTGCACTTCTCAACCACTAGATGGCAGTTTACCTAAAGAAATAGCAGACAAATGAGACGTACCACAAAAAAAATCAAAAATCAAAATCAAAGCAAAAACATTCAAACTTTTCAGTCTGTCACGTTTCTCCTCAGTCAGACGAACCATACTGACATGAAAGGCCCTTTGTTAATAATTTCCACTTCCTCTTAGGCGGGTCACCATGGTAACGGTGCTCAGGGGGCCTGATTTGGCCCTGACAGAGGTCAACATGACACGTCCCCATGAATTATACATAGAGGCTAACCTTCGCCTTTATTTTCACCCTAAATCACTCCCTTTCCTTCTTGACCCCACGTCTGCTCCTTCCTTGCACACCCATTCACCCCGATCCCTCCTTCCACACATCTGTCACCCCATGGACAGAGTGACCTTTTAGTCTCAGCCCATAAATAGAGGCACAGGACGGAAGATAAATAGATGTATAGATTTGAATGTGTAGATGTAATTGTCTGTGTGCAAACATCTAACAAGGCACATGAGGCAACAGCCATTGACAGACTTCACATCAACACTCATCCTCTGTTATATTTAGCACATTCCACTTGGAATTCAATCTCCCTGTCTCGCACTCTCAGTTCCTTCTTAAATCTTTTTGCTGTCTCTCTCTGTCTCTGTATATACGACTCTCCCTCTTGTTCTCTCGTTCTCTCTCAGCAGATGTTTTCCATCAACTCTTAATCTGGAGGAAATGCATACATGAGAGAATCCACTTTGCGTTATCTGGACCCACCAGTCCTGGACCATAACTGGATCACTCATCTCCTCGCTGAGGTTGAGCAGGAGCGTAAGTGCTGAAAACACTCGCATTAAAAATCCTCGCCATGACCAGGGAAGTGGATGATCTTGCCTCCATCACTTTGGATTGATCTGAAGCTTCCTTGACAGTGGAATCCAGTAGGAGAGTCCAGCGATTGCTTTAAGGTACAACCTCGGCAGCAATGTCTCCCTGCTGGACACTGGGTGAGGAGCACTCATAGACACGTGACCCTTGGCCTTCACAAGCAGAGGAGCACATTTAGTAGGAAGTCAGCCTGTTTGAGATTAAACCGTTTCAGCTGGACCTGCCAGTGTTTTCAGAGAGAAAGCTTCATTTTTACATCGCTTCCCTCTTTCTCTCAGTTTGTTTCTTCACTCTCTAGGACTGTCTGTATTTTTAGATCCAAAAAAGGAATTGGAATGAGGAATCAAAACAACAAAAAAGGATAAAGGAACACACACAAGCACATACATACATACACACACACACACGTTCTGTCTCAAATTAACTGGTAGCCTATAGCCCATGACTGACATGTCATTGACGTGACTCCTGTCAACCCATTCCAAATGTAGCAGCTACATGTCTATCTAGTGTCTATCTGGTGTGTGTAAATGTGATACGGTTTTGTGTGATAAGTGTTTTTGCATAAGACTCAGTCAGCAAGTTTACCTCTCTGCAGTATCTACAGTTGAACTGCAGCCAGCACCAGTGTGACCAGAGCGGTCGGAGACAGGAGTGGTCGTCTCTGTCTGATCGTGCTGGTCAGTGAACACTTGAGTTAGGGCCTTTGTGAAGTCGTAAACAAAGCGGTCTTTGTCTGCCAGTTGTTGGCGTCCTTGGGACACACTGAAATACTTCTACAATTCAGTGTGACTCCAGCCTTCACCCTCACCTCCCTCAGGCCTGTGAACACTTCCTGCATCCACAGGATGAGGACGTTCCTGAATCAGACAGTCTGGAACATGGACCCTTCTGAGGTTTCTGTGTTACTTTTGGTGTGTGCGTGTGTTGGGGTGGGTTCCCTGCCTTTGATGAAAGGCAAGATAGTTAAGAGGGTCTTGGACTTGCGAGACAGTAAAACAAGACTATTTGCGTGTCAAGCCTGCTCTCCCCCTCCCAACCACCACCACTCCACCTCCAGCACTGATCTGAAGATGCTTTCATGTTTGACCCAGTTTGCAGAAGCAGGGACAGACAGAGAGAGCCAGAAGCGCAAGGGCACTGAAAAGCGAGAGAGAGAGAGAGAGAGAGAGAGAGAGAGAGAGAGAGAGAGAGAGAGAGAGAGAGAGAGAGAGAGAGAGAGAGAGAGAGAGAGAGAGAGAGAGAGAGAGAGAGAGAGAGAGAGAGAGAGAGAAAACAAACAGAAATGTGTCTAAGGGGAAGGGGCGGGAAGTCAGAGGCTTTGCTCTCTGAAATAATAAAGGGAGGGAACATGAACCGAGGTGCGGAGAAACATTACACGGTGCAGAGTGCTTTTCTAGAACAAGTGTGAGTGAGTGATTGTGAGAGAGAGAGAGAGAGAGAGAGAGAGAGAGAGAGAGAGAGAGAGAGAGAGAGAGAGAGAGAGAGAGAGAGAAAGGGGGGGAGAGAGAAGATCGAGGGATATTATCTGAGCTGCCGGGAGACAACGTTCTCATGGCTGCACAAAGAGGTAGGTGACTGAAACACACACAGACACATGAGAGGGGTTAATTGAGTGGTTCCATATTAGACTCATTAGTGTAGGCAGGAATGTGTGCTTGTGTTTCTGGGTGTTCTCTATTGGAAGTCTGACGGCTCCAGAGTAGATGTTGACCAACACAGACACATGCTGGAGCATAAAATATTAATTATTTTCTTTTCTCTACCTGTCTATCTTCTGCTGTAACATTCAAATCCCCCCCTGGGGTTAACTGAGTCTTAGACCTTATCTTAAACAACTTCTACTTAGGGGAGATAACATTGAGACATGTATGAAGCAAAAAACTAAAGGCTTTAAAAACAAAACACGCTCTTTCCTCACAAAACCCATTCTGTTTGGCAGGGGCGGAGAGGGTGGTCTGTTTCACAGCAAGATGCCGCCAAAATCGTCATAAAACCTCACGCTCTTTTATGGAGCTTCACCTTGATATTAGATCATGCTGAATTTGGACTGAAAACATTATCTCACAACACAGAGTTTAAAGCATTTGTACTGGACCTGCAATTTCTTTTAAACAAAAGTAATCAACATCAATATTAATGGTCTGGTTAAGATAGATTATATTTTAACAATTATGAAAGAAGGTGGTGTGTGCTGAGGGTGGTCAGTGTCAGATAGAGAAGCGGTGACAGGAGGATGAGGGCATCTGGAGCGATATAGGTGGAAGCAACCATTTGGCGCGTTCAGGAAGTATCTGAGTTTGTCGAGTGTGTGTGTAGATGTAACAAATTACTATTATCCTCTGGTACTGTTAGAGTTGTCGCCAGTTTCTACAGTTATGATATGTAACTGTAACGTTAATTTTATTTGTGGATTTTTTTTTTGGGGGGGGTAGCCTTGCTACTTGCATAAGCTCAAAACTTGCAGCTCAGAACAGATATGACCACCATAGTATGAAGTTGCTGTTGAGATGGTTCAAAGATCCTTACTCTGCAGTCTTTCATATTTCACAAGCAGAATTACCCTTAGGACAGGAAGTGTATGTCTACCACTTTTTGTGTCGCATCTGGCCTCGGTTTAAGGCGGGTTGTGAAATTAGTCTTATTTGAATTTCTCAAGGACACTGGACTGTGTGTGTGCTCTTGTGGTGTGTATTCATTAAGTGGGTGGTGAGTGTCAGTCTGACAGCAGCAGTTGTGTAACATGTCATGCTGTTCCGCTCAGTGACTGAGGCTCAGACGTGGCTCATGATTGACTCATTACAAAAAACACAATGACTCCGACAAAGTGAGACAATCTACCTCTCGCTTTTCTGTCTGTCTCTCTCTCCTCTCTATCTTTCCATCTCTCTCTCCCTCCTGTCTCTCTCTCCTCCCCTCTCTCTCCTCTTTCTCCATCCCTCTCTCTCTTCTGTCTCTCTCTCTCTCTCTCTCTCAAATCTTCCTCTTTTTCACCCATTCTCTTCTGTCAGGTCTTCTCTCTTCTGCTCAGAAGCCTCAAAAGCAGATCACAGACACGGGGGGTGCAGGTAGCAAGAAGCTTTACTGAGGACAGAAAAACTACATAAACGAACTGGCAGAGTGCAAGGCAGGTAATGTACAAAAGCACAACACTAATGAGCGATGCAGGACAGGTGCGAAGCGGGTTCGAGGGCTGGAGCAGCAAAGCTAGAGAAATGGGCTAGGGGTAAAACCCGGACTGGAACAGACCTGGAAAAACAGGCAAGAACAAGTGACAGACAACAGAGAAACAGGGAGTAGCAGAGGTCAAGAGGAGAAACTAGCTGAATCCCTGACTTGATCTTCACCCTCTCTCTTCTCCCTGCAAAACAACTATTTTATTCTCTCCCTCTATTCTCTCCTTTGCCTCGGTGTCTGTATAGC